>NC_050478.2:130385385-130694135 GCF_012460135.2 Molothrus ater
TCAGAATAAGAATAATGAAATAAATTTCAGCTCATTTAGGTTTTCCTTTTGCTGAATGAAATTATTAGAAATACTGTCCTAGATGGTGTCTGAATGCTGCAGTTCCTTTCAGCTATTTGAAACTTCTGTTTTTTTGTAAGATTTGCTGACTTTCACTGTCTTTTTTTGCACTAGTGCTTGGATTTTTTTAAGTCATCAGGGTTCAAATTTTTTTTTATGTCCAAGAATACTAAAAATGTGTAGGCTTTTAATTATTGTGGATGTGAACTTTCAGTATAACCTGTCAATAAAATGTTTAATACTTACACTTTTTAGTACCTATAAGGGGTTATTTGCAATTAGGTATTTTCTTCTGAAAATACCTGTAGATGTCAATAAAAATTCAAAACTGGTAGCTGACTGGGTAGTGTAAACACAAAATCTTGAGTAGCCTGAAATTATTTTTGTTTTCACTTGAAAAATTTCACTTATCTAAAACACTTGCCCCCCTCACTCCAAAAAGAAAAAAACACGGAAAAAACCAAAAAACCCCAGTGAAACCAAAGAAGGATTCAGAAACCTCCACACAATTGCAGATTTTTCCATGCTTTGTTTTTCATTTCTACGGACCTCGAAAAGGCATTTGTTGCTCTGCTTTCAAGGATCTAAATTGAAGGAGGGAAGAATTTTGAGGAGCAGGTTGCTGACTGTGTCTTCTTTCTTTTGAAATGTCACTGACACCAATGACTTGCACCTTGCAGATGAGATGGGAACTTGAAGGTTACATCCCTAAACTAAAAGGACAACATTCAATTGAATGGCAGAATTCAGGAACATTTTCTGTTGAAGAGCTGAGCTCAGGAAATCAAAATAACCCTACTGAATTGGACATAAAAACTGAAACATTCATTTCAGAATAGAAAATGGAAATCTGGGACAAGATAATAGTAAAAAACAACAGGCAAAAGTAATGAAGAGTTCCTCAAATATTATTTAAATATATTTGAATAAAACCTGGAGAAATACTGATAGGTCTGCTGGGCTTGAAGGGAGGGGGAGAAGAAAGAAACAAACATAAGGAGGTCAGTGCAGATAAACACAGTTCTTTCTTTGCATACAACTCCTTTTTTTTTGTTGAGTAGCTTTCAGATATCTTTGGATAATACAAGTGATGGGTGTAAGAGTTCAAAAAGCTTTGAAAAATGAAAAAAAGAAATAGATAAACTCGTAAATTAATCAACTGGCACTAAGTCAGCATGCTGAGGTGATAGTTCTGGGAGCAGATTGGTGGTAATAAATATTTTTGTTACTCATCTGATAAAATGGTTTGATAATGAACAGGCATATATGCAGATACCATGATCCTTTTAGCTGAGTTAGCAGGGGGAACTTACTCTTTGTCTTGATAATTACATAGCAGCCAGTACAAGAAATTCTGTCCTTTAAATATATCACTGGAGGATATGGTAGAAGTCAGGAAATGTGATGGGACTTAAAAATCAGTTTTGTAAGTAAGCGTGTTTAAAACCAGTTATGAAAGACCCCAAACTGAAGGAACTTGTGGCCATAGAATGCTAACTTGTTCAAGCTGTTGTCACATAACAAATGATCTGTAATATTCTTTTGAAATTGAAAGCAATTTTTTGGCATCAAAGAATATGTCAATTTGGAAGGGGCCCATAGGGTTCATTAGTCCAATTCCCCCCTCAGTAGGAAGAGTAAAGTCAGAGGTGAATCTGAAGGCACCGTTCTGTTGCGTGACGGTGCTAACGAGGCAAGGGTTGATTCTTTTCAATACATTTGCAATTGCACTTACTATTGCAAAATGTTTCAGATCTGTATCTTTACATTCTTGACCTGTTGTAATGCTGTCAGTATGTTATGAGCTTACTAGCAATAATAAATATGCAGTCAATGCAGTCAAGCTTAACACAGCTTATCTTTCAGTAACCCATCTTTGCTGTTAATTGTGAGAATAGTCTTCCCATTATGTATCTTTTCTCTCTGTTTATTACTTTATTACTTTACATCTTAAGTGAATCATACTTTGATTTGATCATCGGAAGGTCATTATTCCAGAGAGAAGCTTATGATAGTGAATGGCTGTTAAAAGTTGGGGTTTGTTTTATTCAGTTTGGTTTTTTTTTTTTCCTATGGTGTTTTATTTTATTTTTCAAGTGCTCCTAGTGTTAATACATGTAATTTTATAATAAAGTCATTTAAATGTAATTTTAACTTATGTAGTATTGTGTACATGGTTTAATCAGTGGCCATTACTAAAAGCTGTAAAAGTAAGCACAGTAGATTGCATGTTAAATGTCACACATATTTCCCCTTATTAGGATGAAAAGTTTTGTCATTTATTGTTTGTCCAGAACTTGCCCGAACTAAAGCTTCACTTATCCCTTTCTGCATTTAATCCTGTATTGATAATTCTAGTAAGAATCTCCTTGGATCAGGGATGCAATAGATGTTTGATGGAACCAGACTTGTTTGTAGTTCTGCACAAAAGGTGTGAGTACACTAGATAATCTTCATCATCATCTGTGTTTGCAGATGGAGGAGGAAGCAGTGATTTTTAGGATGCTTCTAACAAATAAATCTATTATCTACTATGAAGCAGATTATGAACCGACCTTCTTGACTTTAAACACATGAGATGTTGTTCCAGTAACTTTTATTTTTCACTGTGTTGCAATATTGTAGTTCTGAATGAATAAAACCAAAACAAAGAGAAAACCTCCCAAAAAGCCACACCAAGAAAACATGCTCAGCAAAGAAAATCCAGTTTAGAATCCTGCTAGTATTTCACATTCTCCATGCTGATGTTTCATTCTTAGACAGCTGATGAGTTGTGCAACTCAATCAATGGTGTTTTAGTTGTCTTTTTGAAAGCTGTTCAACAAAGGACGGAGGTTCTATGATGTGCCTCACAAAGAAGAGAAAAATGTCTTTCAGGTGATTCTTTGTTTCCAAAGTTATTAAAATTTTGCAGTAATCAATATTTAACTCTGCCGGATTTAAATAGGTTTTTGTACTCTGAAGTGTTACAGAGTTTAAATGTGCTTTGGTGTTTGTTTCCTATTGCTGAACTAAGTAGTATAATTGTGCTTCCAAAAACAATGAAGTCACAAACTGATGTTATGTATCCTTATCCTATTTATAAAAAAGTTTTTCTCTGTAGATACTAGCAATGAAGCTTCACAGCATGAAAATTATAAAATCACCACAATATAGAAATCTTTGTTGTCCTCTTCAGTAGCATTTATGATACTGGGGAGATTTTCCGCTTTTTATTACAAGCAACTTATTTCATCTAAATAATAAGAGATAAGTTATTCAGGGAACTAAAAGCCAGAAGACATGGTACTGCTACAAAATTGCTGTTGATCACTTAATGTGTTAGTGGACTGTGTGAAATACAGATATATTACTCTGACTGACTAGAAGAATGAGCTGCAAGGATTTTCTGATTAGGAATTTCCATGTGGGGTACATGAGCATCTCATTTTTCTTTTGGCGTTTCCTAATTCATCATCATCACCATAATTATATTTTCACGCCAATAAAATTGTCTGTAAAGGAACCTTCATACTAAAAAAGCCCCTGTTTTCAACCTGGACTTAATTTAAAGTACTAGGCCCTTTAAGAATAATAAAAAGAAAATCCTGGGCTGACTTGTGCATTTCTGCTCTCATTTAAGACCTGGTTCTCAGTCTGGTATTCATTCAACTTAGTTGTAACTGCTGGTGATTGAGCATGGAAGTGCTACCTGGGAACAGGTATGGTAGAAACTGTTGGATTGTCCAGTGCCCAATTCAGAAGTGGCCCCAAAAGCTGCCCTGGATGATTTTTTCTTCCCCCCATCTTTTATCATACATGTATTATAATCTGCCTTGAATTTTGGTTTCACTGCAAGGTGAAGGATTTGTCTCTTACCAATGTGTGAAAGATGATTCAAAGTAGAATTGGGCTCAAGGTTGAGAGGGGGAGGGACCAGTTCAGGACAAATTTGAAATTGATTCTATATTATACACAATAATTGAAGACAAACACAGATTAAGGTGATCCTTCTTGCATCTTTAGAGATTTCTTTCTCTTTTTAAAGATGATTGAATGGTTAAAACTGAAGACTGAGTCATACAATCTAATTCTTTGGTTGTATATTTGCTATGTTAATTGTGTAAGATTTGTCCTTCTGTCTTAGAAATTTAAGGCAATGTGGAAGGTGATGGTGAGGGTGGGAGAGAGAAAAGAATCAGCCTCAGCTCTTTTATAAGTATGTCAGAACCTGCCCCATCTGTTAAACAATTTCCTCCTAACATTTCCTGCAGTTGGAACTGCCAGTTCAGCCCATGTAGTTGGGTGGATAGTAGCTTATATTTGGTGTTTCTTTTTAGCAGCATTTGTCTAACGCTGGTTGTATGAGACTGTCCTCAGCCCCAGTGTGAGAGCTACACTAAAACAAATAGCTCTGGGAAACTTCTGAGAAAATTACAAGTGGAGTGGAGGTAAAATAATACTACAAGTAATAGTTTGGGAAAACACAGGGACTGGAGAAATCTAAGGTAAGATGAAAGAAACTTGAAAAAACCCCAAGTTTTTCCTGCTTCCATTGACACCCAGAGTGATTGAAATAGCTTAGTTTTGCTTTAAAATAATATATAGTTATTTTAGGATAGAAATTACCTTTTGGACAAGAAGTGGAAGCAAAAATGAGGAATAAGTTCCTGTCAGATAAGTGTTTTATTTTCGTTCCTGGAGATTTGGGACTAGCTTTATAATTCTCCAGTAATTGCTTTGCGAGCCTCTTGAAAGGAAACAAGGTAGTGAAAGCTAAATCGTAGACTGTTTTGAAAGAGGAAAGGAACTTAACTTTTCTGCTGAGAAATAGGCAGGCCAAAATTAGGTAGTAGAGAGGGAAGATGGAATTGAAACCCAGAATTTTAGGTTGGTTAATAGAATGGAGTGATGAGAGCTGGAGGGAGCTAGCACGCACTAGCAAGTGCATGGCATAATTACCAAGTTGGACTGAACAATAAGTAGTTTCTGTATGGTTTCTTGTATTACAAAAATGCATCTGATTTTTCTCTTCAGCTAATACAGCTCATGTGGCCTAGTAGGATTTAAAAAAGCCTACAGTTTAGGCATTACATAGATATACAGATTTCTGAAGTAGGTGTTTTCAATGAGCATACAAAGCATACCTGTGGATTTAGAACTCCTAACACTTGAATATCTCCTTTTGTGGCTTTTGTTGCCTGGCATAAAAAATGATTCACTAATTTCCTCTTTCTTCTCATTGTCCTTTGTGAATGACAAAGAAGTCAGTTCTTTGTCGTGGTTCTTAACTGCTGTGTATTTGATGAAAATAATTGGCCAAGGCAAACATTTTTCCTAGAGCTGTGGAGCTGAGTAGGACTCTGTAACTTATGATTGCTTACCTGTGGGGGGAGAGGTCAATGTTTATGATCAAAGAGGAGGTACCCATTTTGACACCACATCAACAGAAGTTGGTAGCCTTCTTTTATAGCTGTGTGTTTTCAATAGCTACTGCAGATTTTGCTGTTAAGAGTAGCTGAAGATAAGATCAAAAGTCATCAGTTCAAAGTTCAGAAGAGATCATTAATTTCAAGGACAGAAACTGCTGAATTTGTTAGCCACTGCTTTTTGCCAGAAGTACTTCACGTGTACTGACAATTAATCTTGCATCACAAGTGAATTAGATAAGGCCAGTTACTGAGTGCCACGTTTCCTACCTCAGTCTATATACTTGTTTGGCATGGCTGCCCACTGAAAATATAAAGCTGCTGTTGTAGCATACAATTTTATTAAACAAAATGGCAAATTTTGTAGATGTTTAGTAACTATTCAGTACTGAACTAATTTTTCATTAAAATGGTAGTAAACAGTTTTTACATCATTTTGCATGGATTCCACTTTCTTTCAGAATATGAGAAGAATTTTCTAATGAGGGTTTGATTGAGTTCAACCAACTTTCAAGGCCAGTCAGACTTCTTTAGAAGTTATGGATAGAATCTCATTAAGTTCTCTCTACCTTCTGCCTATGTTTCAGACACAGGCTGAAGCTTCTAGTGCTTCTAGTATATTAAAAGTGTGTAGAATCAGTTTTTCCCCCTTTTCTGGGTTTGTATTTCTGCCTATGCTCATAGAAAAACAAATGAAGAACTTTCACTCCCTGTGAGTTTGGAAAATGTGGTTGAATTGAACCTGGGTTTAGAAGACAATAATAGCCTGTTCTTGTCAATAGACCTAGTTCTGAATAGTCTGTTGCTATCATGTGTAAGTCTTAAGTGATGATATTGGATGCATTTATTACATACAAAAGTTCAAAAATTTTCATTATTTTGCAGTAGTCTGTTAGAGTTGTATGGCTGTTTTTCCCCCTGCTGCAAGTGTGTATTTTTAGAGGAAAACCTGGAAATAATCATATAAAAAATGGCACAATAGATATAATCTTAGAGTAGGAAAAACTTTTTTAAAATATAGGATGAATATTTTTTCCCAGTTGAAAAATCTGTCTGCATATGGTTCTCAACAGAAGAAATTTTTGTTATATAGGTAAAATGGTGCATTTTCAATTCTGTGTAAGTTTTCAATACTGTAAGACTTGTTACTTGATTATTTTTTTTGTCATCTTTTAGTGTTACCTTAGGTCTTTTAGCATGTGTATCTAAATCTTACTTGGCCAAGCAAGTTTTAAAGCTCTGTCTGATGAATGATGAGTGCAAAAGGAAATAGCATTCCTCCCAAATTTCCGAAGCAATTCTCAAATAAAACTAAGTTCGCTTAAGGGAGGAGAAGGTGAACTTGACTGTTCACAGCAATTTTATATGTGTGTTTAAACAAGCAGTGCTGTAATTTCTGCTAAGAATTTTTGAAATAATACAATCATCTCTTCAGATTAATGTACAGCAGTAGATTAAATAAGGAGTCTTGTGCTCAATGGGATGCAGTTTAAATAGAGAAAATCTAATGGGAAGTAGTTATATTAGTAGCAGATGGATTTACTTTCTGAATCTTGATCTGAGTAGAAATCCTTGCATACTTAAAATTTGTCTTCTAGATTCTTAGCCTGATAAGAAAGGTGGATAAAGCAATTTCTTTTTTTTAGCTTGGCTTCAGCTGCTGTGGTGATGTGTTTTGTTTAGACTTGCTATTGTTTGATTTTTATCTAGGCTATTTTTATGATTCCTACTAATCCCCCTCCAACCTTCCGGAAGCCAGAGCTCTGGTCTGATGAATTCACAGATTTTGTGAAGAAATGCTTAGTGAAAAATCCTGAACAAAGAGCTACAGCAACCCAGCTGCTACAGGTCAGTACTTAAGTTACTGAGGAAAAGCACATTTTATGTTTGGTTTTTGTTTTTTTCCCTCAAACACAAAATGTTGTGAAAATTTGTAAGTGAAAATCTTATTTTAACTATTATTATGCCTTATTTCTTTTTCACTTTTACAGAGCTCCTGTATCTCTGCCCCCATTTTATTTCTCTTCTTGCTGCTTCTAAAATTAATCATTAAATAGTTTATGGCTAGTTCTTGCAATTAATATTGGATCCTTGCTTTGTGATTTGAGACCCTCGGTAGATCTCAGGATTTAGACAAGTGTTTAGTAACAGAAGTGAGCCCAGGTTACCCCTTTGTGTGGACCATGCATGGGATATATTCAGTCCTTCCTTCTGGTCATGTCAGATTGAGCAGGCAGGTGGCTCTGTGTCCTAGAAAGGTCTGATGCAGTATCATGAGTTTGTTCCTGGGCTGAGTTCAGCCAAGTGGGCACTTGCCTGTGTGAGCCACAGTTGGCAGTGTAGACCTTTGGAGCAAGGCAGGGCATGCCAGGCTCTCACTTCCTGTATTACTCTCCTACTAGATATATTCTGTGTTGAGCTAGCAATAGCAGCTGTTAAATTTTAAGTTCCAGTGAACTCCACTACAAAGAGAACAAAAATTTTGCAAAATACTTTTTGGTAATAAATCTGTCAAACTGGTAGATCATGCCATGAAATTGGTAGGTTGTGCTATGAATATTTAATTTTATACATTGAAAAATACAAAAATGTAGACCACAAGGTAAGTAAAAATTGAAAGTTATAAGTGTCTGTGTGATGTATGAACCAGTACTTGAGACCTTCAGGATGTGAAGTTTGTATGGTTAGCTGAATACAGACAGCTGGATAGAAGAGACTTGCATTAATGTGGGCAAGTAAGTAGAAACAAACAAAAAAAGCTTCAGTGTACAGTTTCTTTCCCATGCTAACTGACCAGAAAACCAGGTACTGTGTTTGTTCATCAGGAGTCAGTGTTGTCCTTTTCCTCAGCTGGAATTGGAGCGTATGTGATGGAGCTGGAGATGCTGTGAAAACGTTTGAGTAGAAATGAAAGTACTGCTTCTGAGCAGAAGTCCTGGAATGAAAAAGAGAGTAATTGAATTAATATATCAAGGGAGAAGATAGATAATAGATGTAGTGCATGAGGCTTCATCAATTCTGTTCTTCATGGAACAGTTTTTAAATATTTATATTTTTATGAGGTGCTTAGTTGTCTTTTGCCTAAATTGTATTTGCATATAATGATGCAAAAATCAGATTTTTTCTAACAGCAGGTGTTTATAGGCAGCAAAATGTGCAAATGGTATAATAAATATTGTCTTAAATTAAGAAGTAATGTTTTAATTGACCTTGAATTAAAAATTAAACTTCCTGCTAAAAGTTAGGGGTTTTTTACTTGTTCCACTTTTCAGCATCATAGATCAAGAAATATTTTATGACATTTAAAGTATAGGTTTGTTGAAGTAAGCAGCCACAGATGCTCTGGTTAGAGCCATTAATTTATGCTCTCAATTTGTTAAGATTAATTAAATTATGAAACTGAATATCTGAAAAAGTTTGGTTTTCTATGTCAGATCATCACCACTCTATTTACAATTTTCTGCATGATTTCTTTGGAAAATTGTATCCTCAATCATGAAACAGTTATTAAGTGATTACATTTCCCAAGGCTTGAAGTTATTAAAAATAGTTAAAGTAAAATTTTAGTTACTAAGGGGCTGAAAGATACTATACTGTGTATATTGTGTAGGTGTAGATTTTGGTTACTGTGTAATGCATGATACTGTTTATCACTGAAATCTGTGGTGTTGAGTAGGACTTGTAATTAAATCTGAAGCACAACTGCTTTAATGATATTACATATTTCAATGATTTTTTTCCCCCTAGCATACATTTATTAAGAATGCTAAGCCAGTTTCAATTTTAAGGGACCTGATCACCGAAGCAATGGAGATAAAGGCAAAGCGACACGAGGAGCAGCAGAGAGAGCTAGAAGAGGAGGAAGAAAATTCGGTGTGTACCCATTTTTCCTATAATCACCTATACTTTACAGATAAGTTGCTGGTTTTCCCCTACTTCCTGTAGTTGTGTTCAAATACTTTTTTTATCAGTTTTCTGTGTAGTTTTAAGCCTATGAATTTTGAGTATGCCACTCTTTAATTATGAATTAGGCTGTATAAGCCAGCTTTCAGCACTATTCCATGAAATGTCTTAGTAAAAAGCTTTTTTAGGAAGTGGGAAAAGAAACCATGTCAACTTCAGCTATTCAGACTAATATTAAAACCCTCAAAATTGTTTAAGGTTCTACTTTCACAGGTGGACTTCTAGACAAGTGGTTTAGTTTTTAGTTCAGAGCACTTTGCTTGGTGTTTTGGTTTTTTGTTTAAGCCTAATGCACAGAATAATTAATGATGACACTCAGTAAGCAGTGATTGCAGTGTGGTTTGAACCTAGTAACATGAAACTGGTGACAGCACTTCATTCTGCAGGTGACATTGTCAGCATATGTTTGAGGAGAGAAGCAGGTTGTGTGATAAGTAGGTTGCATTTAGAATTGTTTGGCAGTGTTCAGAATAAGTCTGTGTTCCTGACACTATTATTCTTCCCTACATAATTTATTTCAGGTTAGTCTTGTGCAGTGCAGCAGAATGTGCTTCAAAGAAGTGTACTACCATACATACAGTATATGGTCATTCAAAAAGGGCACAAAGAGAAGATGGAGACTGGAATGTTACAGCTTTGAGCAAACAGAAAAGAGCAGTGCAGTAAATGCAGTTTGTCCTATAGCAAATGGTAGAATCCTTGTTACAGAGTGCTATGTGATGATCTATAGATCATCACATAGCACTATATGTGATGATCTATAGGAATACTTTTCAAGCAGATTCTGTGCAATCTTATATATATCCAATAATCAGTATGGTTGGTTGCATTTTCTTCTGTTCAAAGAGTGTGTTCTAAGAATATTGATAACTTATTTTTATAAAGGTAGTTTACTCTGAATTGTATTTACTTACTCAGTAATAAACAGGCAGGGAAGGCTGAGATTATTTTTGTTATGTTAGGAAATTTTCCTCTGTGTGACTTGACATGCAGAATTGATGTTTGTGACTTATTGAATAGTTGAAGATTACTGATTTATTACTGACATAAAAATCTGATATCTTTACTAGCTTGCTTTCATCTGTGCTATTTCCTTCTGAACTGGAAGGAAAATCTTATTTTAATCGTCCTTATTTGGGCAATGTTGATGTCTTTTGCATTAACCCAAAATTAAGTCTGATTACATCTGATTACTTAGTCTGAGGTTCAGATCACATTGCTGGGCACAGTCTATGCCAGCTAAGGATGTGGTGTATACCTCCCTCTCCCTCTCCTGCATGGAAGGGTGTAACACAAGTTTGGTTCACCTCAACTGAGGCGCCATTTAGCAACTCCTCATGGTTCTTGCATGGTACAGAAGTCAGAACCTAACACTGCACTCCCCACTCTGCCAGCCCCCCAGACTCCTTCCTTTCATACTTCTCCCAATTTAGTGTTCAGTGTGAGAGAACCTCAAATCCAGGATTGAGGCAGCAATCTACCATTACCATTGTAGTCGCTGGGAATTCTGCCATGAGCTTTTGTGGTGCTATAAGGGAACAAGTTACAGTAAAAGTTATAGTAAAAAAGACAGCAAGAGTCTGCTGGTCACTAAGTACAGAAGATAAGTGCCTCAAATCTGAAAGTAACAGGACTATCTTTGGTTTACAGGGCTGAGAAAACAGAATCACAGAGTGGTTGAGGTTGGCAGGTACCTGCAGAGGTCATCTTGTCCAGTCCCCCTTGCATAAGTAGGGCCACTGAGGTTTGGCTGCCTGGGACCATGTCCAGACAAATTTTGAATATCTCAAGGAAGGAAACTCCACAACCTCCCTGTGTAGCTTGTGCCAATGCTCCATCACCCTCATGGTACAAAGAATGTTTCCTGATGTTCACAGGAAAATTTCTTTTCATTATATGGCCATTGCCTCTCCTCCTATCACTGGGCACCACTTGAAAAGAGCCTGACTTCATCATCTTTGCACCTTCCCTTCAGATATTTACACATACTGATGAGGTCCCCTAGAGCTTTGTGTTCTCGAGGTTGAGCAGTTCCAACTCTCAGTCTCTCCTCCTGGGAGAGATGCTCCAGTCCCTTGATCATCTTTGTGGCCCTTTGTTAACTCTCTCTGGTGTGTCCATGTCTCTCATACTGAGGAGCCCAGAAGTGGTCCCAGCACTCCAGGTGTGGTGTCAGCAGTGTGGAGCAGAAGGGAAGGATCACTCACTACTCTGCACCTCCTGGCAGCTTCGTCTAATGCAGTGCCTAATTTGTCTAATTAGCCACTATTGTTAAAAGGTTGGTTTGCTCTTAAAAATGAGTGCTGTTGTAATATATAGAAATGCTAAGTCATTTTTTAGTTTACGCTAATAGAATTTTAGGGGCTATGAATCGTATAGCAGTGCATGAGCAACAACTAACCAAGAGCCAGAGGTCAACCTCTGCTTGAAGAAATTGCTCTTCAATATAAGGCAGAAGGTCAGAGCAGTTGGCAGCTCAGCATTTGCATACCTTGCTCAATTTTTTTTGTGATCATGATGTAGAGGAGCTCCAAAGGCCAGCCTTACAGAGGACTAGAGGCAGCCCTGCCTGTAGTTGCACAGGATGTGAGAAAAGAGTAAAGGTTTGAAAACTTCACAGGTGAGAAAGGGAAGAGGCAAATTTGAGGCAGAGCTGACTTCTCAGTACTAAATAGTGACAGAATTGGAGAAAGCCATGAAAGTGGGCTTGTGAATGAGACTAGCTAGTTCAGAAAAGAAAGGTAGTAGAAAAACAGAAAGAAGAGCATGACTTCAGCACAGTGAAAGACAGAAAGAGAGAAATTGGAAAATGAAGCTTTGTAGTATTTACCTTCAGTGGAGGGATCAGTAGATGAGATTTTAAGATGACAAAAAGAGAAGGATGATAGAGTCTGGTAAAAACTTCAGCAATATGTTCTTTCAGAATGCTTTTATCATCTTTTGTTATATGATGTTGCGTACTTCTTTTTATTTTTCACTGCGGATGCTGACTTCCAGGCTGTAATTGTTTAACTAATATTAATAATTAGCACCAAATGATTTTTACAAGGCCTCTTAAGAGACATGCAAGAATATCTTATAATGGACAAGAGGATGTCCAGGTGTTTTTGCTGTTAAGTTTATATTGAAGAGTTAAACATTTTCAAGTTTCCCATTGTAAAAAGATCAAGTAAAAGAAGATTTTTATACCTACTATAAAAAATAATTTTGTGTATTTTTTATGCTATTGAGATTTTTTTAATTCCCTAAATTTTCCCACAGTTTTATGGTTTAAGAAAATAATCTGTGACAAGATTTGTAGTTAGGATGAAATATTTAACAGTTATTAAAACTGGTGGTATTTGGTAGTAAATGTGACTTTTGCAATCAGTAAATGTATCTAATAATTTTGTGTTGCTTAGTAAGCCGTGAGTGAAAAAAGTTTTGAAATACTTGACTTTAATAGAAAAAGTGAGCATACAAGTGTTTGAAATGAAGAATATTGATGGTGAAGTGAGGAGGGATTTCCTTGTTGACAAAAACAGTTTTTGGAGTGACCCATGAATATATTTTGTGTGTTACAATGCAGAACAAATTTTGTTCTGGTTTGGTTATAATAGTTGTTTGGTTATAATACAGACTTCCTATGTCTTCCAGCAGTTTCAGTGCAGTGCATTTCTTACATCATTGTAAGAAATTCCAGTTTCATTTGAGAGATAACCCAGAATCTTCTACAGTTGCTGTCACCAAAGGTTCTGATCAGCCAGAAAGGCGAACTCATCCAAACTAGGAAATGGCAACATAAACTTGTACCAGTGCCTAGGGGGCCTACAAGAAAGCTGAAGGACATTTTTCAAGGGCATGTACTATAGGGGTGATGGCTTTTATCTGAAGGAAAGTAGATTGAGGTTAGATATTAGGAGGAGTTCTTTGTGGAGAGGGTGTGTTACACACTAGAACAGGTTGCTCAGAGAAGCTGTGGATGCCCTATTCATAAAGTGTTGTAGGTCAGGTTGGATGGGAGCAGTCTGATCTAGGTGAAGGTGTCCCTGCCCGTGGTAGGGGAGTTGGTACTAGATGGTCTTTAATGTCCTTTCCAATCCCAAACATTCTGTGATTCTTTGAAGCTGTTACCATTTTCTTTTCAATTAAAGACATTCTCTGTAAGATGTTTCTTGAATGCATGTTGCTCATGTACTGCATAGTATAAAACTCCTGAACATGTTAGCTGTAAGTGAAGCCTGCAGTAAGTGGTATTCTGATTTTAGTTTTGTAAGCATACCAGGCAGAGGTTAATCA
The DNA here is from genome assembly GCF_012460135.2 of Molothrus ater. Classification (NCBI taxonomy): domain Eukaryota; kingdom Metazoa; phylum Chordata; class Aves; order Passeriformes; family Icteridae; genus Molothrus; species Molothrus ater. The sequence continues at coordinate 130,399,095 of NC_050478.2, forward strand.
ATAGACCCACCAATTATTAGAGGAAACCAGGATAAAAATCTGGAAGAATAAAATGAAAGCATTACAGTATTTGTGTTTGTCATTTTAGAAAAAGAAACAATCAATCCCCCAACCCCACACTTCACTTCAAAATAATGTATAATTTGACAATAAGCTCAAAGGTTGTGTCTTTCATTTAATTTGGAACTTGTTTATGGAACTGCCAGAAGAAGAGAAAACCAATTCTTTCTGCACTTCAGAGTGTTTATGATTTTGCTTTTGGAAAGGGAAGGCAGATAATACAAGTGCCAGTTCGGTATAGTTGGTATACAGTTTGGTAGTGGATGGAGTCAGCAGTCCAGCATTCAGGGAGGGATAAAGATAAATAACCCTTGCACATGTCTCTTCCTTATGTATCAGTTTCACAGAATCCCATAAGAAATCCAGGGCTGCCTGTATGTGGTTTACATGACTACATGATCCTATAGTTCAGATGATAATACAGGTCTTGATAAGTCTGCAGTGATGGCAACAGTCCTAGAAGGAGCTAACGACAGTCCCTTATGTGTTACCTTATGTAGTAGTAGTGACAGTAAGTAATAAATGTATTTCTTCATATTTTAATATGTATAAATGGTTTTAGACTGTGTCTAGAATTGGAGTCGCTGTTCAGTTGCAAAGTAATAGCCACTTGGCACTTCAGTTTTGAAAAATAACACCTCAAAAATGGATTTTTTTCCCAATCATACTACTGTAAAAGCCTCCCTGTAGAAACAGACTGGAACTTTGAGAAATATGTATTTAACAACATCTAAAAGCAAGAGCAAATATTGGTGTAAGTAGAGTCTATTGAGGTTAAAGTTCTCTCATGGGCAGTGAATTGAGTCCATATACTATTGAAAAAGAATGGTTTCAGTTAACCTGTCAGGGGCTTGAATTTATTGATCTAACCCCCCAGGAATTTCCTATGTAAATTGTGAGGAGTTCAGCTTGTTACTCCCTAGTACATGATTTGAGACCCATCAAGAAGGTGTAAAGTGTTCTGACTGTGAAGTTTCTTATGTTAGGAAACATGTTTAACCCTAACAGTTACATTTGAATACATTTTTGTGCTTTAATACCTTCTTAAAGTCACTTATTGTATAGTAATAGGCACTCAAGTTAAAAGTGACTTACCTAACTGGAAGTAGTATGGATTGTGTGGATTTGAAGAAATAATCGGATGCAAAGTTTTCACAATTATGTGCTTAATTTTCAGGATCAATTCAGTTGTCCTTCAAGTGAGGAAGAGTCACTTTCCCCGTAAAAATTTTTTTTTTTTCACCACCGTCTGTGAACATTTTATAGCATGAGAAGTTGTAAATTGTACTGTAAATATTTTTTACTGTTCAAAACTTTGTATTATAGACCTGTAGATAGCTATCCAGGCTGAATACAGTCTTCATGTCTGTATCCTTCCTGAGAGATATATCATTATAAATAGCGTGCTCAGAATTGATTTTATGCCTGTTATGAGAGCTGCTCATGTGATGAGAATGCCTTGTGACAAACTGACATGTTTTGATAGGTGCTGAGGTAGTTGTACAGCTTTTTTTAATTAAGCAAAAACCGTAAGTGTTGTGTTCTACAGAAGGTTAATCCCAATATCAAAGTTTAAATGTTAGTTTAGGCATTATGAGACGTGACCAATCTCTTCTCATGCATTTTTGGAAGTGTGATGTGAAGTGGATGCTGGGGCTGGGCAGCTATATTATGGGAATGTAAAGTAACTCGTTGCCTGGCAGCTTACAGAAAACATGTCTAAATATTTGTTTGTGTGGACCTTTAAAGAAGTGAGCTAACAAGCAGCTCTCTGTATCTTTTCTTTTACATTTTAATGTTGCTATGATGTGAGAAAAGTTGAAGTCTTTAAGAATATTAAATCAAGGAATTACTACTTCAGTGATCCCTTTTTTCTTCTTGGGTACTTGATGGTTGACAATTATCAACCCCAAAGCCAACTGTCAATAATCAATTGTTCCTATATGTAGAATTATTTATTCATTCAGACAAAGGGTTATTTTGTTAATCCTATATTAATTATGAAAATATGTCATCTGTATTTTGAGACTCTAAGAAATAATTGCTGTAATTATTCCTTTATATTTTTACAATATTTTTAGTGTTGTTGTAAAGGAACTAGTGAATCAGATGAGTTATTTTGTATTTTAAATCTGATACACTGTGCTTTACTTTTCTGAAGGTTTTTACATTTGCTTTCATGCTTCTTTCATGCGTTGGCATGTATATGTTGTAGCTATATTTGTCTATATATACATGTCATTTTACATGAAAGTGTTAAAACTTTCTCTTTCCCTGCCATTTTTTCTTCATGCCAAAGAACACTTGACATATGTGTTAATTAGATTTGATTGCAATCCTTTAGGTGTCCTGAAGTTAGAAATACAGCATATTGTTAAAACCCACAGCAGTGTGGAGCCAGAAACTGGTTATAGGAAGAATAAACCTGGGGAGGTACAAGCATGCAGCAAGGCTTCATTACCTGTAGGTAGAAAATGTGCTTAAGTGCTGTTTTGTGACAGATGTCTGTTGAATGTGGATTTGACTGTGTGCTGAAAGTTAAGTTTTTACCTGTTTTACTAATGGGTCTAATCTTTGTGTGCTCAGTATTAATCATATACACAGGTTGAAGTTTGGCTTTGTACGTTAGGAGCTATTACAAAATCCTTGTGCTTGACCAAACTAAATTGTGTGTTTATGTAGCTACTGCAGTGATTTAAAAAAAGATAGCTGTGACTACAGCTACATTTTTCAAAGGTGATGATGAGGTGTTAATAGTAAATGAAATTATTTTACAGGATACTAAATTTTGCCAGCATGTAAATAAATCTTCCTTTAATACCTTGCAGCCGAGTTGGCCGTCTTTGCTGCCCTCTAGTGTTCTTTTAACATGCCAAACCACAGGCAGAGAGATTTTAGCAGTAGCTGCTGCTGTATTTGCTTCTCTTGTTTAGTTTTTTATCAGTCTTCATCCCTACTGATGTTTAAAAGGCAACAGAAAAATCCTTTAATCTTTATCACCTCGGCTCATTCACTTCTGTACTGATGTAGACTCTGGTATGGTCTGCAAGGCCAACTTCTCCGAGAAAACTTCTTGTGTGATGAGGTCTTTTATTTTACAAGTATATAATGGAGTCTTGGGTGTGGTTTCTGCTGAAGTCTTTTTGAATTTTCTATCCTGATAATCAAACCTCTGTGATTGCATTTTTATGCTCTAAGGGTTGATTTTGTTAATAACATCATTGTGGTAAATAAGGAGATCTGGACAGTTAGTCTCATAGGATTGCAGGTTTTTGCTGGTACTTTACTTGTACTTTACATTATGATGTTATTCAGAGTTTCTGTAGTCTGTTGTTATTCTGTAGCATTTCAAGAGATTCTTCCTTGTGCCTCACCTTCTGTTGCTGTACAGTGGTGTAATTGAAACCCCTTCCAAATACAAATTTGGTTGCTTATTACTTGTACACAGGAGAGCAGCAGACAGTTTATCTCCAGAGTTAGTTGTTTTTATTGTTTGATTCTTGTATCTGTTTTCATAAACAGTATGAGAACATGACACTTCAGCTTTAATACTTCTCTTTTTCTTCCTGCTTAAAATTGCGATTGTGTTTGTTTTTATTTAATCAGTGTGTTTACCTTTTTAACAACAGATCACAAATTCTACACCAATATTTATGTACCGCAAAGCACGAATCAGAATTTGTATGAAGAAATCACTTTCATCTCTCATGTAAATGTGCACATCCATAACTTGGATCCACTGCATATTTTTATTAAGTTACATTTTCAGAACCAGTGTAGTCTACTGCCATATTAGCAGAATCTAATATTTGTGAGAAATACTGGAATGACAGTTCTGGAAGCAATCTGTGTTAGCTCCAAAATTACATATTCTGGGCTGTGCACAGGCCACGAGAAGTTTGATATTGTTCTGTCTCAGTACATCATTCCTGATATAAGGAAAACACTATTCATCAAAATTGTGTACTTCCCTTTTTATGACAACTGTTCTTCTAGTACTAAGGTGGGCTTTTGTGATCCTTATTCTCCTAGGGGCTAAAAGATAACTGTTTTCTTTGCTGAGAGACAATACTAAGACAAAGGCTTTTGGCAGTCAGACTGGAAAATGAAATGCTATTCTTTGGGCCAAGTCCAGGTAGTTGATTTGACTGAAGAAATAAAAGATATTTTTTCAATTAAGCAGAAGTTATGAAAATGGTAATTTAGGACTCCATTTCATAGTTGTTGATATTGTTAGCCATCACCTTTTCCCATTAATTGTACAATAAAAGTTTTGAGCTCCAGGAAAGTGTTTGTTTAATTTCTTATTTCAGCTTAGGTAAATTTAAGGCCATATGCACTGCAAGTGCATATTAATATGGATATTAATATTAGTCAGCCTGGTCTGTAAATCAGATGTAACTGTGCCTTAAACTCAGGGATTTTTATGTGAGAGATGCCACATTTGTAGTGATTAATAGGCGAAACACCAGTATGTTGTGAGTCAATTTTATGTTGTACTGCAGTACGGAAAGAAACACTTGTAGGTTAACTGTTCTGGCACTTTTAAAATACGATGCAAAACTACTTTTTTTTCTGAGTACCCTATTTAGAAGTGGGAAAATGCAATTCATAGAAAATACCGGGGTTAACAGTAACATTTGGTGGTAGATAGTAAAGAAGATTGAAGCTGCCACCAGGAGGAGCAGTACCAAAATATTCTCATTTTTTCACTGTCACAGTTGCCTAGTGCTGTAGCTCTAAGCTGTCTGTATCTTTGGGATTATCACAATTTTTTTAAGGGTAGGGTGCTAAATAGAATGCAACGAAAAAAAACAAACCAACAAACCCAGAAAGAATGCAAATGAAGAATTCAAGTATTTTTGTAAATTATAATATGGAAAATAATTATTCTTTTGATATTTGGAAGTTTTCTTTAAATCTGTTTAGTCTCTATCCTGGCTTCATTATGGTATGCTGTTAGCCGGACTATCAAAATTAAATCTGATATTGTGTCTCTTAGTTGAGATATAATAGAATAATTTTCAGGAGCTGGTATTACTGCACTCAATTTTCTATATCTACCTAGACCAGGCCTTAGTGAAACAGGCACTCAGGGCATGCAGCTCATGTGTCTGTGCGAGAGGCAAATTGTCTGCCATGCCAGGGAGTGAGTTCAGTGAGAAACAGAAAGTGCCAGACCTTGCAGGGGTTTGAGTCTGGGCTTTAGTTCTTCTGGCATTCTGACTCTGTTCTTCCCAGCCCCTGCACTTAGTTACTTCATAGTTTAACATTTAAAATCTATAAAGCAATGCCAAGATTTAGGAAAAAGGGGAAATTTGTTAGTGGGTGAAGACTTGTTTTAATGTTACATATTAGCCTGAATGTATTTAGAAGTCTTGTAGATGTGACATTTAGGGTCATGATTTAGTGGTGGACTTGGCAGTGCCAGATTAACAGATTGATGATTTTAGAGGTCTTTTCCAAACTAAAGAATTCTGTGATCCTATGTAGCAACAACATGTTATTTGTAAGGGGTAAAGTAAAAAAAAAAAAACAAAACCAAAAAACCAAGGGTTATGTAATAGTCTTCCAAACTGTGTAGCTAAAATATTTTGTTAATCAGGGATAAAATTCATTTATCAAGGAACTCTAATGAAATTTTGACACAATAGAGGAAATGGATGCATATATGGTTATAGAACTCATGAAAGTAGCAATTGTACTTAAAGTACAACAATTTGACATAGAGTAACTTCATAGCGATGAGTATTATTGCTTACATTTAATCAACAAATGAGAATAATTTTTTTTTACCTTGAGTAATAGATTTTATTCAAATAGAAAATGTGTATAGTCACAGTCCATCACATTACTCCTGAAATTCTGTGATGTTGTGTGTATAATCAAAATCAGATTTTGGAAACCAGTGGGATTTCCCATTAGTGTTTTCAAATATTGATATTCCATATGAATTTCATGTTTCATTAACTGGATTGCCATTAGTGCTCTGTTTCAAATTCCTGACACATCACTGTTTACCAATTCAAAATATTACTTTCTATCTCCTTGATGTTATCTCCCCCACACTTAGTGGGTAAGTATGTGCTCAAGGACTATTTTTATGTGTGGTATTAACAAGTTATTTACTCACATTTGTAACAAAGATTTTAAAATGGCAGTAAACACTTGAAGTAAGTCAAGTTGATTTTTTGTTTCTGAGAGGGACTTCAAAAATTCTGTTGGAGATTGTTTAATAGCTAAATTGAGCATGAACCTATCATCTGGGCTCTGTACGTAATGTCAGATGCTGGGCACGATCCTAAGTTAAGGGTGGTCAACACCCTTTGCTGACAGTCCCTTGCAAAACAGCAAAATCTCTTTCTCTAAATTGTGTTAGTGATTTTTGGAACTCAGAGAGATAAAGTGGGTCGTGAAAATCACAAAGATAACTCAGACCTGAATGCTAATGCAAAGTGAATGTGTGGGCCATGTTAAACTTACCCTGCTATGCATCTGTGAGAGAGAGAAGAGTTTGTGTTTTTGTTTATATGGAAGATTTTTTTTTATTTTGTGATTTCTTTTAAAGTTTTAAGCCTGGAGTCCAGCAGTACAACTAGGTCACAAAAAGATAAAATACTAATCAATAAGTGATTGCATCTTACCTTTGTTTTGTTTTACTGATCTGCTCTGTCCTGGCAAACGTTTCCCCATAGGATGAAGATGAGTTGGACTCTCACACCATGGTGAAGACCAATTCAGAGAGCGCTGGTACCATGAGAGCCACCAGCACAATGAGTGAGGGTGCTCAGACAATGATTGAGCACAACAGCACCATGTTAGAATCAGACTTGGGGACCATGGTAATCAACAGTGATGATGATGAAGAGGAAGATGGGACCATGAAACGTATGTTGTTAATTTGCTTTCTTCTAATAATGTGTTTTCTCATGCTGCATGACAGTGTTGTATCATGAAAGGCTTTAAAGAGTCAAATTCTGTGGTTAAAACAGGGGGAGAGGGGTTTATGTGTCTCTAAGCACTCTGTAATTTGTAGAGAGAAAGTTGACTACAGTGGGAGATTCAAAGCAGAAGCCTGGTTTTGGTGCTTTGCTAAGATTCTCTAGAGGACTCTCAAATTGTCCTTCTGTGAATTGTACTGCTTGTCTCTTTGTCTCCTGTCCCACATACAGCTGGACCAGTTTCTTGGAGCTAAACTGGTGTGATTATGTGAGGGGCTGCTGTTTCAATGTCAGTGGTCCTGGGAATGTATCATGACTCTCTTTGGGGTCAGCAATCAGTAATATATTTTGCTGCAAAATCGTTTTGTAACTCATGATCACTTAGCAGATCTGTATTTTTTAAGCAAATTATTATTTGGACGTTTTTTGGAATGTAATTCAACAATGGTTGATTTAAGGCAACAATCAAAAGATTATTGAAACCTAACTAAAAAGTTCTAATTGATTTTGGCAGCATGTGAGGGAATATGTAAAAAGGAGAAAAAGAAATGTGCATGTTTAATGTATAAAAATATAACTTATACTGAAATATCTATAAATACACATTTTAAAAATAGTTAATTTACATACTTACTAGCTGATATGCTCATTGTTTGGCTGAAGACTACTGCAGATAGAGGTCCATGAATTTTAATAGAATTATTTGCATGATTAGGCAGCATCAACAGATGACTCTAACTCAGGCTGTAGCTGCCTGATTTCATGAGGCACAATGTAATATTTAACTCCAGACAGTTGCAGGGAGGGGAGGCTGTGGGAAGTTATGTGTGTGTAATATAGAGAGCTGATAGCTCAAGAGTGGAATTCAGTGCCAAATAAATAAGTTTGTAGTGTTTCCTAGCAAATACAAAGCTGCATTTGTGTTTGAATGTAGATGTAATTTGCTCAAGATTACCTGATGTAATTTGCTCAAGATTATTTGGAAGTGCAAAGCAGAAACTTTTTTGTGTGTACAGGAAGTTGGAAGGAAAAAGGGGTTTTTTAGATGTTGCTTGTTTGGCTTTTTTGTGGTTTGTTTTGGGTTTTATTTTGTTTTTCCTTTAGAGTTCTCAGCTGTGTGATAAAATAAATGGGGAAAGATAGTATGAAAAAATTTAGAATTAATTTTTAGGGTGGAAGTATTATGAATTAGGCTTTAGTGCAGTTTCTATGCAGCTTGACAAATCAGTCTTTATAAGTAAGTTTTGTGAAAGTAGTTTACCAAATTGCACCACACTACCCATGCGGTTTTTATATATGCTGAGAGGAAATTCCTGTTGCTAGGCCAAACAGATCAGAAGGGTGGCATTGGGTTTGCATTGCAATCTCTTAATCTGTGTTTTATTTGTCTGCTGGGGACATTGCTTTTAAAATGTACTGTTATTTTCAATTTTTAATTGATTCCAGTTACAATCTGTAGTTAGAGAGTTGCCTTTCTACATCTTCACATTTGATCAGTATATGTCTTAATCCCATTCTTTTTTCTTCTCAAACAAGAATAATCTTGGGATTATTCTCCTTCCCTTCCATCCTGTCCTGTAGATGACTGTCTTGAGCCCTGTAACTGCAGCAAAGCAAATCCAGCAAACTGGAGGTAGTTTGCTTCATGACAAGTGATGTTTTAATCATTCAGCTGTCAGGCCACAGGTTTGGTTTCACCACTTACTTGCTGAAATTTCTTGTATTTTGCATTAGGCACCCATTATTTGCATTTTTTACATTAAAAACTAGAAATAATTCAAGAATGGGACCTCCACATCTCTCAGCTAAAGATGAATATAAATCATGTCCACTGTAGCTGGTCCTCTGGTTCTTTGATTGTTGTGCTGTTGGCTGAAACAGGAGCAATAGCAAGTTTCCTAAAGAAATGTCGCCAGGAAGGAACATAAAAATCCTTTATGTCCCTGAAAGGCAGACACAGATTTTGTGTTTCTTTGTACTCGACAAAGACAGGAGATTTTGGAGATTAGTTGCTTTTTCCAATGTACCTTTAGAGGCAAAGTAGGCACTTTCTGGATGTTTGCGTGATTTGGTTATAGTAAATCAAAATTAGTATCTTAAAAATGCTCTTTGATACTGCTGAATAACAGAACATTGCAAGCAAGAAGGTTGGAGAAATAAACTTTGTGAACTAGGGAAGAGAGATTTCATTTCCTTCCTAGAGACACAAAATATTTATGACAAACTTCTCATTTAATTGCTGTTGCGTTTAGTTTCATGTTTTGTTTCCTTCTGCCTTTTGTTTCCCCGCTCAAGGACAAAATAAGAAACAATAATATGTTTTTATTTATAAGTACCCATGCTTAGAGGCCTCTGGGAGCCATGACAGAAGATAACTAAAACCATATTTTTTTCACAAATAGGGAATTGTGCCCAGATAAAATTGGGATTTGGAACAAAAAGAGGCCTGTCCTTCTGCCCCAACATACATTATACAGTCTAGTAATAAACAACATTTATCCTGTCTTGCTTGGTATGCCTGTGCATGCTCTGAACAGAGACTCTGTGGTACGTACCTGGATGCAGGAAAGAAAATGAAGAACATAGGAGAGTTGGGAGGAACTTTACTTTAGGAGGTTTAATGTAGAGTAGAGGAGAGATGAGAATGATGGAAATATTACCTCTTTTGTTCGGTTGCCTGGGTTTTACTTGTTTTTGTGTAGAAGCCTTTTCATATGTCAGTGGAGAGACTGGTGTTCAGACCAGCTTCCTCACATTCCCCTTGTGGTTCTTCAGCAAGGCTTAGTGTTAGGGCTTTCTGGTGCACCAACAATACCATACCTGTCGTCGTTCTCTTTTCTCTTTTTTCACTAACATGCCCCTGCTTCTCTTTTTTGCCCTGTTGAATTTATATTGGCTATCTGCATTAGGCTGGAAAAGAAGTTGTCTCTTGCTGCAGTTTGGGTTTATTGTGGATTTCTAACTGTTGCTTCAGTCTTTGGTGGAACTTAAGAGATAGTTTGTGGTTGGTAACTAATGTATTAAAAGACAAGGACAGAGAAGTCATGAGGTGGCATTTGACAGCTAGCATGTAGAAAAGTAATCAGGCTTTGTTTTATTACTTTTTGCCCTATAAGACATGAACATTTTAGGTTTAGTCAGTATAATTCTTAAATGCATTCTTCCTTCTAATCAAACATAAGAATATAATCTTTGGGACAGAAGGTTTCCTTCCCTGTGCTTCCCCCCTCCCTGCCACCAGATGACTGTTTTGAGCAGCATAACTCCAGCAAAGTTGGCAAACTGGAGATAGCCTGAGGCAAGTGATGGTTTTATCATTCAGCTGTCAGGCAACAGGTTTGGTTCCAGCACTTACTCTCCTGTCTTATTAAATATAATGGTATTTTTGATTACAGTGGGACATGCACCATGCTGTGGAATCTACATGTTGATAGAAGAATTCATTAATTGGTTTATTCATTATTTTTAGTGATTTCAGCATCCAGGGTAAGAGACTGTTTGATATTGTAAGTCAGTCTCCTCTGTGATACGAGGTGTATGCTTGGATAGCTCTGGACTGGTGCTTCAAAACTCGTACTTCAGCTGGTGTTTCAGCTGACAAGCAAAAGCTGGTGAAACATGCTTTATAACAGCTTATGTCTTAATTTCAGTAGGAGTTTTGTAAGGAAACTCAATTATGGGCTGGTTTCAGTGTTGCTGTTGCCTAGGTATTTACACTTCACAGATGTATTTTCAGTCAGGCATGTTTACTGTGCCCCCAGTAAGATGGTTTGCTTGGTGCCATATATAGGTGTACTATATAGGTGTATATGTATAGAGCTGATAGATGTTTACAGGTCTGTATTGGTTCTCAAGCCATTTTCTGTGACTGGTAATAAAGTTGTTCATTTATGTCACTAGTAGTAGTATATTTTTAAAATGGGAATTTTTCTTTTTAAATAATATTGTTGTCAATTCTGCTTTTGAGAGCTGTTGCAGAATGCTAGTTTAATGTGGATTTTCTTTGTTTTGCTAAAACCAGAAATAAAGTGTAATTTGGCTGGAATGGATTGATGGGAAGTGTTTGAGCAATGCTCTCGGGCACATGGTGTGATTCTTGGGGTGTCCTATTCAGGGCCAGGAGTTGGAGTCTATGATCCTGATGAGTCCTGTCCAACTCAGAATATTCCATTATTATAATAGTCGTATCATTGAATATTTTTTTCTTTTTTCCAGGGAGTGAGGGTGAAAAATCACAAAAATTATTAAACCAGTTTTACAAGTCTTATTCTCAAGAAGCAAAGAAATGTTTTGTGCTAGATACTTTTCCTCATTAAAAATTGTAACTTGGGTTCATAGTCCTTCGAAAAGTCTCTGAAAGCTTCAACTTGAAGCTAGTTGAACTAGTTGACAATTATGTGGATTTTCCATTTAGATGCCAGTTGCAACTACTTCTGGTAAATAGGTGTATCATACAACAGACAAAAGACTGGATGAAGCCCGATGCTGAATGAAGGCTTGGGTGTCTAAGTCACTGTGATACAAAACCTGTGAGCTCAGTAACCACTTTGTTACACAGCTCTCAGAAGTGAAACATTTCTTAGATCTGTCCTGTGGTAGAATCCCAGCTGCTCTGGCCTAAGTACCTGATACAGTTTCTACTGCTGCTTCCCTGTGGTTCCCAGTAGCCTGACCTCTAATTCTTTCAGGTGGTTGCTTAATGGGTGAGTGTTAGCAGCAGAACTTTCCCACTCATAAAATACAGTCACAATTCCTGCTAAAAATATGGCTGAAGGAGGTGGCTGTGCAGCTTTTCATGTGGTAGTTCACTGTTAGATGCATTTGCCTGGAGACTGAGGTCAAATTGACATTCTAGGCTTCTGCCTCCCATTTCCCAGAATTACTGCCACTGTGTTGCAGGGCACCTTGTGAGGGGAGAGAGTAGTGGTAGGAATGTACAGAATACAAAACTTGAGTAGAGTATGATGTTGTATAAGCTCTGGTAGCCTTTGCAGCAGGGGTGAGAGCATATAGGTATGTACAGGTCTAAAGAAGGCTGAAAAGCTGATTGCTTTACAGCTTCTGACTCTTAATAGTGACAGAGCAGTGTATTTTGAGGGAATAAAAGATAATGACAAGATGTTCACAGAAGCACTTCAGACAGGAGAGCCAGATCCCTAACTTCACCAAGCAGCTGAAAATGTTCCTCAGTTGAGTGGCAGATGGATGTAGAAGGCTGTGCAAGCTCATGGCTTTTGGCAAAAGGAAGAAAGCTTTCCTCCATAGATATGCAGCTGCAAAGAGGTCCAGTGTCCTGGTAGTCACAGAGTGAGAGAAAGACTTATATACTTTCTACTGGACATTGTAAACCCCCCACTCCAAAATACCAAACAAACAAAATACCAGCACCTGTGCCCTCCCAGGAAATTGTAGTGGGAGTCTCCTTTCTGTAGGCGATGGTCACCCTCATCTGCTGACCTTTCTTGTTAACTAATGGCAGAACTTATAAACAGCAGAACTTTTAAACTGGTTTAAAATCAATTTGATAATAATATAATACTTTTCTGTAGGAAATGCTTCACTGCAAAATAATTTTTCATGGTAGATGACATCAGTGGAATTTTGCCAAATCATTAGAGTGGAGTGTGCATTCCTCTTTATTTTGAAATGTGTGTTGAGAATTATTTGTTTTATTTGTGATATGTTTTTGAAACAGTGTCATAGAGTTGGTGTTGTGTTGTTACCTCATCCATTTTATTCAGGATACTTTTTGGAAGAAATGTGCTTGCATAACTATTTGGGGACATCCCTATTGGCTGTGTTCCTATCGGGGTATTGCTGAGGTAGAGTGTTTTCAGCACCAGTGGTGCTCTCTGTGTTTTATGGCTTGCCAGCAGTTTCTGACTGTTGTTTGTCATGGCCTTTTTTCCCAAGCTGTCTTTGCAGTAGGCAAGTTGTAGGGATGGTAGAAGACAGATATTCTTAAATATTGGAATGGTGAAAAACATTTTTAAACATGATCATTGCTTATTGAAAAGCAAATATTTAGGAGAACTGAAAAATCCAAATCCTTCTAGAATGGAACAGGCTATTGCACAATAAGCTTTCAGTGGAAGTGTGGAGTGATACTGACTGTGCTGCAGATTTTTTGTGGCAAATGTAACTTACTGAATAGATTAGTGAATTAATTGTCCTTAAGGGAATCTTCTCATATTATACTTCCAATTTTCTTGGTTTTTGAAAGATGTTTGAGACGATAACATTACTCTGTTATTCATGAAAGTTTAAAAAAGTACTTTCAAAATGATCTTATTTTGGGGAGAAAAAAGAAAGGTGCAATCTTTATCAGTTTGCTCTGGCATAAAGATCCTGAGTGTTTTCTAATGTAAATAGAAAAGAGACATCAACTTTCACATGGCCTTTAAACTGGTAGATGTCAACCCATTCCTATGAAACACTAACTGAACCTGTTAGGTTAGCTAGAGATTGAAACAGTGTCTCTTTTTTCATTTATTTATTTATAAAAATAAAACAAAACCTTAAAAATTAATCTCTAAATAAATTCTCCGGGGTTTTTTACATTGGAGGAAGAAACAAAAAAAAAAAGCTTGAAATACCTCTGGTCTCATCATTTTGCAGTCACATTTCTGGTTTTCTGTGTGACTTTTTGTATTTGCAGTGAAGGTAAGCAGCTCTTGCTGTTTTAATTGGGCTAACTGACTGTATGCTCAGTTAAAACCAGAAGTGAGGTCTAAATTCTTACTTAGCAAAACATAAAAGACACTCTCAAAGTAAAAAAATAAATTTTCTTTGCTTACCTTGGAGTAATTTCAGTCCTGTTGACCCAATTTCCATAATATGCATTTGGTAGCAAGGAATTCAGAGGGGTTGGTTTGTTTTCTGTGTGTAGGTAGTCTTCTATTACATGTGTAAGGAAGATTATTTATAATAGTTTTAAAAATGACAAGCAGAATAGTTTTAAAAATTCTGAGCAGTGCTTGGAAAATCTTTAGTATTGCCTTATATGTGAGAGAATGGAGATTTCCTTACCTGTAATGGGCAAACATTTTGGTACTTGGAGTTTTGCACAGAGACACTGGCAATCTTTTTGTTTATAACTATGTCTCAGGGATGAAACTTAAGTACAGCCATCTCAACACAAGAAAAAATTGGTTGTGAAAGGCCAGCAATGTGGTGTCCTATCTTTTTTGGTACAAACATTTTCAGGGGTTTTGGGCAGTAATCACTAAGTAATGAACAGTTTGTACTAAGAAAGTGCAATGTATTTCTGTTTTTAATTCTACCTCCTTCATGCTACTATCTTCTCTTGGATCTGTTTTCTAAATGTGTGGTTTTTTAAAATTTAGATTCTTCCATTTTTCTCCTGCCCTACTCAGCTCTCATGAGACTCCTCCTGTAATACTGTGTTCAGCCCTAGGACCCCCAAAACAAGAAGGACATGGAGCTGTTGGAGCAAATCCAGGGGAGGACCATGACAATGATCAGAGGGGTGGAGCACCTCTGATATGAAAACTGGCTGAGACAGTTGTGGCTGTTCAGCCTGGAGAAGAGAAGACTCATTCTCTGCATGAGTTCCCGGGGAGAATTTGTAGGACCTTGCAGTACTTAACAGGGAGCCTACAGGAGAGCTGGAGGGGGACTTCTAACAATGGCCTGTAGTGACAGGACAAGGCATAATGGCTTTAAACTGAGAGAGAGCAGGTTTAGAGTGGGTATTGAGAAGAAATTATCTGCTACAAGGGTGTTAAAATGTTGGAACAAGTTGCCCAGAGAAGCTGTGGATGCCCCATCCCTGGAAGTGTTCAAGGCCAGGTTGGATGGGACTTTGAGAAGCTTGATCTAGTGGAAGGCATCCCTGCCCTTGGAAAGGGAGTTGGAATTAGATGGTTTTTAAAGGTCCTTTCCAACTCAACCCATTCTATGACTATGTGCTGTAGTTATTTGGCATCCCTGCTGTTTACTTCTCATCCCTTCCTCAGTCCCAGAGGAATGAGCTTCAAGTGATCTTGAGTTTAGTGGGGGCAAACTTGGGAGATTCTAGAGAAGAGGTGTCTGCTGTCTGGTCAGTTAAATTTAACCTGGAGTTTAGTTCACTGAATTATTAGTTGTTACTAATTAAAATATGGTGAGTAGAGATCTGGGATTAGAAAAAAATACATGAAAAAATGTGGCAAAAACTGGGAGAAAAGTTAGCTAAAAATGTGAGGAAAAGAAGGTGTGTATGGAAATAACAGATTGACTGAAGGAATCATTTTGGAGTTGAAGGAAGCAGCTAAAGTCAAAATCACTAAAGCTTAGAGCATGATCGTATAGAAGCACACATTAAAAAATGCCAGAAGAAATCTTACTGGAACAGAAAAATTTCAGAGTAGCAGAAAGAAAAGAAGCAATAAATCAACATGCAGTCTTGGCTTCTATCAAGAATAGTGTGGCCAGTAGGTCCAGGGCAGTGATTGTCCCCCTCTACTGAGCCCTGGGGAGGCCACACCTTGAATCCTGTGGTCAGTTTTGTGTCCCTCATTTGAAGAAGGACATTGTGGTGTTGGAGTGTGCCCAGAGAAGGGCAGTGGAGCTGGTGAAGGGTCTGGAGCACAAGTCCTTTGAGGAGCTGGGGTTGTTTAGCCTGGAGAAAGGGAGACTCAGGGGTGACCTTATTGCTGTCGACAACGACCTGAGAGGAGGTTGTAGCCAGCTGGGGGTTGGTCTCTTGTGCCATGTCTCAAGCAAAAGAGTGAGAGAAAATGGCCTTAGGTTTTGCCAGGGGAGATTCAGATTAGATATTTGAATTTTTTTTTTTTACAGGAAAAGCAAGTAAGCATTGGAATGGGCTGCCCAGGGAGGTGGTGGGGGCAACATCTCTGGAATGCCTGGCAGTGTCAAGAAGTGTCTGGATGTGGCACTTGGGGTTGTGGCACCATGGTTGTGGTGTTTCTAGGTCAGTGGTTGGACTAGATGATCTTGAATGTCTCTTCTGGCCTTGATGATTCTGCAAAAAGATGGCAGTACAAAAATAAACATTAATGAAAAAACAGGCTGCTGTTAGCCATGCAGCAAAATTAGAATGAATTAGAAAATCTTTAGACAGAGGAGATGGAAAGAGATGATGAAATAAGAAGTGGAAGAGAGGAAAAAACCCACTTAGTGAATGAATAAAAACAAGTGTAAAGCCAGATAAGGAGATTAGCAAGTCCTAGTAACCATGTAAAACACAAGCTCAAAATATAATTTCAGTTTTCCTTTTCACTTGTAAAAATAAATATATGAAATAAAAATTCCTATTAATTTGTTATGCTTGTAATTTAAATGTATAGTTTTGTCTGATTTGGTGTTAGGTCCCCCCCACTCCCCAGTCTTAGTTATTTGTCCTGTGTCATATTTCATTTGTGGAAATGTATTTTATATATCTTCATGT
This sequence comes from Molothrus ater, assembly GCF_012460135.2. Taxonomy (NCBI): domain Eukaryota; kingdom Metazoa; phylum Chordata; class Aves; order Passeriformes; family Icteridae; genus Molothrus; species Molothrus ater. The sequence goes on from NC_050478.2 coordinate 130,415,508, forward strand.
CAAATGTGTTACACTTCCAGGAAGTGACATGACACATTTAATGTATCAATGCTATGCAGAATATGGTCTCTGAGGTGACAGTTAATGTTTATTTATTATGCTATTTAGTAATGAATTTGCTTTGAAATCCCACAAATGAAAACAAATTTCAATAATTTAGGACTGAAAATTTTATTTTTTTACCTTTAGTTTTGTGAAAAGGGTAAAAGAGCAGGAGTTCATGCTGATCCCTGTCTGCTTCATAAAGCTTTTGCAGCTGTTTGATGATGACAAAAACTCCCCCAGGATATGGGGACAGGGTACTTTGCAGCCATTTGTAGAGGGTGATCCTGTAATTTTCTGAGAATATTAATTGGTAATGAAATAAATTAGGCAGCATCTAGACACAATTTATGTAGCTGTATTTTGCAAGTTCTTTTTCTAAATAATTATTAAATCCCACCTTTAGTGAAACTCTGTTCCTTTTCTACAAGTGCCTGTGGACCAGGCCTCGGAGTTGGGGGATTCAGCACCCAGAGGGATGCTTAGCACCTCATGTTATTCAGCCTCTATAACAACAAATTAATACTGCATGAAGTGACTTCTCCTGTTATTTGTGTGTGCAACACTGAAATGTCTTGAACATTTCTCCACATTATATCTTGCTTCAAAAATATCATACTTTGACTATGAGCTTTTATGCCAGAGATCCTCAGGGGACAAACAGATGCTTGCATCACATACAGATGACTGTATTAGTTTCTGCAAACCCCAGGAAAATTAATTAGTGAAGTTTAGTCTATAGTGCATTAATACTTTAATCTTTGAATAGTTTTTAACCTTTTTTGTCTGTTTTCTTTCAACTAAGGAAATGCTACTTCACCACAAGTTCAAAGACCTTCTTTCATGGACTACTTTGATAAACAAGATTCCAAGAATAAAAGCCCTGAAAACTGTAATCAGAACATGCATGAACCTTTCCACATATCCAAAAACGTTTTCCCTGATAACTGGAAAGTCCCCCAAGATGGAGACTTTGATTTCGTAAGTACCTTCTCTTGTGTGCAGTTTATTTTATATGTGCCAAAAATAGTTAATACCTTTCTATAACTATATTAATACAAAGAAAATAAATAAACTCTCAAGAATAATGCCCAGATATCTAATCTTTGTTGCTTGCCTCATCCTGGTTGTTGAAGTAAGTACACCTGATGAACACAGGCTTTTCAATGAGGAGTGGTGTAATTACTTTTTGTAATTACTTGTAATTACTTGTAATTACTTTTCAAAAAAATGGTTTTGGTTCCTTAAAATTCATGTGGTATCACAACTTTAAAATTTGACCCAATACTGTTAAGAAAAAATAGAATTGCTATAGACATGGAATATTGTTGTCATATTTGCTGACTATCTCGTAAAATGATAAGCATTTTAAACTGGATTGGAGCCATTTAATCAATCCCCTTGGAGATGTTTAAGACCACCTACTGTTTTGCACAAGTCATCTTCTTGGTACCATTCCAATAGCACACATCTCTTTACATAGAATTATTCTACCTAACACAAGTTCATCTATTTTAGGTTGGAGTTTTTACCCTCCAAAATATTTGTAGTTTATTTCATTTTGCCTATGTCACAAATTATAACAAGATCAAAAAGAAAGAGTTCCTAAGTTATAGGTTGCACTTAAAATGAAATATATAATTATGTAAGTAATTATACCTGGTTTTCACCTTGGCTTATTTTTTAACATGTTTCAATGAAGTCTTTGTTTATCTGTTGTGGATGAAATGTTTGTAACTACAGTGCGGTAGCTAAATATGATCACATGGTGCCTTTTTGAAGCACACTTGAGATTTCAAGAGAAATGTTGTGTTTAATTTTAGGTAACAGCTGTAGGTGGGGAATTTTCTTTCCAGTTTTCACTTGCTGCATTTCTACTTAAAGCTGACTCTTAAATTTAAACTATTGAGGTAAAGCCAGTTAAATAGCATAGTACAAGCTGTTGCTGCTGGAGAGTTTTGATTTAGTTGGATTTTGGTTTGGGTGGATTTTTTTTAGTTTGTTTTATTTTTTCTCCTATCAAATGCAGCAATTAGCATCCTGATGATTGACTAACAAAATAGTTGCACTATTCACTGGAAAATAACTGGCCATTGTTTCAGTGGGGTTATTATAGTGGCAATAAAGTTGCCTTTAGAACAATTTTAAATTCATCCTGTCTTTTCCATTACTTGTGAAGAAATGCAGGCAAAAATTATTCTTTTTGTAAATGCTAAGATGACAAGTCTGTTAGTACCTACTCATTGATAACTCATACGTGGATAATCATGTGGAATTTGTTGACATTGCTTGTACAATGAAGTTGCCTTCTTGAAATAGCAATTTGTCCTAGAACAAAACCCAAGCAGTTCTGATCTTCAGAAACTGAACTGCTGAGTTTTATATGCAAACCTTCCCAGTGGTGGTAGACTGGCAGGTACAGACTTGAGAATCCTAGAATGGTTCTCTCTAAAGGAAGGGACCTTTAGAGGTCATCTAGTCCAGCTTTCTTGCTGTGGACATGGTCATCTTTCACTAGCTGTTTAAAGCTGTAACCTTGAAAACTTCCAATAATGCAGCATCCACAACTTACCTGGGCAGTTTGTTCCTGAGTCTGTTGGAATTTATGTGATGTGCAGTTTGTCCTTGGCCTCCTGGAAAGGCAGTGCTGTGAGGCTTGTTGCTACAAAATTATTCTGATTGAAAACCAAATAGGATTTTTTTAAAAGTGAGTAACTATTTGTATGATCTCTGTGTGGGTGATGGTATTTTGTTTTAAACATGAAGAAGAGATAAACCATCCTAAGAAAAAGTTTAAGAAGATGCTTCAGTAGTGGATGTACTGCTTCAGAGTAGTCCACTCAAAAATACATTTCTCTAAAGCATCTGGTACCAGCTGATGTTGCACAGGATATGGGTTTTAACTGCCTGCTGATTTGAACCACTGGCAATTATTATTTACTTATATGTTCTAGAAGCACTTCTGTTTATGTTTTAGACAGTGAGTGGCAGTATTGGCAAGTGGCCTGCAAGAGACTTTCTCAAAGGATAAATCAGTGTGCAGCATGGATAATATATTGTCTGTTCTTTGTGAGATCAACATGAATGTTTTCAGTTGCTGACATGAAGTCTTTAAATGAGTCATCAAAGGGATAAATGATGGAAACTTTTTGAACTAAATAATTCCGTGCTGTTTTGTTTGAAATTAGCCTTAATGGGATCTAAAAAGATATCCAAACTGTAAATGATGACAGTCATAATTTTATTTAAAGAAGTATACTGAAATATAAATGATCAAAATACAACTTAATACTAGTATATTCTAATAGTACTCCCACTTCCTGTGTAGAAGAGCAGGGATGCTGTGTAAGCCAGAAGTCACCAAACTCATTTGCAGAATGATATTTATTTCTTACCCTTGTAAACCAAACACACCATGGCAGTTCTGGCAGCCAGTGAGCACTTCACTTGTGAGCCAGGGTGAATGACAGGGTCGTGCTAAGAAGAAACATTTAAGTGTATGGGATGGAAAACCCTACAAATTCATTAATGTATATGTCTGTTCAAGCATAAAGTAGGAAAAAGAAATGCATTGAGGTGGGAAAGAGAAGGGAAAAGGAAGTGAAAACAAACTTGATAAATCCCTGCAACTAATTAGTTTGCTTATTTCTGTATATTTTAAGGTGAAACATGAAGAATTGGAACTAATTCCTATGGTCAAATAGTATATTTGCTTTAGGTCACAGTGATATTTTATCCTGTTCTTAGTCTATCGTACTGTCTGATAAAACAGTTATTTGTTGAAATGTATAAATACATGTAATGTGTGTAGAGCTGTTAATCTTACATACTTGCTGATGTTTTTAGATAATGTAAATAAATGATACAGGAAACTGTTCTCATAATGTGGATAAACAAATATATAAAATAAGGCAAATGAACTGAGCGCTAGGGCTGGTTTGAAAGGCTTGGTGTGAGCATAGTTTTCTGCCCTGATGTAAATGTTTTAAAAACTAGTTGCCAACACAAATATAACTAGAAGACTTTTCCAAGAGAATAACATGCTTGGTAATCAATCTGAGCTTTAAAATAAAGTAAATTTTAGCAGCATTATTTGTTCTATAAGTAGGTATTTATAGTTTGGTTTTTTCCCCTACTGAAGTACATATGTTTTGAAATTTAAAAGCTGATCTTAATTCTTTTTCACTGATTCCATATGGGAATTTAAGGTCTGTCTCTGACTTTTGGTCCTGTGGGCCTTCAGTTCTGTGATCAGACTGTGCTGGTTACTGATGTCATGTTCCAGGAATTGACAAGAAAAAATTGTCACTTCAGACCTTCGAGAAACATTGCATTGAATCAGGGTATATTGCAACTAACTTTACCTAGACTGAATTCAGTTACTGTATACTCACCTTTAATATTACATTATTCCAAATTTGTACTGTTATTGTTTCTCATGTTTGGAATTTTTCTACTATGTTTCTTCTTACTTTTTAAAAAGAAACAATGACCAAACAAAAACATTCAAGTTCAAGCACTTTTGATTATTTTATTTTCTTTGAGTAGGAATTTGTATAGAATTGCTGGTTTTAATATTTGTTTTCTGTTATTCTACTGTCTGTTTTTGATGTCTCATGATTAATTCTCAAACCTAAAAGTATGGGCCTTTGATATCAGTGAATATTAGGGAAATGTGTATCTGGGGAAGTACTTGTAATGTTTTGTTTTGCTTCTTCTACTTCAGCCTTTGAAGTGCAGCTGTTGAAGCTCTGATTTGTTATACAGCTCTTTCAAAAAAACTCAACTAATGTTTATTCAAACTTCAGCTTTTATATTAAATTGTTAATGTGTATCTCACACTGAGGATCATTGTGGAATTTTGCTTTCAATGAATTTTACCAATCTATAGGCAGTTCTCTTACACATTTTAATTCTTTTTAAGAGACGTGGCAGGTGGCATAATTAAAGCAGTATTTTAAATCTTAATTCTGTCAGTTTTACTTGGGGTTAAGTGATGCTTTATGCACGGCAAACCTTGATGCCAGTAAGTGTAATCAACAACAGAGTACTCATTGTGAGGAATAGTGGCATAATCTCATTGAATAAGTAAAAAGGCAGTAAAGCTCTGTAATGTGTGGCTATGAGATTCCTAGGAGTGTTAATAGTGCAGGGTATAAGCAGCTTTTTCATGAGGAAGCTTAACTGTTGACTTTTAGTTCTAGCTCAGAAGTCAGCAGTTTGGATCAGAATGAGAGCAAATGTTTTTGTTTCACCCATCTGACTGGCGAGTCCTTTTAAAAACAGCTGGTTTTTGTAGGTATTTTGTATTCCTGTGGCCATGTTGCTGTTATGATAGCTTTGTTCTTTCCATGGGGAATGTTTCCCATGAAATAGGTACATGCTGGAGAGAGCTGTGTATTAAATGAGTAGTATAACTGCAGGGTGCCGTTAAAGCAGCTTGGTTAATTTTTTTTATTGTCTTTCTCAGTTGAAGATTTTATGTTGTATAACACTTATAATAGAAATTAGTTTTCACCAAGAAAAGGTGAACTTTTAACATTTTTGTTATGTGGGGATACTCAGATAAACCTTAGCTTGTGATGGATGTGCAATGTGTACATGCTGTGAAATAACCTGCTGTTTATATTTTTACTGTATCATGGCATTTTGGATCTCATTAAGATTTAAAATTACCCTGTAAATCCTTCTGCCCCTTAGTAATGTGTGTTAGAGTGGGACATGATATTAACAAAGGATTCACATGAACCTAATTGATGATAACCTCTGAATTTACATTAGTCAGAATGAGTTGCTAAACTTCATTTGCACTAATTAAATATGTTATTTCATTTTAAATGAGTAATTTACTTTTAGTTATGAGACAATAAAATGTAAAAAGGCAAATCTGTTTATTATAGCAATGCTAGGGTAATGATTTCTGTCTCTAGTAGAATTATTTCCAAACAGGAATGGTATCCAGATTGTTAAATATTAAACAGTGAACATGTAGATCATGCTTTGCATAATAACTGCAGCATCATGTTTAAGTAGATGCATTTTGGGTGACTTAAAGATTCTGGAATAGCAACAAAAAAAAATAAAAAGCCATCTGTTACTGTAGGCAGAATATTTCCCTGGGTTTCAAAAGGAACAAATACATTAGAATATAATAATTTTGGAATAGTAGTACTGCAGATACTGAGACTTCAGTTAACATTTACAAATGTAAAATGTTGCAATTGATTCTGTAAAAATTAAATAGCATAAAGTGATTGAAGACTATCTAGAATTAAATTAAAACTTCACTAATAAAGCTAAGCTGAGATAACTTCATTGGAAATACATCTTTGTCCAAAATCTTGGCTGGATTTATGCTGACTTTATTTAAGCAGTGAATGAGTTTATTTGGAACAGTTCTTTTTCTGATTAATGGGAATTAACATATTTAATCTATTTTCAGTAATTTCTGATTCTCTTCAAAGATTTGAAAATTTTAAATGAAGTACTAATGTAGATTCTTTTTGCTTTGTTTTTAATTAGTTGTTGAATATCATGAAGCATATTCAGATGCTGACAGGAAGAATATTTTCTTAACTTAGCAAATATGAAACTTAGGTTTCTGTGTTTGCATGGGCCATACACCCATGAGATAAAGATATTATTGGTGCTGATAGTTTCCACACAGAATTTCATTCCTCTCAGTTCAGGCATGGCTAAAAGGGGAGAGACTGTAAAATGAATTTAACGAAAATTACATGCTTTATCTAGGTCATTTTGTGAGGACACTGTGAACCTCAGCAGTGGAGATTTTCTGTACCTTTTAAAGTAGGTGGCTGTTAGAGAAACTTCTTGTGTCTTGGGTGATTATTTACAAAAAAATGAAAATTATGTGTGTCGGTAAGTCAGTGGAAGAGGTATTTGTATTAGGAATCTACAGAGGATAGTTTGCATGTCGTGGTTTGTTAGGTTTATCATGCTGCTGTTCAGGAAGGGAGTTTTTGCCAGCCTGACATGTAAACCAGAAGTGTAGTATTGGTTGCTGAGATTTTATAGGCAAAGATAACAGAGCAACTTATTACACTTTTAAAAAAACTCTATAAGTCAAATACTTACAGTTTTAACTCAATTCTGTTTGTATATTCTCACCATGAAAGTAGAATTATTTTTCATGCAGAGAAGGGGAAATACAATGCCTGAGCAGAGTGTTTCTCCAGCTGGTATTGAATACAGCATCCTTTCTTTTTGAATATATTCCTTCTTCTATTAGTATGTAAGTAAATAATTGAAAATCAATCCCAGTAATTTTTTAGGCTGTATATAGGATCAATACTTTCTGTTTATCTTAAATTGTAGGACTATTATAAGGCTGCTACTCTGACTACTGAGTCATATGTAACAAAGCGCCAGTGCTATACTTCAGCAGCTTTGGAAAGGGAATTGTGCTGTCTGACAAAGATTATAGAAATTTTTGTATCTTAAAAGAGCACAGGAAACACCCTTCTAGAACAAAAAGCTTTTTGCATTCTTGCATGTTAAGCAGAACAAAAGGCTTTTATTTATCATTGACATACACTCTGAAGACAAGGCAAGCGGTCAGGCTTGAATTGCAGCAATTTATTTGAAGTTGGATATAGGAAGAATGGATAACTATGTACAACAGCAGACTGCATTGGAGGGTTGCAGAAGTTGCCATTGTTGTAAGTGTTGAAGACCTGGTTATATAAACACATCAGGAACTGTTTTGGTGGAGTTAATCCCACTTGGAGCAGAGGGTTGTTATAGGTGACCCGCTCCTGTAAATGTTTCCGATGGCCTTATTTCCTCTGGCTTTTTCAACTACTGCTAATGCCTGGTGTTTGTAATCATAAAAGATGTTGAGAACATTTATGTTTTACAAGCTTGAGCTCTCACAGATAGTGACATATTTAATTTGTTTGTTAGGAGCGTCAGTGTTTTGGAGGAGCTAGAGCTTGAGTAACCTTAATCTATTTTGCCATTAGCAGTCAACTGTTATTTCCAAACATGAGTCTTCCTCTGGAAAATTTCAGCCAAGATTCAGTCAGTAAGACTTAACCAGGTTTTCCCTCCCAAAACTTTACAGGATCCCTGCCATCTTATTTTATCGCATCAAAAAATTTCAGTGTGCAGTTGTTTTTTACTTACAAATAGTTTCTAGTGAGAAAACCTTTCAAAACTTAATTTTCAGCCAACTTTCAAATTCTTTGTATAGAGTTAAGAATGAATCTACTACACACCAAAGAGTTCAAATGCTTCCATCATCATAATGCCTTCTTTTTCACCTCATTAGCTTGAATGAGGAAGATGAGTTGAGAAACTGAGGCACAGCTCTAGTATGTATATTTGGTTATATAGCAAGTCTGTAATTTGTGCATAGCTTAAAAAGAACAAAGGAAAGACATGAGTGAAGCTGATGAGCTGGACAGTGCTGCTGGTTTAAAGTAACATCTTGTTACCTTAGTAACCAGTTGTCTGTACTAATATACTTCTTTAGGATCATTGTGTAATAGCTCAGTAATATACATAGTTTTGAGAAACTTGTAAAAAGGCAGTTGTGGCTGGACAAGTTTTAAATGCTCCTTTTTTGTCCATCAAACCAGTTCAGATTCAAGTCTCTATTCTGTTTTCCCTTACAGTTAAAAAACCCGAAACAGGGAGGGTATTTAATCCAAGGAGCTTTTCGTGTTCCGTGATTCAGTGTGCCACATCTTTGTGCATAATGTCTGATCTCCACACTGAATGTTCACACCAAGGAGTGCTTGTTCCAGCTCAGGCTTTCTGTAGAATTCTTTGAAATCATCTCTATGTCAGTATCATGCAAATTTACCACTGGGAAACAAAATCTGCTCTTCTGCTCTTTGCTATGATAATTAATGCTAATGAAAAGGACTAAAAATAAAACCTGTCTCAGGAGAGTGGGTGACTGGAAGATTGTTTTAAGTTAATTTTTGTAGCTTCTTATTTTCAAAGAGGATTTCTTCATCATGAGGTTTGGTAAAGAAGGGGACGTTTTCATCAGTTTAGGGGTTTTTGTGCCGGCCCCCATCCCTTTTTTTTGGACTCAAATGGGATCTTCGTCATATAAGATTCTAGCAATTTAACAGAAAAAAAAAATTGGATGAGCTTAGTGACTGTGTGGCTGACTCTGAATAATCACAATGCTTGTATTAGATTTCTGTGCCTTGTGTTTTGATCAGCAGCCAGTAAATACCATGTGTAGACTCTATATTAAGCATAGATATTAACAATATTTCGTAAACAAAATGCTGGAAAGTAAATGGCTGACATTTAATACTATTGTGCTTTATGAGGAACAGAAAAAAATCTGTGTGGTTTTAGTTTGCAAATATCTTGTAGAATTTGAATAAAGATGCATTATAATCCACATTTACTATTGTTTATTGGGAGTTGCAGCATTGCTGTGAACTAGTAATTTTATTTTTGGTGAAAAAGGTAAGATGTGTGCATTGTAAATTTGTAATCAAACTGTTTGGAGACTTGACTTTTTTTTTCATTCACTGTTGTGCCTGGGCAGACATAGTTTGTTTGTGCCTGGGCAGACATGTGCCTCATGGACAGCACCAGTACTTAAAAAGGTAAAAAACTCCCTATGTGATATCCTCTGGTGTGTGGAGGGTACACCCACACACATGACAAATCCAACAAAGCAAAAAAATAAATTTGACAAGTTTTTATACCTACTTTATATTTTTGCATGAGTAAAAATTTAAAAATAAAGCTATGCAAGCCCCGTATACAAAGCTGTGGTTATTGGCAAACTCTTCACAAAGACTTAATCTCATACTTGCTAAAGTCAGTGGCAAAACTCCTACTGATGTCAATCTTAAGTTTCACTGCTCAGGCTGTTAAAGAAACTACTTTAATTTGTGTGCCTAAATGTGAAACTGCATTTAGATTTTGGGTTAGAAATTTGACAACTTAGACTGTTTTTCTTAGCATTCCTTAGTTTAGGGCAAATTCACCCCATTCCTAAGAAAGAAACACTTGAAGAATTAACACTTTTCTGGCCTCTGTCTAATGATCATGGTATTACTTACATTTGTGTTTGACATTAGGAATTGTACTGATATAAGAATGGTAATCAGATAATCTGATTTGTTGACATAAATGTTCCAGGACAAAATTGTTCAGTAGGACAGCTCTTAAGGTACGGTAGCATGGCTATAGCTATTTCAAGAAGCTGCTTGATGCTCAGCTGAGCACTCTGACTTCATTTCCATGACAATTTTTAGTGTGCCATAGTGAGAACTAAAACAAGTTATCTTAAACCATTTTGAAAAATGTAACTTCCTTTGCATTGCAGCAGACTAGGGTGACGGGCAAGGTTAGGTCGGCAGCTGAGTAGCAGGAACTTTGTAACCTGTGCAGCCTTGACCATATGATGCTGTATGACCATGCTGTAGTGCTTGTAGATGTGAATTTGGTGCAACCTTCTAAAAACGTTTAATTTTTTTTCCCTCTTGGTGTCAATACAGTCCAGTATATGTAGTTGTTTTTTATATTTCAATATTATACTTTCAAGTAAGAATGGAGGAAAAAGTGTTCTTCACAGACACAGACCAAACTTTCAAATTACCCTAAAAAGTTACCTAGATGCAAGAAGTTCTGTTACTAAAAATGACTTGTTCTGAAATGACAGCCTCTTTTATTTTGTTGTGTCCTCTTTGGAGATTGTGCTTTTTGGCATGGAGAATTACTTGAAGTGTGAATGGAAGTGGAGGCTTTCATTTGGGTTACTTTAAGATTGCCATTAATTATAGTCCTCGGTTCTAAATGCCATCCACACACAAAAAGAACCTGTATTCTACAGAGATGGAGAACCACTTAAAGATGCAAACTGTTGTGCTGATAATGTTCATAGAGATAGAAATATGGTATTTCCATGATGCTTGTGATATCTGTGTATAGGATGAAATGGGCTTTTTGTTTTGCTTTTGCAAAGTTGTAAATTTAATCACTATTTTTGTCTAAAGAGTTTCCATTAACTATTAAAATATGACTATGAGGCAAGATGAAGAGACCTGTGTAAGTACACCTACATTCAAGCAGGTTCACATAACAAAGACATGAAATTAAAAAATGAAACTAAGGCTTGTCCTTTTATATTTTTTCTGTGGCTTAAAATTTGGCAAGATGTGAGCAACTGTGTGCAGTCCACCTTCAGTGCTACTTTAGAGAAACAGAGAGGGAATTGGCAGGAGTGTGCTGGTTGTATAGTGCATGCTTGATGTGTGCGTGCTCAGCTGTTTCATTTGTTGTCTCAATGACTTGTCTTGACCTCTCTTTCTTGTCATGGGATTTAAAGGCCTCGTTTGCAGTGATTGTTCTTCCTTACATAAAGTTTTGAAAAGTACTGTTATGGCCTTTTGAAGGGATGATGTTACGGCCAAATAATTCATCTTTCACTTACACTCAGCGGTTAACAGGATTTAAATCTAAAATTTTGCAGTGCATTTTTATGTAAAAAAAGAAAACTAAAGATCTTAAGTCCCAAACAGTTTTCAGAGTAAAGAATATTTGCAGAGAAAAGGAGATGGAAAAGAGCTGATACCTCTGGAGGGGATTTCTAAGGGATTTAGGGAGAGCAGTAGGTGGAGGGAGGCCAAACTCCATGTTACTTACGCATCCCTGTGAAACTCAAGAGCCTTGTTTTCTTCTCTCTGTGGGTTGATGACTCTATAGCAACAGCCCAGTGATTATCTCAGAGGTGGGCTAGTTCAAAACTACAGAGGAAAATAGTGACATTGGAAATAGTGGTTAGTTTGAAACTACCTGACCTGTTTTCCATGTTTTAAAGAGCTGTTGCTATGGCAACAGCAGCTCACTGAGGATGAGCGCTGTGAAGTTTCAGAGGTTCGGCAGTCAGTGTGCGTGGAGCGGCTGGATTGCTTCCAGCATCAAAGTGTGCTCCCTGCACCCACCTTTTTTACAGATTCCTGTGCTACCCTAGAATTAGCACAGATGCGTTAGAAAACATATTTTCCAAACCCTGCTGAGCAGTTAATTAATTTAGCTTGATTTCAGTTAATTTCTTCCTTTGCACATCTCATTGCTGCTTCCCAAAATAGAACACTTCCAAAGAGCGATAGTACATTGTGGTCTTCATACTGTCCTGTCACCAAATACAATGGTAATTTTCTTCTGCAGTTTCATATCCCATATTATGGAAGTCAGCAAACATAATCTGTTAGACCATAGGTTAAGGTTAAGGAGAAATTAGGTATAGGTTAAGGAGAAATTAATTCCAGAGCTGAGACACATTAATTGAAAAATTACCTGACAGTTCTAATCTGTGAATTGCTATCTGAAATTCCTCTACTGCTGGCTGTTGCTATTATAACGTGGTGGTGAGAGGATTTTGCACATGGCCAGTTCAAGACACTATTTTACAGTTTTAAATTTAAAATTAGTGCAGTGAACTTTGCCTGGCATCCAGAGTGTACTGTGCTGCTTGTGAGAACTGTCACTTAGAAGATGGACAGCCATATAGTATAATAACAGAAAGGTTTGGTTAGTAGAGGTGTGATATAATTTTCAATTTAGGGCATTTTCATGTTACGGAGTTAGAAGAGTGGTTGTAATGTGACCAATGTCTAAAAAAAAAGTACGTTCTTGCCAAGCATAAATTTCAAGAGGAAGACCTTGTTTTTACTGCTCTTCAAATTCACAGGAGGAGTTGGGACCCCAGCAAAGCACCTTAGTTAAGAATAATACTGGAGCCTTTGCCTTACTGAGAGGGAGCTATGACAGAGTAGAATACTCTTGGTCGCTGCTTTTTGTTTTATTCCCCAAATCTATCGGCATTATTTTGGACTTGTTCTTGTTGAGCCATGGATTGAAAGTCTTCCTTCACCTCTAACAAGCAGATTATAATACCAAATATGAAGGAGAATGTTCATCTGTGATCTTTAGTTTGTTGTTTATGTGGGAAAAAGTAGTATTTGTGAAGGGTTCTCAACTAATCTCACTAAATGCAAAAACGAGTTAAAAAACCGTGTTCAGATGCCAAAATCAAATGGTCAAAAGTTAAGGTCAAAAGTTAAGGAGCGATACATTTATGATCACTTGACCCCTTTTGGGCTCATTATTTAGCTAAGTTTTAACCCATAGTCATGTAATTAAAGAATGTGTTACAGTGCAATAATTAGGAAAAAAAGCAAAATTAAGGTTGCCTAAGGAATCGTAAGATGTTCTTCCCTAAGGTGTTTCAAGTATTTGACTTAACATTCTTTCACAATTTTAGATATAGAATCACAGAATGTAATTTCATATCAATTTATAAAGGAAAAGGAGGGAGAAAAGCAACACTTATTCCATGCACACACAAAAGCCTTTCATTACACAACATCAATTAGGTCTAAGCACTGAATTATTGACTACTGATACCCAGATCAGTTATGCTGACTGGCAGAGAGAGGAAATCAAAAGGAGGAATAGATTACTGGGAGCCTGGATGGAGGCAACAGGGAATACAACAAAACAAGGAGGATCACCTTAGTCTTTCTGCTGGTCATGAGGTGGGATTAATATGAGCAAATGCTTTACTCTGAACAAGACACAAATGGCTTTGACCAGCAGTCGTTGTGGCAGAGAGTCCAGCCTGGCGTTTGTGTAATAGTGCACATGTGATGGAGTTGCCCAGTAGGTGTGTTACAATGCATGCTGATGTGAGACTAGGGACTGATAAGTAAGAAGTGAAATCATGTATCAATTATTTCTGCTTCCATGAAAGTGGAAGTAGCCATAAAATGCTTTTTTAAAAGGGAGTTGGGTTATGTGGTCTTTAAATGTCCCTTTGAACCCAAACCATTGAATGATTCTATGAATATTGCATTTGTGGCTCAGACAGACATTTGTAGCTGCATAAAAAAGCACAGGCAGCAAGTTCAGGGAGGTGATTCTTCCCCTCTAGACAGCTCTCATGAGTCCTCACCTGAAGTGCTGCATCCAGCCTTGGAATCCTCAATGCAACAAAGATGTGGATTTGTTGGACTGGGTCCAGAGGATGGACACAAAAATGATCAGAGAGAGAAAAGGCTGCAAGAGTTGAGGTTGTTCAGTCTGGAGAAGAGAAAGCTGTGGGGAAGACATACTGTGGCCTTTTAATATCTATGGTGGAGTTCTAAAAAACGATGGAGAGAGACTTTTTACCAGGGCCTGTAGTGGAAGACAAGGTGCAATAACTTTAAACTGATTCAGTGAGCTGCAAGTGCATTTTCAAATGGAAAGATTTTTTTATAAGTTTGCTGAGACACTGGAACAGATTGCACAGAGAACTTGTGGATGCTCCTTTCATGGAAGTGTTCAAATATTGGATGGGGCTTTGAGCAGCCTGATCTAGTAGGAGATGCCCTTTCCTATGGCAAGGGGGTTGTATTACAGATGTTCTTTAAAGATCTCTTCTAGCAGAAATCATTCTGCGATTCTATGAGAACTATGAGGAGGGAAGGAGTGGCAACAAGGAATTTTTGCTGACTGACTATAACTGTTCACCTTCCATCCTTCTGTGCTGATGGGTGAATAGTAGCTATGAGTAGCAGAGTCTGTAATGAAGGAGTGAGTCAAGCTTGGGAAGGGAAAGAGACCAGGTGTTGCTTCAGTGGTTTTCTGTTGTTGGTTGGCTCTCACTACACAAATCTATTTATATTGGCAATAAATTTACTCCATGTCAAATATGTTTTGCCTGCAGTGATAAATGGTAAGCAATCTCCCTATCTTTATTTTGAGACACAAGCTTTCTCATCCTATTTTCTCCCCCATGTCTCATAAGAAAAGGGACAGAGTGAGCATTTGGGTGGGCATTTGCCTGTTAGCAAGACTTAACCCACCTCACCAGCTAAGACTCATTAGAGGAGTCTTCTATAGCTAGAAGCTCATCTTCATCTCTGACATAAGAATAAGTTTTCATGATCTGTGTCAGGTCTTCTCTCTCTTTTCCTGATACAGCACTTCTGTCATGCAGTCACAGCTCAGTAACTAAGAAGTGCCATTGCAGATGCTCGCTTTATTGGAAAGAGTGCCAGGTCTGGTTCCCCCTCAGTGATCTAAAGCACAAATACCATCTGTCCTACAGTTAAGATCACTTCAGTGAGTTTCTACATAACTGCTCACACATGCCAGATACAGAGAATCAGTCTAGCTGCTTTTTCATTTCTTTTTTTGCAACTGTCCTTAAATTGCCCCATGACACATGTACAGAAGTACTGCTTCCAAATTCCTACTCATTAAAGTTGTCAGCTTTCTCTGGAACTTCTTAGAGTAAGGTCTTGTCTGCAGTACAAGGGCTGCAGGGTGGCCTGAATGCCTTTCTTGGCTCTTCACTGGAGTGACTTGCTGTCTTCAGAATTGTGATTGTCAGAGCTGGCTTGGAGCTTTCTTGGTATTTTGCAACAGCTAGGTGCTTGGCAAGTAGGTACACTGGTGAATGTCTCAGTCTTACAGCTGGTGATGTTCATGAGACAGGCATGCTTTGTTCAGATACACCCAAAGGGCAGTTGTGGTTGAAGCAATTGGTCCCACCTGGCCCATCTTACCACGTTCTCCAGTGTTGTACTTGAGTCGTAGGAAGAGTCTAAGCCTCTGTATGTCAAGAATGCCAAGAACATATCAGGGCAATAATTTCTGTGAACAAAAAAGGAGGCATGAGATCTTTATGCTCTGCAGAAAAGGTGACTATATGTGGAATTATATATCTGTATAAGACTCATATTGACTAAGCCTCATAATATTGAGTAGTGGGGACTGGAGAATTTTGAGTAAACAGGCTTCAGAAAGATACTCAAGCCAGTTTTGTGGGACTTGAGATGCTTAAATGGGCCCATTTTTTCCCTGATAATGAAGAGGAAATATTTTTTATTAGGTGAATGAATATTTTTCATTGTGGTCTGGTTTATCTGCAGGGTCCTATTTAGATACTTCTTTAATCCGCTAGTCACAGTCATTTTACTCATCTCTTTCCTGCAACTTTACTTACAGATTTACAAGATATTCCAAGTTGGAAGGAACCCACATTGAGTCCAACTCTTAAGTGTATGGCCATATGGGGATCACACTTGCAACCTTGGCATTATTAGCACCATGCTCTAACCAGCTGAGCTAATTTTGGGGTTGATTATTGGTGATCCTTAGAAAGTTACAGTATTCAAAAGACCTAAGTTATCCCAAGCTTTGTGAAGGCAGTTTTTATTCTACAATCTCTTCTCCATGATAGCAGCTAATTTTGGGTTTTCGGACTTATCATGGGACTTTCATTGCCTAATGCCTTAAGTGTTACTCCAGATTGTGGAAGGTCTTCTGATCCTACACTGGTCCTCTGAGAACAGCCATATCAAAAAGTGCTCAGAAGTTCACTAGATGTACAGCCACAGCCAAGTGAAGCAATTTCTGTGGGTGGTGGCCAGCTTTGTACTCTATGTTTTAAAGGGGAGGTCTCCTTCCCCTTGGTCAGAATAATTTTTTGAAAACAAAAAAAGCAGTTTTTCTTTGGGCACTCTTTAGGGGTACACCTTGTTCCTGGAACAAGTTCATTGTATTCTTCAGCAAAATTTCCCAATAGGAAAATATATAATAAGAGTTCTATGAACTCTATGAATCTAATGAACCAGCATTTTACTGAGACTTTAATGTTACCTTTACATCCCCTTATGGATCATCCCTCTAAGCTCATGGCTGTGTGACCACTTCTTCAATTTTTTAATTCTTTGAGTTCAAATAATATTTTCTAGTGATTGCCACATACTTAGGAAAATATATCTTGAGTCATACTGGCTTTCTTTATGTTGGAAAAAACTGTGTAAGTTTGCATTTTATGTGATTCCTCCAATGTGTGACTGAAGCCAGGAAATCACCCTGCCTGTGTTCTTACTAAAGTCACACATCTGAGATACCAGGATTTTTTTAATGGGGACAAGAAATTTTAGAAAGATTGTTCAGCTTTTCAAAGAGATGGCAAAAATGCCTCTGTGTGTGGTGATTTCCCTGCAAGAGATAATGTGGTAGCATACTGGGTCAGGATCTACTGCAGGAGGACCAGAGGTGTGATTCATGTACATCTACATGAGCACAAGTGTGCTTTGAGATGAGAAATATGTCAATTCCTGAGAATTGCAGATTTGTCCCTATAAATTCCATAAGTGCTTTTGCTTTTTTGTAAGCATGGAACTATCAACGGGGGCTTCTGTGCATGGTGCAGCTCCAGTGGTTCTTAAGTACTGCTTTCCTTAATGTTCTTCATATCCTCATCAGTCAAAACCAGTGTGTTCAGCTTGGAATGGAACTTCTTCAGGAAATTGCATTCATGTGTATATTCCTAACTCCATATGAGGTCTCATTAAAAGTTGCTGGGTATTCTAGATGTGAGGAACGAAGGGCACACATTTACCAGTTGGTACCTCACATATGCAACCTCCACAGCATGACATAGCATGTCATGAGTATTTCAAAGACCAAAAAACCCCAATCTTTCTAGGTTTGTGTATAGAGCATCACATTTCAAGGACATTCTGGTTACTGCTCAGTAGCTTATTTTGGGTGGTGCTGTATATTATTATTTAAAAAAAAAGAAAAAAGGCCCTTTGAGAATTAAACAGCAAATTTCAGGAAGGATACTTTTGCATTCATCCACTAGTGGAATGAAATAATAATAATTAAAAGAGAAAAAATGTAAATTCAGAAAAAAACTTCCATTTGAGGAATCCTACATCTAAATGTGTGGTTCTTAGCATAGCAACCACTCAGTTAAGTTTTGGGATTATTAATTTCACACACAATTGCAAGAAAATGAAAATAATAAAACCACCATG
The DNA here is from genome assembly GCF_012460135.2 of Molothrus ater. Taxonomy (NCBI): domain Eukaryota; kingdom Metazoa; phylum Chordata; class Aves; order Passeriformes; family Icteridae; genus Molothrus; species Molothrus ater. The sequence continues at coordinate 130,433,372 of NC_050478.2, forward strand.
AGGCTGCAAGTCTTCTAGTAACACTGGAAACTATAATGCTTGTTCTCTTACTGCCAGGTTTATGGTTTTGATTTTCTATTTGGGCATTTAGAAGAACTGGGGTTTCTGTTCAGGAGCAAGGCATTCTGGGACAAAGATGAATGGAGAAACTTCAGCAGCAATCAAAATTAGAGGAAAGCTCGGACTGCAGTTATTCTCCATGGCAATACAATCTAATTGTAACCACATTAGAGATGCAGAGTTGTGGAGGTAAATAGTTGGTGTAATATATTGAGTTACACATTTACACATTAATATCACTATGGAAGACATTTACATTCTCTTATTTCAGCAGCTATTAGTATTTTGATTAAAACTAAAATTCTTTGGATTGCCATACAGTATGAAAAAAAGAAAGGCTAGAAAGCAGATTGCTCTTCAAGTTGAGTAGAAGGTGGTTGGAGTTTTTTTTGAGAGGCTGCTTTGTTTCTGTTGGAATTCTGGTGTCAAATCCCAGTCACCTGATAACTCTCTAAGTCAAATACAGAGTCAAAACCTGTTCTGCACTTTTCTGTGTAAGACTAATGGGAGCATTTGCAACCCTTGTTTTAAATGTTTTTTTTCTTGACTTTTGTTTCCTCTTGGTGGTATACAAACAGATTCACTTTGTCTCTTCATTCCACCTTTTCATTCACTAGAAATGATAAGCACAACACTGTGTGGTACCAGTTAATGAATGAATGATCAAATAATTTGTATTAAATGAATCCCTGTCAACTGTGATTTAGCATGTTTTTCAGTATGGACTCTGAAGATTTTCTAGCCAATAATTTGTACCTATCAACTGTTTAAGTTTTCTCATATCTGTAAGGTTTATCTCTGGCTTTGCCCCTCTAAGAATACCTAATGACACTCCTTGACTCTCTCATCCCTCTTTCTTTGCTAGTATGAGGTTTCTACCTCTAATTCAGCAAAGCCTTAAGTGGCTTGCCCATGTTATTTATGTTGTGATGTACAAATTGTGTCTATAATAACACTTCTTTAGTCAAGAGTCTATCTTCAGTTATCTTGCAGGAAAAATCTGCAGAGTCTCAAAGAGTAGTGTGCACCTGCCACTAAACTGTGAGTAGACAGGGTTACTGGGAAAATGTGGAAGTTTGCAGGCAGCCCTGACATGGGAAGAGATGAGAATGTTGACTCCATGTTTCAGAAGACTGATTTATTATTTTATGACATATATTATATTAAAAGAAAAATTATATACTAAAACTATAGTAAAGGAATAGAAGAAAGGATTTCATCAGAAGGCAAGCAAGGAATAGAAAAGAATGATAACAAAAGCTCTTGACTCTCAGAGAGTCCGAGCCAGCTGACTGTGATTGGCCATTAATTAGAAACAACCAACATGGACTGATCAAAGAAGCACCTGTTGCATTTCACATCAGGAGATAATTATTGTTTTTCTTTTCCTCTGAGGCTTCTCAGCTTCTCAGGAGAAAAATCCTGAAGAAAGGGATTTTTCAGAAAATATCGTGGCTACAGGAAAACACCTTGCATTTGAGGAAAACTTGCTCCTGGTGCTAATTTGTGGGCAGGCAAAGTTTTTCCAAAGACGTGTATCTAAATACATTGCTGCTTGAGGATTATTGTTTTCTGACCTTATCTCTTTGGAGTTTTCCAGAACAATCTAGAAAAATTGACTCATTGAGTTGTTGGGGAAGAATTGTACATGTTATTTTTTTCCTTCAAATTAAAAACAGAGAAGTCCAAAAATATCATAAATAGACAGTTTTCTTGCGAAAGATATAAAAGATGATCTATGTAGACTATCATGATTTTTTGTAGTCTTTCAAAATTTTTATTTCAGATTAACTGGAGTTTCACTTTATGTTTTAAATGAGACATTACATAAAGAAAGCATTAAGCACAAAACCACACAAGTCTACTGGTAATATCCAATATAATATCCAAAATGAGAAAAAATGTTTTATTCTTTCAGTGGTTTTTGATCTCCTTGTACTTGGGATGTGTTCACGTGGTAATTTGAATACATGTGGGAGGTTGTAAATTAGCAACTAAATATTGATTCCAGTAGTTTCTTTTCTTATCTTTTACTCTATTGTTTTTATTTAGTGAGGTAGTTCTTGTCTAAACTATTATTAATCTGAAAAAAAAGAGATTAAAATTCTTTAATTCCTTCATTCCTTACTCAATGACCTTTTCTGTATCCCTGCTAAAGTAAGTGTGCTACCAGGTACTTTTTCCAGATTAGCTTAACATGTCGAAGGTACTTCCATTACTTTCCTTGGGGGGGCTGTGTCACAGTTTTATAGATCTGTCAGCTAAATAATATTTTTTTATCTTCAGTTTAAAATTTTATGATTTTATGCATAGCTCCTTGAACAATCTTCAACAATTCCTACTCCTCCAAGGAAGAATAACTTACTCAAGTTATATAGGTTACTAAATCTTCCCTTACATGTCTGCCTTAGGGAGAAGAATACTGTACAACTAGAACAATACATATATGAGTGTTTAAATACCCACCCCAGGAATTATTAAAAAGATTTGGTATTTGTGTCTACTTTAAAGATCCCTGAAAGACAACCAAGTGATCAGTAGCAGTAAAGATTATGATTGGTTCCCCATATGTTGATTCTGTACGTGCATCAGGAGTGTTCACAGGTGGGAATAGCTGGCTCCCTGGTGCAGGACATCTCTCAGCAGAACATTAATTTCAAACTGTGACAAGTCGTCCCTGGCTCTGGAACCATAGCACAAGAAACCCTTGTAAAACCTTGTAAAAACCCTTATAAATGCCTTGACAGCAGCCAGGAGAGATTAGCTGGGCTGTGTGTCATCTTCTTGAAAGAGCTACTTTTTCTCCCTACAGTTGAACAGACTCTAGACAGACTCAGAAAAAGGTTTTTGAGCTGAGTCTTTTTTTTTTTTTGACACAAAGACAAAATACTGCCAAATGAAAACCAACCAAAAAAAACCCCTCTGTTGTTTCATGTGTAAGCTGTTTGTAGATACCATGTAAATAAATTACTGGTCTCCCAGAAGGAAGAGGTTAGCCACTGGCAGACAGCAAGGAATTTATCCTTAGGGATGCTGCCAGGATTATTAAAATACTTATGTATTGTAGAAAGCAGAGATGGACCCATTATCTTCAGTCTCAGTGTGTCATTCATGTAATTTGGTGGTTTGTAGGAATGCTTTTTTATAGTGAGTGATTTTTGCCTTGGACTATATTGAGATCATATTTCTGGTATTAAGGGCTTTAGAGAAGAGAGTATCTACTACTATACATCTTGAGATAGGTTAATTAAGTTCACTTCTATAAGTATGAATGCCACCTTAACGAAACAGAGTTTGAAAATTTTAAGTTCATCTTTTGGTTCCAGTATAAAGGAAGAAAAGGTAATAGGGATGAATTTGCACTCATTTTTAGGATTGTATTCTTATTTTCACTATAGATTTCCCTTTCTTGCAATATTTTTGACAACTATATTGTGCCTGTCGTTTGAAGTATAATTAACTATGTGCTTTGAACAATTCAGAGACTAAATAATGTCAAGTTTTTGGATCAGATTTAATTGAACAAAAAATTTATTTTAAATTTCTTGTATCATGCTTGTGAAATGGTGATTTTTATTTTTATTTTGCTATTTAGGGAAATAATCTTCAGGAGAAACAATCATGGTTTTCAATTTGTAGTTAAACTGTATTTTAATTACTTGTGTCCATTAATTTCAGAGTTTGTTAGAACTCAGCTATAGAGTATTTTGCCCTGCATAGTCTCAAGGCTTTTTTCCAGTTTACCTTTTTAACTGCTGGTGTTGATTTTATTCCTCTCTGCTAATGTAACATGCCTGTTTACTCCAGGTTGTTTATGTCACTAACATTGTTTGATGGACAGGATTATTTCCGTTTCAAAGCAGCATAGCCATGCTAGATCTGAAGAGAATGAAATACTGTTTGAATTTATGACGTTAATTTTGTAGTATGTTAGCGGGTGCCATGTTTGTGTGTTTGGCATATAGCCTATGTTGTGAAAACAGGATTTTCTGATAGAGCTAAAACAACATAATTGCACTGACAGAGACCTTTTGGTTGAGAGAGCACAGTGAGAAGGATTCAGATCTGAGTATTTATTCAAGTATTATTCCTTAATTATAATATAGTAATGGGAAAAAAAATAATAAATGCTGTTGTCAGGAGAATGATGACAGAGAAACAGAAAGTGAGTGATTTCACAGTGAGTTCATAGCAGAGCTGGAATAAGACACAGGAGTCCTGCCATCAGGTTTCATGTGAAGTATAAATTCTTCTCACTCCCATGTATCTCGAATCTTCATTTTCGAAGATGTATTACTTAGTGACAAACCTCATTTAGCTCATGTCCCTTCCTGGGCAGTTTGCAATGTGTCTGTGTCAGGCAATGGAGTCTTGTTTGGACGGTATTGCATTTCAGTTAAATAATTAGTGATATATATATAATTATTTAATCACAGTCTATTACATACATGGTTTATGTTGTAAAATCTTTTCTTACTTTTTAATTTATCTTAATAGATTTATTGAATTCTGTCAGTGAGGTATTAAAAGTTTAGGATGCTTTTCTCCTTTAGACAGTCATTATTATTACTAGTTTGCCAGCCAAGTAAATTAAGTGATGGATGTTTGTCAACATTCATGGCAACCCTGAATATATTTGCTTATCTATATAGGATACTTTTATATGAATTAGTTGAAACTATTAATTGGTGAAGAATTATTGTTTTCAAAAAATACTACCTATTCAGACCTAACATTCATGCAAAACACTAACTTTGTCATCTATTTACAAAACATTGGCAGTGTCAGCAGTGACAGTAAAGTGTTCCTATGCTGAAACATTGTCAAAATCTCTAATAACCAACTTCTCTGCCTTTATGTGCTGGAGTATTCTGTTTTGAAAGTATGCTGTGGTCAGCAGTATGGAACGTAGACCAATATTCCATGAGTACATCTTTAAATGCCAGCTCTTTGTGTACTAGCCATTAGTTTGGGAGATCTTTGTTGAGCATGCTCAGATTCTAATTCCTGTCCTTCCTTAATATTGTTTTTCACATAATTTACCTCAAATCCACTTCACATTTGCTGCACTGACAAGTTTAGGTGGGAAGCTTAAGGGCTGTAAGAAGAATCAATATAAAATGATACATGATCTGGTTATATTACAGAAATTTTAGGCCTTACTGAATTTTGAGTAGGCATTACATTCTGTTGACTTTAAATTCCAGATGCTTTAATAAATATGCTTCTTAGCATTACTTGATCACAAGTAGAATTAAAAAACATTATCAGATGTGTGAATTCATTATTATATTGAAACATTGTTCTAAAACCAATCTGTCACTGAAACTCTTCAACACAGCTGAAAAGGGAATTAAAGCAAATATTCAGTTTCAAGCAGATAAGTAACCACATTGCAACAGTAGAATCCCCAATGTATTTAACTAAGTTTCTGGTATTAGAACCCTTTGTTGCCTCTTTTGTGGCATGTTGTCATGGCTATTGCATTGTGTTCCCTTTGTTCATAGATGCAATACTCATACAAAAGCACTAAAAGTAGTTCAGCTTCAGCTCCTTCAAGCTGTTGCTTGGCAAATCTAGATCTGGTGTAGTCTAACACATTAAACTTATCAGTAGTGCAGACTTGGTGTTTACCTATAGAACTGTTTATAGCACTATTGAAATCTAAGAGGGATTTGCATTAATAATGAGGAAAGCCCTAAAGGGTGTGTACAGATGTTTCCTAAGGCAGTAAGTCTGTTGCTCTAAAGGTGTATGATCACATTTGGAAAATCACTATTGCATGTCTTGGCAGTTCGTTAAAAACTGAAAACTTAAAGTTAACCATTATTTTGATAGACTAAGTTCAAGGTCACCCTTTGTTTAAATGATGTTTTGTTTTCTGTAATTAGACCATGCCAGGTGTATTAAGTATGTAATTAAAACCAGGAGGTTTGGCTAATTCAGAGTAAATAAGAACCAAATACAAGGTCATTATTCGTCTCTAGTGAGACTCCAGAAGAACAGCGCACATGGAACTGTTTATAAAACATTTTGCATGGTCAAAAATTCCTTTAGGTTGCTGTCCATGGCTTTTAAATTAAACTGCTCACAGATTTTTACTAAAGTACCTGTAGCATAGAAATGTATTCCCATGCATAGTGTTGAATTTGAATGGAAATAAAATATATATGATGTATAATTTTATGGCATAGATTTAAAAAAGAAAAAAGGGATAGTAGGAGAGCCTATGGAGCAGTCTGTTATTAGGGTGAACTTCCACTGACAGGCACAGTACTGAGCAACTTGTTCAAAGTATCACAAAAAATAGCTGAAAGGGAATGACTACTTTTTTATTAGTGAGTTGAATTTCTTGCACTGTAAATACTTAGTGTAGTACAACAGTGGCAAATTTGCTCCGCTGTACACGGTAATCAAACCTTAATGGAAGCAAAATTCATAATGATATTCATTGCTTCTGGACCTCTGACCTCCCCTGAGGCCCCTCTATGGGGGCTGGAGTGGATTTGAACTATGGCTCTGACCAGCCCAGGGCAGAGGAATTTGGAATTTGGTTTATCCAGGGAGACTTCTGTGGTCTTCCATCTCCCAAGATATGGAAGTGGGTTTTTTTTCGTACCATGTATATTTTTGGGAAGAGTTGAAAAGAAATAAAGTATGTTTCTTTAGTTTCCTATATGCAAATGAAATCCCTTAGATTTGTCATACAAAAATTGAAATAGCCCAAAGCTATTTAGGCTAGTTCTTACAGAAGTGATAGGTGTTTGGCTCTTGGGGATTTTGTGGCTGTTTACGGGGAGTTCCGTTTTTTGGGTTATTTTCTTTTGGGGATTATTTTTCTTCTTGTTGTTTTGGTTTGGTTACTTGGGGAGTGGGTTGGTTTTTCCCCTGTTGTTGTTTTGTGTTGTTTGGTTGTGTTTTGTTTTAGTGTTTTGTTTTTTTTTAAAGAAAATTTGGTTCATGCTATAAATATCATAATTTGGAATATCACAAGTTTACCTCACTGAATTCAGGTGAAACAAAGAATATCTATACTTTGTTATTTTGAATACTACGATGCAGTTAAAATTAAAAGAAATAGATTGTTTGTTCCGTGTTTTCTTCAGGCTACAGTGTCTGAAGAAAAGCCGCTGAAAATGCTTTTCAGTGAGAGTATCAGTATATTCACTCTGTTTAAAAGTGACTAGGGACTGAGAAGTGTCTTAGAAGAGAAGCCAGCCATGTATATGCAAGAAGCACTCAGCCATGTATAACTCAAGAAGCAAGTTACTGAGCTTCATGCTTATACCTTGTTTCCTGAGGGAGGAAATTCAAAATACTTACACAGAATAGCTGGACAATTCCTTTTACCATTTGTTTTTCTTTAGAGGTAGGACCAGAATTTCAGCAAGCCTGGAAACTGTGACTTAGCATGAGGGGATAATTCTTAATCTTTGGTCCATATTCCATTATCTCTTCTAGAACTTAAGCTTGTTAAATTCTCAGATGAGGAAGAAGGAGTACCATGGTGTTGCTGGGCTGGTTTAGTTGTAGCTGTGGGAATGTGATAATGTTTGGCATTACTTTCATGTCTAGATGGCTGCTTATTTTTCTAAAGATACCCTTATTTCTTTTCATGGATTTGCATTTTCCATGCTTACAGCTACATAATCAATCCTGATTCCTATTGTCTGTGATTTTGTTCCTTAATCTTATTTTCTACTTTAAATGAGTTCATTATTTTTGCAGTTTGTCCTGACAACCTTGGATCCACAAAAGTATTCATTTCTTGGAACCTGCTGCCAAACAATTGCACTGCATTCTTATTACATGATAATCCTTCAGTTAATTTAGAAAATAAAGCAAGTGCTCTAGGCTGTCAGTGGTGAAGTGTCTCCCAAAAAGGCAGCAAAGGTGGTGGAATGCCATGTGGCTCTGGCTGTGGTGGGTGGTACCTGCAGCCCGGGCCAGGGGGACCTGACGTTCACGGCCACCCTGCACGTGTCCATCCCCTCCAGACATCCCCCTGGCATCCAGCGGGGCTCTGGCATGGTCTGGAGCCGGGAATATGCAGTCCCTTTTGCAAATGTGGCTGTTGGTGTCAGAGCCATGGGAATCCTCTATTCCCAAACCATGATTTGTGGAATGAAGACTGGAGTTTTTCAGCTAAAAATCAAAATGAGTGCCTGATGAATAAACCTACTGCGTCAGGAGTCCGGTGATCCTGCCGACTGCTTTTGCAGGATTGACTGCTTTGAAAACATTTAAATACACCCCCAAAGCAAGCAAATAAACAAAACCAAAACAAAACAAAAAACAAAAAACCAACAAAAAACCCCCAAAAACAAAACAAAAGAAAAAAAAGAAAGAAAAACAAACACCGCCACCCCCCCCAAGAAAACCCCACATAGCTGGAATGCAGTGTTCCTGAGAAGATACAAACATATAGCCTAAATCATAATTTAAGTAAGATCTGGTTTGTTTCCTATTATCAACAGTACAAGTTTCTTCAAATGAGCAAAGATGAAAGATTAAAATAAGACCTATTCATTTTTGAAGTTAAATGAAAGCATGTTTGTGCTTGATACAATGGGAAATAGCTTGAAGAATATTTTGTTCTTAAGAAAGAAGGAAAGAAAGTAAAATGGTATTTTAAAGCTTCAAAGAACTTTGTATGCAGGTGGTTGACAATTGAGTAGGTGTCAGGTATTTAAGTGAAAGCTGCCTGTCTTATCCATATGGGTTTTTTCAGGAGTAATTGTATTTTTTTGTCTGATTATGCCATCAAACTTCATGCTTTGTTTCACCTTATACTCACCTAAGCACATGATACCTATTGCCAGACAGTCCATGATCACAACTAACCTTTCAGGAAATTTAAGTAGAATTGTCATATTTGAAGCATTCATGAACATGGAATATCTTTTTTATGTTTGAGTAATGTCTTATATGCTTGATGTATTCTTTGAGTTTTTCTCCTTGCTGTGGTGGTTGCTATTGACTGTTTGCTACATTTATACATTAAAAAAGCATATGTTGATTTTTAAGGACAAAAATACAGACTAAAAATTGTTATTTTTACTACCTTTCTTAATAGCAACCATGTCTACCTGTAAAGCAGGCAAGAGAATTTTGCTGTAAAGACAGCAAAACTTGTATCAGTTTAGGGAAATCTACAGGAGACATGCCAAGAGTTTGTTAAATGTCTTAAGACTGATTTTGGTAAATGATAGGCTCATGCTGACACTGGTGCTTTACAAGTTCTTATCTATAGGAATCATTAATTGAGTATTTCCTGACTGTTCTGTACCAAAATTTCCTTTCTATTTCTTCCTTCTAGAGTGGTTATACCAGGCAACTTCACATTTAAAGTATAGAAGGGCTTCTACTTTTAGTCTGTGGGAGGCTTCTGTTAAGAAGTCATATCTTACTTTTAGAGTATACATATTTAAAGGTTAAGCTGAGCCGTGTTCAGTCAGAGCTTTGTCACTTACCATAGCCATGTAAGACTTGTTCTAATTTCTAAATTTTCAAAGCAGCCCCCTGGAATTAGTTGAATCATTTAAATTAGCACAAATGTCATGAGGATGTGATACAGGGAATCTAAATACAGTTGGGCTACACTTCAAACTTTGCTTTTGGAAAAGACATCTGCCTTACAGGATAAGCACTGTGATAAGTCATTGTGTGGTCCTGGACCATGTACTGTGCTGGGTGCCAGTGGGTGAGAGCCTCCCTTTCCCCACTGCCTTTGGTTTCCAGTTCAGGTGGGCAATAATCAATCGTAGCTGCTCGTTTTAGTAACACCTTCTGACCTCAGTGTTACATGCTGGATAACATGAAGTAAAACTGGATGAATGGTGTAGTCCTCATCACTCAAAAGTGTCAATTATTTCTGGGGTAAGGTAGGTTTTCCTAGTGGTGCTGCAGAATCTCCGTGTTTGGAGACTTTTTAGTAGGCTCTGTGGTAACTTACTTTGCAATACCTGCAGATTTCTTTTCCCCTGTGTTTTATATTCCATAGGTCTGCAGATGCCTTTCAGTTCACTGGACAGAAAATTTACTAATAAGGATTCACTTCCTGGTGAAATATCTCCTCATAGGACTGTGAATGTTACTTAAGCTTTTATTTTAATTAGTTGTGTTGTTTTTAATGATAATCAAAATCTATTGTAAAAAGTAAAAATAGCAATTGCTTCACTGAAACATTTTAATTAAAACATTTTTGAAGTATTAGGGTTGTCACATATTCATCAGTGCTATCACAACAGTTGTGGACTCTGCTGTTTGTATACTGCTTTTAAATTTATTGTAGTTTTGATAAAGCAATGCTTTTGCACAATGGTGAGAAGGTGTGATGCCAAGTTGCTGGAGGCTTTTCTGAGAGAGAAGATTTTGAATGCTTCCAAATTAAACCAGGGTTGCCTGAGCAGTTAGTTGAACAAGTCAGAATGTCAGTAGTAACACTGAAGCAACATAAGGATTCAAATAGGTGACACCTGAAACCTTTATTCCAAAGATGCTATTTCTTTCTCTTCAAGAGTGTGAGGGCTTTTTAGAAAAACAATTGATAAGTTAGATTGTGCTTTAAAATTCATTGTTGTATAACTTCAGCACTTGAGTAGGTCACCATCTACATCCACAATTGGGCCTAATTCATATTCTCTTATAAATGTGAGAAGATAAAATTTATATAGAGAATAAATTAATATGATACTCAGCTCTTGTTCTATTGGAACGGGGAAGAAAAACAGGAGCACAAGAAACTATTGCAATAGGTTGCATTGTAAGATGATGTTATAAAAAGGTTTTCAAAAGCGTTTATTGTGTGGTCCACTGAAAATGACTGATGATTGTAGGTGTTTGGCATTTAAAGAATATTGTGAAGTAAGAAAAAAGTTTACAATTTCATTTTCTAAGTCTACAAGAAATAACTGGTACAAAAGCTTTGCTTGCTGGTACTACATTTTCACTTGTTGGGTTTTCAGATGTGGTGCCATTTTTTGGTATAGGTATTGGTATTGTTATTTTGCTGTCAGATATACTGTGAATCCTAAAATGTGCTGAGGATACACCATCTCTGTGTTTCTTCTAAGGTGCTGTGAATACCAGGAAGAGAAAAGCTGCTGTATTGGTTGACCCCAGCCCTAGAGAATCCCCCACTCTTGCATTTAAATGACTTGTTTACAGTTTTGCACACAGACCGAATTTAAGGAAACAACTAATCCTGTTCCAGAGCTTTGGGGGAAATACTTTATATGATTTAGAAGTTGTACTGTATAAAATCAATTTTATTCACTTTGTCATAAAAGCCCAGTCATCTTTCATATATTTTTGTGATCTCTCCCCCAACCTATACTTACCAAAATGGGATACTTAGTCTTGCTATGTGCCTTCTGCTAATAATTTAATCATACTGGTGTTTCAAATTTTTAATCACCCAGTACAAAGATTATTTTTGTGCTATCTAGCTGTATAATATTTTTTCATCCGTTTCTTGAGGAAACTTCTATTATTGTGCTGTTTATCCTGATAACTTTTGAGTCATATTGACCAAATTTGACCTCCAGCAAAGGTGGAGGTTTCAAAGGAAGTTAATTTGCTCTAAGTTTCAATACTACTACTACTAACTTGCCTGTTGGGAAGAGGGATCCAGAATGGTTACCTGTGCTGGAGGATGGGTTGTAGCCTGAAGCCCCTAGTCAGCTGTTGTCTTTGCCATGCTGAAAGGTTGAATGTGGCCTCAGTAGCTTGGAGCCAGGGATAGAGGGGTGGCATACCCAGGAGATGGGAGCTAGGAAAAGACTGAGGCATGACAGAAGGGCACACTGGCTCATTTCTGTTATTTCCATGTATCAATCAAGCTGAGTCAATTTGTCATGCTCAAAAAATGTCCAACTCCCCCCTGTCCTCCTCCCTCTCCCAGCTCACCCTACAGTTGCAGAATTGGTAGATTGTCATGTAAGGTAGCCTGAGGGTTTCACACAGCAGGACTGGCCCTTTGGCTATCTCCTGTGATTCGATCAGATTTTGTGTAGAATGAAGCTTTTTCTTCAGTCTCTATCCTTTTTTATGCTACTCCCAAGATTCTTGTCTTTCATTAAGTGCCTCTCACCTGAACATTTTATGCAACAATTCCCTTCCTTATATAATGGTTTCCATATGTTTGCTGTATCAGATTTAAATATACCATCTTTGGGCTCCATTTTGATGCCATCTGCTTTTTTGTCCTTCTTTGAAACAAGAGAGGTGTAATAAGAAAGTGGTTTTCCTTGATTATGCTCTCAGTACAAGGCAGTACTCCATCCAAAATGAAGTTTCACTGGAGGAAGGTTTGATTTTGGCTTTATTAATTCTTCAAACAAAGAGCTGTAAATATATAATTTCTTCTCCTGTACACAAAACTTTGCATTTGACTGCTCTGTGTGTTGACTTTAGCTGTGATACAGAGATATCTGTATAACATTTTTATTTTAGGAGAAATAAATGCGTTAAAGATGTTTTGCTCATAGGTAGGAACGTCATATTATCCAGCCTGTATGACTTCCATGTTAAACAAAATTCAGGCTCCAGGATGTTTTCTCTGAAAGGTCGTTGGAAAGGTGAGAAGCAGAGATGAAATGATATCATCTCATGTTTACATTCATTATTCAGTGCAGTCGTGGGTTGACCTACAGGAAAATAGGTCCTACATTTGAATTCCTTCATAACTTCCTAAGTCAATTGTTAATTCCTTCTGCTGGAGGGAATTTTAGAAAACCATGTAAAACTGGCAGCAATTTAGCTATTACTGTATTCAGGTTTTGAGGGCTTTTGATTATTTATATTGTGCAACACTGCAGCAGTATTGTTATAAGCAGAAGGTTAAAAAATCCTCAAAAAGTAAAACAAGTTTCTGTCATAATCTGTGCTGAATTTTTATCTAATGTGCTTTAGTTTTCTTAGAGGTTTCAACTAATCTGCATGTAATCTCTGTTGGAGGACGCTGGCGCTATGCCATACAACTAATTTTTAATTTTCCAACATTAACTGCCCTTTTCTGTTTCTCCACCTTTTCATAATTCTGTCCATGAGCTTTTCTGTGCCTAAAATTTTCCTTAAGGCTAGAACTGACACAACTTGTTCTATTCTTATCTGTTTCTATGGCATTTCATCCTTTATTGCTTGGTATTTTCTTACACAATTTGCTATGGTTGTTATGGCAACATTAAAAATAAATCTGTTAATTTTCAAATTATATTGCTTTCAAAATGTTGTATGATATATTGGTGAGAAAGAGGTGAAATATTTTCAGCATAATAAAGCAAATTAATGTGATAAATTAATCAGCCTTGTAGTTTTGCAATGTGGCTGCTTCTAGGCAACTTATTATGCACTGTGGTTCTACTTAGGGAAGTATAAATAGAATACATTTGTTGAAGTAGGAGAAACTGTTAAATTGCTGAAAATACTCCTTTGCTATTATTATTCTAATGGCCAGGATCTGGTAATCGTGACTGGCATTCCAACAACATCATCACCAACCAGATTGGTAGGCATTTAGTTCATAATTACTAGGATTCCTTGTGTAATACAGACCATCAAATGACATAAATACACTCCCAGAATGGAAGATATTTGGAGACATTAATGTTAAAAATCAAGAGAACAAGATCTTTCTCTTAGACTGTATGTAAATCAGTAAGAGATACTGATGGAGGAAAGAGGAATATGGTTTGAAATTGAAATGGGCAAGAATCTAAAACTTCTGCAAATGGAATATAAAGTCAGAATCAGTAATGAAAATGGAAGCACAGTTACTTCTTTTACAAAATTAACTGATGGGCCAGGTCCACAAATTTTTTTGTATGCAACTTTGTAATGTTGCTATTTTAAAATACCTCTTCCTAGGTTTTGGATTTTAAAAAATATTGTGAAGTCATTATTTGCATTTTGTGTCTTTTAATGGAGCCTTTGGTGAATTTGACATTCATTGCAACAAATTATTTTTTTACATTTTCTCTAATGTATTTGATTTTACAGCATTGTCAATTCTCATAGTTTATACAGTATTTGTACTTTCAACTTCATGCACGTAGGTGTGTGTGTGAGATGAAGTTAGGACTATTATAATGAAAACCTTATCTTTTCAGTGATGTCAAAAAACCCAACAAGACATTGCTTTCTTCATGTCTATAGCATTCTTAAATTACTAACAGAATTTCTGTGGTGATAGGATGTTGGGACATCTAGACTTGGATTGCACTCTGATTTCAGACTGTAAGAATGCAAGTTTTTTAGACATTAAACAGAAAAAGTATCATTTTTCCTCCATCAGACCTGAGCTGGCATTGTGTTTCTTCAAGAAGAAATAATTGGTTAGTGGGTCCACTACTCAATATGTGGTGTAGTTCAACAAGGCAGTTTGTATTCAAAACCATGGCTGCTTTTCAGAAGATGGTGGCTTAATGCCAAAAGCAACTTCTCTGTCACTGATAGAATGCACCCAGAAAATAATTTGAGTTTCAAATGAAAACACATCTCTCTCTTTGGGTGACAAGGGGAGATGATACTAGTACTGGGGATTCTTTAAATAATTACATTTTTGAGGCTCTTAGCATTTCTGCTATATGTTAATGTCAGGTTTTAAAATATCTTTGTGATGGGATGTAGAAGTTGTAAAGATACTCATGATTCCTTCCTTTCGCATTCCTGCATCCTACTGGCACATAAGATGAATTTCTTTTGTATCAATTCCATGATGTATGCTGTACATTTACTTCTTTCTGAGGGTAGGGTTTTTTTCACAGTAAATCCTAGTGTTCATGTCCAGACTTGTGCAATAACTGGAACAAGAAATAACCCATGTGCATTGTTAAATTAATATTTAAAGTCCAGGACAGATAGGCAGTCTTTTGACACTTACATTTCTTGCATCTGTTGAAGCTCATGCATATCCATCAGATCTGTCGGTGATAAGGGAGTTATTCACCCTCTTTTTATTCTTACAGGCTGAACAATGACTCTAAATACATGACCAGTCCTATAAATTTGTACTTTGTCTGTCTTCAGTGTTGTATCTCTGAATGCAGGATACTATTCAAACTGAGGAATAGATGTTCTGTAAGCAGAAACCCCAGTGATGTATTCTAACTAAATTTTGAGGGCATTAAATAACCTCAGAGTTTGTATTTTCATCTTTTATTTTGGAAAGGCACTGCTATGAAGATGGTCAAAGCTACTGAACTGCTTTTACAAGGCACTGCACACTGAAATACACTTTTTGGCTTTTAATCATACTTTTATTTAGAGCTGAGCCTGTGAATTGTATAGCAACTGACTGCATTGAGCATGGATTTTGTTTGAGTACTGACACCTTGCATTGGAGGAATGCATTTTTCTAGCTCACATTTTTCTTATGCTTTTTGTGTGGTCTAGGAATGTGCTGCATGGGAGTTCACATTATTTCCTGCCCTGATAGTTAAGTTTGGAAATAATATAGGTGATGCCTTTGCTTCTACTTCAGTTTCCAATCTGTAAACACAAAATCAATTCTAAAACCTGGATTGAATTCCCAACAGTTTTTCTTGAGAGGTTTCTAAACTAGAAGCTACAGACACTAGAAGTTTACCAATGTTCTGCACTTGAACATTACCAGCGTTTTCAATGTTGATATACTTTGCAATGGATAAGATTTTATGATTATTTTCTTTCTCTTTATGGAAAAAGAAAATGGATTTTTAAGTCTAGAAAATGGAGCCCTTAATTGAACCCTAGATAATCATTCCAGAGATGGGTTGGAATACCAGCAGAGAGGCCAGAAAGATTCAGCTGAGATGTGTTTCACATGATGAGGGTTTGCAGAGCTCGTACCATTCCTGAGTTTGGGCTATGTCATCGTCATCATTCACTCCAGAGGTGCAGGAGGGGAGTGGTGAGCCTTCTAAATTTGAATGGGGATTCAAGAACAGCATTGGCACAAAAGCTTGTACAGTACCTGTTAGCCTTAAGTAGTGAGTCAAAACTCTATCTGCAGATTATGAAAAACCCAATTGAATAAACTAGTGTTGCTCTGTTGTCTGTGAGAAGGCAAATAGATAAATATTCTCTGGATCTTCCTAGGAGAGAGTTCTGTGAAGGTAAGAAAGAGCTGTGCTAATTGTTGGCTTGATCACACTGATGTTTGAGTCACAGACAAAATGTTTGATAATAAAATATTTCTTTGGCGCATGATTTTGGCAGTTCTGGACTCAGTAAATGAATATGCCACTGAATCGTTGAATCTTAGTGAATAACTGTAGTTTCTAAATTCATAGAGAATGAGCATCACACTTCTCACAAAGGTGGATTGTGTTTTAGAGACTAGATTTAGATTATGGTTAAGTGTACTGTTCAGTGTCTGGATTCCCTGGATTTCTTGTTCATTAAGATGAGTGGTCTGTTTTTTTTAATTTAGCATTGCTTTTAGTTGTATGTAGGTACATGGAACTCTTGATTAATGTGTGCTGACATGATAGATTATCAGTGATTATCATGTTCTGTATTTTTGGGATATTTTTTTTGTATATTATTTGCAATAGAGTGGTCTACTACATGTTTGTAAAAAAAGAGATCCTGTATATTATTTAAAAGCTGCTAGCTAAGTGGTGTTATTCATAGATTATCCCTTTCTGTATTTGTTCACTTATTTTAGATTTAATTTAGTCTGGATTAAAAGCAAACCAGTAGATGTCTGCTAGATTTAGCCCATCATGCAGTGGATTTCATCAGGTTCATTGATAGTGTTTATTTATTATGTGTTTTCCAAGTATGGGGCTGGTGCATTTTGACAAAAGAAAAACCAAATCCACCTTAATGAACCAGCTGAAACTCTGTAGTGCCTGATTGGTATGATTTATAGATAGGACTTCAGTGGAAGGCAGCATTGGAAACAGTTAATAAACTATTGTTTTGGTGTAAAGAGATTTTTTAAAATCTGCTCAGTTCTTAAGCCTGAACAATGTAAATCAATTTTCATAACACTAAAACTTCTGTCTGCAAATGAGATCTCCATCCCCTGTGATTCAGGAAGCTGCTGAATGCCATGCAGGAGTGGAACAGTACCATTCATCTTTGGGTATGCCATGGGCCAGATGCTGCTACTGGGCACCCACATCTTTTAGGAGAACTGTGAACCACATCAAGCTAAATACTGTGAACCACACCAAATTAAATAGTAGTCAAGTAGTTCTGGCAGGGGAAAAAGGATTTCCAGAAAATGTTTAAGGAAGGAATAAAGAACTTTTGAGGAAATGTGTCTCAACACATTCTTTAAAAGCCAACAGTGCTTCTCTTTGATCTTTTAAGTTGTACAGAAAAGAAAGCTTGGTGCTGTCTGGCAAAGATGCTACAGGCTGGGGGATTGATTCTACCCTTGCAGTTCACTGCAGTCAGAACCTATGTGCAGCATCCATGGGCTCTGTGTTGGTGTTTAAGCATGCTTGATGTGCTTGGCTGTCATCCTCCTCCAATCCCTCTCCCAAGGTAACCTGCAGGCCTTCCTGAGGCAGGGTTCTCCTCCCTGCTAACAGAGATTAACAGCTCAGTTAAATCTTTCTGCTTAGCCCAGTCTTTTTTGAGTTGCTGCAAGTTCAGATTCCACAATTTCTGAGGTTTTGCAGGCCTCTTTCAACTGATGCCTCAGTTTTCTTTGGAGTTTTTTGCTGCCTTTGCTGTATTTTCTTCCTTCTTCCAGTGATTAATGAACCTGGCATTTGTTGCTCATAAATTGCCCTGAGTTTTTGGACTATAGGATGACTTCCAGAAACCTTTCTGCATGAAATAAACCCCAGCAAACAATATGTCTATCATTTTTACATTTATTTTAGATAATTTGTTATTCCTTGGTCCTTTCTGAATTAGCTGTTCTAAACTAAACTGAATTTTTTTCCTTATAAAGAGTATAGCTAAGTCAAGGTTTCCCAGCAAATAAGATACAAATTCGTGTGCACGTTTTGGGTTTGGGGGTTGAGTGTCTCTTCCAACAGACTTTTCCTGTTAGGAATATTTAATTTTGTTGGTTTAGTTTTGATTGTCAACCTTTTATGCTTCTCAGAAGATTGGGATTCTCATGTATTATCCCTCAGTAGGACACTTAAGGTTTGATGTTTAAAATTCTTTTAGCCTCTTACATTGCTCTTCAGGTTAAATGCTTTTCTCAGTCTGAGGGTTATTGCTGTGCATGCATTGTGTGTCAAAACTCACTATTAAATGAATTTCCATTTTTCTTTCTCTTTTACAAATAATCTTAAATGGACTAGTGAGGAAAAATAGCTTTAAAATACATCATTATGTATTCAATGATTTTTAGATTTTTAATATAGCTTTTTTTAACCTCAGGGCTTTTACTTCAAGTTACTTATGTCTTTACTTTTCACTATATTTTTGTATTTACAAAATACTTTAGCAAAACTAGGAGCATCTTTCATTTTTTAATTTATTTTTGCAATGTTTTGGTGTCTTCAACAAATGGGGTTTTTCAAGTGTTTCTCATCCCTAATAGCTTATATCTTTGTTCTTAATACAGCATGCACATATGTGTAGACGAGTAGAATTTTACAAAAATAAAATACTGTTCTTTTCTGAATATTTTTTAATGCTCTTTTTATGGAAGAATCAGATGTCAGGGAGGCAGTGGCTTAACATGCAAAAGCTTTTGGATATGAGGGCAACATTTGGGTTTATGAAGCTGAATGACAGCTGCAGTAGCTGAAATGTGATATTTCAAGGGCACTGTAAGATACCTGCTGATGGCTGAGCTCAGGATGAAGGATTATTTAGAAGCACTTGCCCTGGAGAGCTATAGATTAATAAAGATAAAATGCTTTTAACTTTTTGATGCTACTTACTTGCTATGCTAAGAGCTTTAAATAAAGAGTCCCTCCTCCTTTTAAACCTTTATATCCTTGCTTGGTAACATTTGAAAGGATGTTTTGGGTGTTATTTTAGGTGTTTTGTTTTTTTTTTTTTTTTTTTTTTTTGTTTTTTTTTTTGTTTTTTTTTTGCAAAAGCTGAAGGGGCTGGGGGGGGAATCCTGCATAGTTTTAGATCAGGTGTAGTAGCTACTTTGCCATCAACACTGTGTGGATATATTTGTAAGAAGTTTAAACAGCATGGTGAGTATCCAGATGGAGTGTTTTTCCTCATCTTTAGCTTATTTACTCTGTTGGGAGCTTCTGTAAACATTTGTAGTATTCTTCAGGACAAACTGTACAATTAAACTTGAGATTCCTGGTATAGAAAATCACAGGATATAAAAAGCCACCAAGATTTTCTCTAAGGGATTCCAAACTGTGAATTTTTGCCTGTGATACTCTAAAAGTAGTTTTTAAAATGTCTGTGATGGATGATGAAATTCTAAAGAGAAGGTGATAGCAAATTAAAGTGTCATGCGTCAGTAGACCCTAGCATGTAGTGTAACAACACACCCTTTGTAAATGGCATGGGAAAGAGAGACACATTTATTTTTTACATTTTCTATGAGATACTAAGGATTTGACCTTGAAGATACTTATAATGGATGTTTACTGGCTACAGTTTTTGAGATACATTGCTTCAGTTTATTTTCCCATGTTCAGACTCTTTCATGGTGCTCTATTTCTATTAGTGAGAACTATATGCCTAAATAGCTCCAAGAACACCACATGCTATAGTAGGTAAAACTGATATAAACTATATTTGAAATGCTTAGGATATGATAAAGCATCAATGCACACTGCCTTACTGTTTTGTCTGGAACTGGGTAATATTGCAGTAGACGTTATTGCTAATTTTACACTGCTGTTCATGATAAGCTGTGCTTTTCCTTAGATTTCAGTTCCAATAATCAGGATTGCTCATTGAAGTTTTTGACTACTAGATTTTTTTCCCCCTGAGCTTTTTAACCTTTTTAATTGCAGAAATATTTAGATTTTATCTGCATCCTGATCACTTAGAAATTAATGGGAAAATAAAAAGACACTTCCCTTCTCTTAAAAACATCTTATTTTAGGAATCTATTTTTAAGGATAATTTAATGAAAATAGATGACTCAGCTCATAATTTTTGAATTTTAGTACTGGCAGTATTTAAAGTGCTCAAAGGAGAGCCCTGAGTGCTATTCAAAAAAGCATGCAGATGACAGTATGAACTAATGCTGCAGAAAAGTTTGTTTTGTTCCTAGTGGTGATTTCTATTGAAATGTCACTTTCTATGAAGCTGATAAAAGTCTCCTAGAGCTGAAAAATATTGATGGTACTGACTAAGATTTAGCTTTGTGTTGCTAAAATTACGTTCAGCTTTAATGTTAGAGCAGAGAGAATTCTACTAGTGAAAATAGGAATTAATAATGGAGAAGTTAAATACAATTTTATCCCTAGAAAAACATTTTAAAAATACATTACCTTCTCTATCTTTAATTTTCTCTTATATGTGCAGTTAGGAGGATGCTTAGGGTGCTTATTTTACGCCCCAAGATGCTTAAGGTTACTGCAGTCCTGTGGAATGGACTTTGGCTTTGGACAGTTGTCAGTCCTTCTCTCCTATAAATTGTTACAGTAAATAATTTCCTTTTTATATTTGTATAACTTTGTGCATTGCCACAAGCATTCTTGCTCTTCAGACACCCTGAAATAAATGCCCTCATTCCATTCCCCATCCCAGTTTTTCTCAAGACTGATTTGCAGTGACAGCAGGGGTGGGGATGGCAACAAGTCAGAGCTCTGCTGTGTGGCCAGTGGGTGCCTGAGACAGCTCATCCTCACCTGGCACTGCTTAGGCAGGGTCAGCAGGATTTGCTGTGTAAGCAGACATAAAGCAGTTCTCCTCCTGTTGCTGCCTGGAAGCAGCTGAACAGACAGCAGTAGCTGGGGAGTATTTCCTTGCACACAAGTGTGTGACAATGTTTTCACTATTGAGATTCACAGATTTTGGATGTGAATTTGTAGCAGAGATAAATTGGGCAGAAATGCCTACCTTGTACCTTTTGGATTCTGACCCAAGTTTAACTTTTTATACCAGTAAAAAAAAGGAGTTTGAAGTGGAGCTCATTCCACTAGAGAAAAGAAAACTCTACTTGACAGAGGGAAGTGAATAGCTGGACAGAAAAGTTTCTGTTATCTTAACAGAAGATAACACACAAGAAAATCCAAGATATGCACTGGTTAAATCTTAGAAGGTGCTGTGGACAACCCCCTTTTGCAATTGCCATTGATGCAATAATTGTTGTTAGCCATTCTGTTGATCATACTGTAGGAATTGCTAGCAGATGGGAAAATAGATGACTCAGAATATAGTATTAATAATCCATATTTTTTAATCAAAGGCCCCTAATAGGCATGTTGCATGTAAGACTCATTTAAGCAGTTGCTAGGAAGAATTTGTTTTTTCAAGTATATCTGTTTTCTTAAAAATTTAAACCCTGAAAATGCATTTGCTTGTTTTTGGTGCACAAGCTTAATAGCAGTATTTCATAATTTACTTTGATAGACTGGAGGTTTGCAATGGTAACTCATGCATTATGGAATTAATAATGGAATCTACTTTTATCATATTGAAAACATGATTGGCATAGAGGTTTTATTTACTTCTCTTGCTGTCCAGAATGGATTAAGATTATAGTGTTCTACATCCACCACAACTTTGGCTTCCACCCCCTGAAAAGTTTGGCTGGCTACAGATATGAGTTGGCCAAGTGTGCCTATGGAGTTCCAGACCCCCTCACTTTAATCCATGGACTGCAGGCACCACCAAGTATCTCAGATACTTGGTCCATCTGTCTGGCTCCTATGCTGGACACGTGTGGGATCCAGTAGTCAGGACTTACATTGTACTCTTTGACTTCACCACTTCTGAGAGTCCATTTTTGATTGTACTTTATGTCCTTCCTTCTGAGCTTATTGCTCAGAACTCAGGTCTGTAGACAGGAATGCACACCTATTTTCCAAGTGCCCCTTTTGGCCAGAATTTTGACAAGGATTGTAAAAAAATATGTAATATACAGTGTGGGTCCTCCTGCAGGCAGTAGTATTGATTGCAAGTAATTATTCTTTGGTTTGCTGAAAATAGTGATCCAAATAAACCTAGCCCATATGGGATGCAAGAAGTTAGACCAAAAGACAAAAAAAGTAAAACTTGTTGCACTTCCCTTGCAGAAGTTTGGTTCTGGGAGGTGAGTACATCACTATGTGAGAGAAAAGTTCCTTGTGTCTCACTGAGGACACATAAAAAAAACAGTCACCTGAAACCAGTAATGACCAGAGTAAGAATGTATTTGGCATAGGTGTATTGTGTTTGTGTGGCCAGGTTTTGGTAGCTGGGTGGCTTCTGTGAGAAGCTGCCAGAAGCTTCCCCCATATCCAGCAGAGCCAGTGGCAGCCAGCTCTGGACCTGCTGCTGGCCAAGGCCGAGCCAGTCAGGAATGGTGGTAACATCTCTGTGATAACATATTTAAGAAGGAAAGTAAAGGTATTGCCAGTGGTAATTGTGGCCAGAGAGGAGCAGAGTAAGATTGTGTGGGAGCAACAACTCTGCAGACACCAAAGTCATGGGAGAAGAAGTGAGGGAGGAGATTCCAGCTCCAGGCGCTGGAGCTGAGGTTCCCCTGCAGCCTCTGGTGAGGCAACTGTGCCCCTGCAGTTCACAGAGGTAGATGGCAATACAGAGATCCACCTGCACCCTGTGGAGAGCACGGGGATGTTGGAAAGGGATCTGTGAATCTGTGGGAGGCCTGTGCTGGAGCTGGCTCCTGATGGAGACCTCCAGACCTGTGGAGAAAGGAGCCCATGCTGGAGCAGGTTTCCTGCTAGGACTTGTGATCCTGTGTGTGACCCATGCTGGAGAAGCCTGTCCTGGAAGGCCTACACCTTGTGGAAGAGTGACTCACATTGCAGCAGTTTGTGCAGACTGATGCCCATGGGATGGACTCACATGGGGGAAGTTATGAAGGACTGTCTCCCGTGGGAGGGACCCCACACTGGAGCAGCAGAAGGACACCTCTCCCTGAGCAGCAGCAGAAGCAACATGAGATATACTGATCAAAACGTCCATTCCCTGTCTCCCTCCACTGGTGGGGGAAGGACATACAGCTGGGAAGGAGGGAGGGGTGGAGGGAAGGTGTTTCTATAGTCTGATTAACTGAGGAAAGATGTTTTAACAGAAGTCCAATTGACTTCTTGTTATCCTGCTCTGATTTTGTTATAAGTAAATTTAATTAGCATCCCTGATTCAGTTCTATTTGGCCCATGATAGAATTTGGTGAGTGGTCTCTCCCAGACCTTATCTCAGCTCGTGAATCTTTGTTACATTTTCTCTCTCCTGTCCAGGTGTGGGAGTGACAGAGCAGCTTTTGTGAGTTCCTGGCATCCAGACAGGGTCAGCCCACTAAAACAAGAAGTGTTCTTCTGATGACATGCTAATTTGTATTCAGCAAACCTTGCATGATCATGCTGGATTATTTTAAACTCCTGGAGTGATCAGCAGTGGCTCCTGCCACCTTCCCACAAGGGCAGCATGCCTGTCTGTGGAGCACTTGTAGCTCTGACCTGTGCTCTGATGGCAACTGGAACACTTCATGCCTGGAGCTGCCTCAACTTTTGGATTTTTACTGTATCCCAGTGTAATGAGGACAGTCACATTAAAAAAAGCTTGCTAATGATTCCTTATCTGTTCTGCTCCTTTTTAACATCTACATGTGGCCTTTCCTGGAAAAGCCTCTAACCTATTACAAATAAGTTGAAAAATGAGCAAGAAGGAATTAAATTATTAGTGTCCTATTTGCTGGAAGTTTGAGATAAAGTGTACTATGTTTCCAGACTTACTGGTCTCCCAAGTGTGTGGCTGAGTTGCCTTTTCCAAAGATAATAACTGAAAATTGTAGTTCAGTTAGAAGGTTAGTTATGCTTTTATTGTATTTGTCCCATCTTAGGTTGGTACTGGTGGAAGATACTTCAGCCACTTGGGAACTTGGGTCGATGGAACTCCTTCCTGAAAGTTTGCCTTCCACCAGGATTTCCCCCCGGATCAGGGAGAGGAGAAGGTGGAGGCAGGAGCTGCTGGCACTCAGCTTGCAGCACTGGGAGCTTTTGTCCCATAAGGATGACTGTTGTCTGGTCTCTTCATAGGCAAAGTTGATTTCCCTTGCCGTAACAAAGCAGAGAATTTCAGTGAGGCTTCTTTGCCTGTGACTGTGTCTTGAGAATATATTAGCTTTGAGGAGAAATTATTTAATGTCATCTGGCTCTGGTGTGGTTTGACTTCCTTGTTTGATTTGCTTCCCTTATGCATTGTATCTCTCTTTAATGAGTAGGTTAACAAATACATCTTTAAGGAGAAAAGTTTTATCATTGTACACCTAATCTTTCTTCTAGAAAACTAGGTAAGTGTACTCACTCTAAAAGGCTGTGTCTGTGTGTGGCATTGTAAGTTGGAGTTTGGACTATTGCTTTCCCAAATCCCAAATGTGATTATCTGGTGAAATAAAGGGTCCCAGTGAAGGCAAATGCTGCTACCAGAAACTCCATTAAGACCTCTGTCTTGGAAGTGGCCCTTCATGACACTAATTACTGTCTCTTGTGTGGTTGTGGGTGTTGGATCTCTGAAAGGACATGATTCAGTCCATTACGTGGAGTGGCAGAAATGGAATTATCTGTTATTGTCACACAAATGCTATCCTGATTACAATTGTAATTGTAACAATTTGTTACAGTTAACAGCTTTTAAAAAGCTACTGAAATATTTAAATCCTTTCAGAATTCCTGTAGCTTGTGCTACTGACTGCTTCCCTCTCCCTCCCATTAATGCCAGTAGCCCCAGTAGTTACTGCTACAAGCTACTTGGTGAATTATTTATGGCAGTTTAAATTGGAAACTGTTTGCAAGTGGAAGTGAATGAATGCTGAGCTCTATTGCTTTAAGAATTTGAACCAAAATATTTATTCATGCAGGGCAATAAATTACATAGGAGTAATGAAATATCTTGTTTGAGATATTTCTACACATATTATTTGATATATTTGCTGTTGCATTCAGTGTTTGGATTATTGCAGGCTTTTAGGGTTTTGAGGTAATACCTATAGCACAGACAGAAGTCAAAGAAATATATTTTTTAATTTGTCAAGGAAACGTATGTGCACAGACACACACACATAATTTCCCAGACTGAGCTATGGCTGAATAAGTGGTTTTCTCATTTGATGCCAGATAGGTGAGACCTTCCTAACTCTTCTGTTTTCTCCCACTTCCTTCCTTTAAATGTCCTGAGTATCAGCTGTTCATATAGATGAGTACTGTGGCTATCTGGATCTCCTGGGAGACATGTCTGAGATAATTCTGAAAGTTTCTTGGTCTCTGGCTTAAAAAACTAATTTTCTTTGTATTTTAATATTCATCCCAGCTGTCTGTGATCTTTAAAGAGTAGTTAATTCTGTTTTCTGGCTCAGTTTCTTGATTGAAATTTAAATAAAAACTCACCCACCACATTCTTCTCTGCTAATTTATGAAAAAATGTTTTTCAGAGCAGAATAATTATGTAATTACATCAGTTGGAGTCTATTCTGTGTCGTTTAAGCTTGATGTCTACAGTGGTGACTGAGAGTGAATAAGTGGCTGTCCAGACTGGCCAAGAGTGGGTAGGGACTTCATCACTGGCAGTTCTCACAAAACACGCACACAAGATTATTCAGTGTCTGCCTTAGGCATTTGCTGGTCTGTGGAGCTCCAAATGCATTATTCCTGTCACACGTGCTAAATACATTATTTCTGTCACACGTGGGTTTATTGCTCCTTTCATCTGTGCTCTGTTGGGATCAGTTAAGCAGTGGAGTTGGCACTGACATCTCTTCCCATTATACTTAAAGTCTCTGACACTTAACTCCTCTAAGAGAATATCTTCATGGAAAAGTGCATCATATGCTAGTTACATATATCAGTGAGCTAAAAATTAAATAGAATAGTGCAGGGTTTTAATCTTTTCTTCCTCTGAAAATGGAAAGGTGTTCTTCTGCAAAATTCTTGGTGAGTGAGGAATTCCTTTCCCCTATCTTTTTTTATATGTTAAATGGGAGGAGTGCAATAAAATGGATGATATTTGATGCGTTGGGAGGCAACTCTTTCCTTCATAAGGAGAAGAAGAGTCTTTGGAAGAAAGCAAGGAAGGGCAAACAAAGTGTCATAAGGAGGGCAGCAAAGAAGGTGGTGAAGGGTCTGGAGGGGAAGCCATATGAAGAACATCTGAAGTCACTTAGTCTGTTCAGCCTGGAGGACACTGAGGGGAGATCTCATTGCCATCTACAACTTCCTCATGAGTGAAAGAGGAGGAACAGGCACTAATCTCTTCTTTGTGGTGCCCAGTGACAGACTCGAGGGAATGGCCTGAAGTTGTGTCAGGGGAGGTTTAGGTTGGACATTTCAAAAGGTTCTTCACCCAGAGGGTGGTTGGGCACTGGAAGGGCTTCCCAGGGAAGTGATCACAGTACTGAGCCTGAGTTAAAGAACCACTTGAACAATGTTCCCAGGCACCTGATATGGGACTCTTGGGGCTATTCTGTGCAGGGCCAGGAATTGGACATTGATGATCCTTGTGGGTCCCTTCCAGCTTGGCGTATTCTGTGATTCTGTAAGACCAACATTGCTGAGCACATCTGAAGGCTCATAAAGATCTTGGGATCTTTAGTCCTCAAAGATATTTTGACATGTGGGGTTTAATCCCCTCTTCATTAGGAACCTTATGGTTAAAATGATGTTGCATGAGAATGTGCATCTTTTCCATATGCTCTGTTACGCATTTCTGATATGCCCACTCTCTTTATTATGACTTTAAATTATTTGTTTACTATGTGCAGTGTAGTCTGTTAGTGGAAGTCATAATGCTGGGGTTTGAACTCTACGTAGCAAGCAGTATGTGTTGCTAATTTATGTGCCTCAATTGCTGATAAAAATAAAGATCAAAAGTAGCAGTTAATTCCTCAGGGAAAACAGATCAGATTGTGTTGATAGAAGCCTGCCCTAGATTCATGAATGAAGCATTGACTCATTGGTAGTTGATTCAGAAAAGTTTGGGTTTTTTTACTCATGAGTTAGGTACTGTGCTTGTTTGCTTGTTTGCAATGTCAGATCATTTGCAAACAAAATAAAGATTATCCCTTTTGTAAGAGGAAATTATATGTGCTATTTTAAATTTGCTGACTGTTTTCACGCTGGTGAATAATGTGACTGAATGGCACATGGGCAATTCTAACAAAAGAAAAATGTAGAATGGCACTGAATTACATCAGGAAAAAAACACATAGGCCAGACAAAGAACACATTTTAAATGCAGATGATTCCATGCAATAGCAGGTGGAGCATATTATATTTATATATTTATATATTTATATAGTGCCCAACATGCCCCAGTATCTGACAAGACTCCAGCCTTTGCTGGCAGCAGCAAGTAAGGCAGTGAAGTCATTTATGTGTTGTATGATCACTCACTTGAAATGAGTGCAATGTAATGGACTGTTAAACATTCTGAGAAAATATTTTTGAGAGAAAATAACTTGGTCAAAGGTAACTCCCATGAATTCAGGAAATTATTTAATGTATTACTTAAAACACTGTTATTTGTTTTGAGTAGTTCTAACAGCAGTCTGTTGAGGAAGATGCCTTGTCCTTCTTATCAGAAAGTACTCCTAAATATCTCTCAAGAATATTACTTACAGCAGCAGTGTATTTTTCAGGCTTCTATATGAAGTTCAATAAGAAGTACTTGATTATGCAATATAAGTTATATATATGAAGTGTATATATATATGTTTGTATTCTGTGGCATGCTTTTTTCAGCCTAATGAGTTAAACTCCAGTCTTGTATTTATTTGTGATTTATTTGCAAGGTTTGCTAAGGGTTTTTTTTTATTTTCTATTAAATGTACTATGTGTGTTTGCTTTCATAGGCTGTTATTTACTGTGGAGCACAGTAAGGCTTTTGGCTTTATCAACAGTTATATCCATATGTATACATATGCTCCAAGTGTGTAAAAACCCTGCAGCTGTAAATTAAAGGTTTATGAAAGGCAATGATTTTCTTTTTTGTTGAAAACAGTTTCTAATATTTTTTGTGGAATTGTTTTTGTTGTTTTGCAGTTAAAAAATCTGAGTTTAGAAGAATTACAGATGAGACTAAAGGCTTTGGACCCTATGATGGAACGAGAAATTGAGGAGCTTCGTCAGAGGTACACTGCAAAGAGGCAACCTATCCTAGATGCAATGGATGCAAAGAAACGGAGGCAGCAAAATTTCTGAGTTTGTTTTCCTTTCAAACATAATACTAGGAGTCAGTGTGGACACTGGTAGCTTTCTAAGCCAGAAGGAATTTGATTATGAGAGTTTTCAAAAATCCAATCTGTTAAATTTTCCTTCATCAGCAGTGACAATTGCAGCAGTCATGAATATTCATATGGTGTTCTGCAAAGGCAGCAAAACACTTTACCACTTGTTTGCATTTTCAGATGTTTAATGTAATAGAAGTTTAATCTGTTACTTCCCAATCTTTTTCAGGTGGGTAGTGGTAACTTGGTGTTGTACATGGGGAGTTGTGTTTTGGAGCACCTGGAATGTTTTCTTGATTGTGCAACACTACCGAGCCTTATATTACAATGTATTTTTCTCCCACATAGTAGCATATTTATTATGTAATCTTTGGTTATCTTATTTATTTTATGCCTGTTTTCTGTTGGGAAGTATTAGAATAATACTGTGGAGAGCAGAGTCAAATTAGATAAACTTGCTATTGTAGTATAATGAAAAGCTGCTCACCACTGTAGTATCTTTTAAAACTCCAAATTCAACACATATCCTGATTCAGGACAGCACTTGAACATGTATCCAGTCCATTCATAGCAGTAAAATTTAGGAATAAAGTAAGTAATAGGCACATGTTTTTCTGCTCTCCTGAATCAGGGACTGTTGTACAGTACAGTTGTTACACTACAGAGCATTCTTTGAGAGAGGATTTCTGTCATTTGTACGCACACTAAGTGAGCTGTCATTAAACAAGAAAACAAGTGCCTAATCAGTTTTAATTTTTGTTATTCAGGAGAAGCAATACTTACAGTCACTCCTTAAGTGTAAACTTCCAATTGCTATTGCAATTCTGACCAGTATAAACCTCTATTTTGCACGGTAGTTTTATAATGAAGTAACAGCTACACTTTCTGGATATGTTTTTTGTTTAATTTGGGTTTTTTTAATCACTGTTTTGAGGGGAGAGGGGAATTATTAGTGCTTTGGGGTTTGTTTGTTTTCATATTGTAGCTACAAAGGGATAGTAATTTAAAAACCAAAGAAAATAAATTGAATACTTATATTTAATAAGTACAGAAAAGAAGCAACATTTAATAGTTTTCTGGGGTTTGTCCTGCAGTTACTAAACATTCAAAATTCCTATAGTCTTCTGTTGGTAGATTTTGGGGACTCAGAAATGCAGGACCAAGCTCTTAATAGCTTTTTATAAGTTCTTGTCTGGTTTATGTTGTGGAATATCTATTGGTAGAATTTACAACGTTGTAAGATATATTTCAGACTTCGCAGAAAATGTGATCCACTCTCTAAACAATCTGCTGTGTTCTGTATTGAAATCTTTACTATCATTGCCTTGTATGTAAATAACTTCACTGTGGTAGTCATACTTCTTTAAACAATACAGCTGAAAAGATCTTTACATTCAGCCTTCGGCTCTTAAACTTTTAATGGTGACTACTGTATGGGCATCTTCTGTTAAACGTTTTCTGGAAGTTAGTAATCATCTCATACCTCTTAACATTAATTGTCAACATATGTGGACCATTTAGATGGAATAGTGCCAATTTTGGAAATGATGCATTATGTCACAAAGCTTATGCCAATGGAAACAAAAAGTTCTTAGAGGATCAACATTCTGCAGCCATGCTGGTACCAGTACTTGGGTTTGAGCCGTATACAGCCGTCGCTGTCCTTGTCATTCTCTGTGTGTTTGCATGCACACCACGCTCTGACATGTAAACCCTAGAGGCAAATAAATCTTAATTGTGATTATTAGAACGTCCTTATCCTCAACTCTCTTCATACTTCTTAGAGCAGTGACCATTCCTTGTGAAAATGTAAGAACACAGAAGATCCATAAAAATTACTTTAGGCAAGATAAAATGCACCTGGTAGTCCTATGCCTCACATTTATACAACTAAATGATGTAAAGTAAAAAATGGTATAAACATATCACTGTGTCATTAGATTATAATCATAATGCAGGAAAAAAATAACAGCACCAACTTCCCCCATTACTATGGTT
Source organism: Molothrus ater (assembly GCF_012460135.2). NCBI lineage: Eukaryota > Metazoa > Chordata > Aves > Passeriformes > Icteridae > Molothrus > Molothrus ater. Next base: position 130,463,706 of record NC_050478.2, read on the forward strand.
CTTATTTATTTAAAGTAATTTCTACTTCTTGAACTTTCTGTTCTCAAAAGCTCAAAGGTGTGTGTTCATACATTGATTTGTGTAGATATACACACATATATATTCATATCTATATATATAAAAGAGAAAATATAGAACAGGTTTAAACCATCAGGAGAGGAACCTAGCTTGCCTTTTCTTGGTGTGCCTTTTAAGCAAAGTATCATTGTCTAGACACTCTACTTGCAGTCTCAGCAGCTAGATTTTCCCTTACTCAATCTTAAACTTTTCACACCAAAAATAAGACTTTGAGTTTGAGTGATGTGGCTTTACAGTCTAATAGGCAATAATATAAAAGGATCACAAATTTCTTATTTTGTGTATTTTGAAAACTTCAGTAATGTGGTACCCTAAAGATGAACTGTGTATCCTGTGGGGACTCCAATAAAAGGCTATTTTAGACTAGAGCTGTTGCAGTCTGACATCTGATAGCTATCAGAAGGTAAATGACATCCTCTTTTTCTATCCTGATGTGTCTACATAGAAACAACTCAGACTTTGTGCACATGCACGCACACAGAAATGGAATATACATGTATGAGGAAAATCTGAATGGAATGAATAAAACAAATAAAACAAGCTACTGAAAAGGGTGAAAAGTAGCATCTGATGCACTGTAAACTGGGTAGGTACAGGATGTTTGTGACCAAAGAATACTTTCATAAATTAATATGAAATTGGTATGGTGCCGTTCTGGTATGGTGCAAACTGCAGTCAGTGTAAGAGCTGCCTTGGGCTTCAGCAGCCGGCATATGGACCTCTGAATCCTCTGCAAGCATCGACATTGTACTCAGAGATGGACGCAACTCATTTTTTCTTTCCTCTGTTTATATAAATGAATCAAATCATCCATGTTGTTGACTACACATCTCTACTGGAGGATGAGCATCTCTGTAAAAGAAACCCAATAGAACAATAAATAAGATATTTTAAAAGCAAGGCTTGCAGGAAATCTAATAGAACTACTGACAAGTTAACCTTCAATAAGATTTTAACCAAGCAGTTTCTTGTTTGTTTCTGACTTTGTATGTTTAGGTTTAGTAAGTTAAAACAATTTTGGAAAATCATTGCTTATTACTAAACATTTTTAATAAAAGCTAATTTTTCCTGTATAATTGTTGACTTGTTCATTCTAACTGAAGCAAAATGATCTTAATAATAATCATTAATGTTCATTTCCGTAGTCATTCCTCATGTTTTGTTTCCTTTCTGTAACACTGTGAGCACAGAAACCCATGTCTCTCAAAGTCAGCTCTGGAAAGGATTTTTCCAGATCACAACAGTGCTGCAAGAATTAGAAGTCTGAGGATCCCATGGAAATGGATCAGGCCAGAAATCCTCAGTACTCTGTGGAAGTCTTCTCTCTGCAATCTGATGTTGCTGAAGGCCTAATCCTGAGACAGCTGAGCATCACCCAAATATCTTGGCTGTCTTCTTAAACTTGGAGGTGCTAGTGGACATAAGGGGTGTGAGTTGTTCCTTTGTTGTTCTCATGATACTAGAAAACCAGTAGGCAATGGATAGACTTGAGTAGAAAAGTGGCTGCATTTAATGTCTGGAGTATAATTCCATTGCCTGTTTCTTCTGATTTTTTAAAATTATTCTCTTAATAACTTGCCCACAAATACATTTCAGTAAAAGGAACTCATGACTGATGCTCCTTAGTGAACCACGGTATGTTTGAAGTCACAAAAATTGCTGCTAATCTGAATTAATCTGACATTTATTGGATATTGTAATTATTTACTACTTATTTACCAGAAAAAATAGCTTGTCTGCATTGCACAGTGTATTTTGATGAGCATGCACAGTGGCTTTGGGCTGCTTCTCCATTCAGTGTGTTCAATTTTCAGATATAAATATGGCTCATGGTGAGTGGATGCCTGCCCAGGTACATGGGATAGCCTGACTCACCACGGAAAGGCACTGGTGCTTCCAAGCAGAATGTGTACTGTACAACTTCTGTGAAGCACTTGCTCTGCATATGGCTCTATCAGTGTGGTATGATGAGGGTTACTTTTTCTTAAGTGTATACCTGGTTATAAAGCTCATCAGAAAGATCTCATGAAGTAAGAAAGTCTTTATTTCTTTGCATTCTTAAATACCTGAAAATTCTTAAATTGGAGTCCAGCTTACAGTGACATTTCTTTCTGTGTTTCCAAAGGCAGTGATACATGTTAAATAGTTTAGCTTGAAATAGATCTAAGATTATCGAGTCCAGTGTTAACCCAGCACTGCAAACCCCACACTAAACCATGGCCCTAAGTGCAGCATCCACGTGTCTTCAATACCTCCAGGGATAGTGACACCACCACTTCCCTGGGCAGCCTGTTCCAGTGCCTGACAATCTTTTCAGTGAAGAATTTTTTCCCAATGCCAAATTAAGACCTGCCCTGGTGCAATTTGAGGCTGTGTCATGCAGCTGGCTGGGAAATTTGCTGTGGGATATTTCCATGCCAGGCTGTGATGCAGCAGTGTTATGCCCACTATTGACAATGAAAGCCTTGGACACATCCTGCATAGCCCATGTTGTTTCTCATGATTGTGTTGTGCCAAATGGATATTAATAAGCCAATTAATAGCTTAAGCTTTTTGGAGAAAGCCTAATTACATTGATGGCTTAGTGTGAAGTTATTAAGTTGCATTTGTGAAATACTTTTTCACAAAATGCGTTTCTCCTCTTTGTTCAGTGCATTCATTCTTGAAAGGGCCTATCTTTTACATGGTGTGCTCTAATCCATTTTGATTTGGTTTAATTTGTTAGCGTTTTTAAAGCATATGTGAAAATTCCCCATATTTTCCTCCTTCTCTTCCTCCTGCTCAGGAAAATGAATGTGGGCATTACTTTTTAGGAGCATCCCCTGAGCCAAGTGTCCTTTGGACATAGTGGGCACATGCAAATGTCAGCAAGAGCTTTTATTCTCTTTTTCTATTCAGAGATCACTGAAGTCTCAGCTGTCCTGTTTTTCCTTTCTTTGAAAGGATGGGATGTTCAGATTCTGAGCAAATCTTTCAGAATAATTGTTAGTCCCAGGCCAACAGATGCTTTATATTTTTTTCCATTATTTGCTACACAGTCCTCAGGACAGATTCACACTTCATTTCACTAGGCCTTCAGAGAGTCGTCTGCATTGGCGAAGAGTAGTATTTGTCACAGAAACAGGAAGAAAGAAACAATTTTTAAAAGTTTTCTTTGGGGAGAGAAGAAAAAGAATATGGCATCTGCAGCTGGCCAGGTGGCTTATGAGGCTAACTGTGGATGTGAGGAAAAATGTGTTGGCTGAAAAAAGCAAATCAGGTAGTCATCTGTACAATTTACTGTTCTGTGTTGATATTTCACATCTGATTTTCTTCCATTGATGTTTATTGTCTTCGATGTTCATGCTTTATTCATCCTGTTTCTACTTTAAAGATAGAAGTTTTAATTTTTTTTAAGCTTTATATAAATGGAAACATACCATAACAGTGCCAAGTAAATAAAAATTAAAAAGAACCTAATCAAAGTCACCAAAGTGGGGGTGTTTTCTCCTCCTTTCTTTGGGGTTACAGAGGCTTCTGATGGCAAACGTTTGTCTGTGCATGGAGAGACTTTGCATGCTCGAGCTCTGGGCAGACATGGATGGAGATGGTTTTATTGGAGGGCTGGATGAGCTGTGCCCCTGCTCAGGATGTCCTGTAAGTGTTGTGCCCTGCTGGAAGCCGCTGCTGTCCCCCTGCTCCCCTCCCTGCCGGGCTGTGCTGCAGGCACTGGGGCTCCTGCAGAGTGCCAGGAACCAACACAGGGCAGGGAGCCCCGCTCTGCTCAGAGAGCAGTGTGACACTGGAAGCTGTTGGTCCCCAGCAGGGCAGCACTGAGCTCAAATCAAGGCCTGTGGTCTGGGAAGCCTTGGAGGAGCCAGCTGTTACCTCAGGGACAAGGCCATGCTGTGGTGGCAAACAGCTTTTGATGCTGCTTTACTTGGTTGGCTGGACTGCAGCATGGCCCATGACCCTTGGGAAAGATAAAGTTCCTTGTGTCCATTTTTTATTGATGTACAAAAACTATTTAGGAAGTGATCTCAGTGCAGTGGAAGAGTTCAGCTAACAACCTCTCCATGCCCTGTGCCAGGACCTTTCTTAGTGCATCAGCACTATTCCTCAGCCTCCCAAGTTCCTACTGTGGGTGCTGGCTTTAGCTTTGCCACAAGTGATGGTGGGAGCAGGAATTTTTCATGTGCTGTTGGCAAATTGCCTGATGCTGGTACTTGTTTGGTGCAAACAGGCCTTTCTAAAGGCCACAGAAAATTCAGAGGGGATAAACTGGGCACTAAGTAGGGAGCTGCCCAGGCAGCAAGAAGAACTGGAAGGAATTAAACTGTAATCTGATTCTGGGCTCAAATACAGATTTTCTGTCTGTCACAATGGGGGGAAACATTAATGGCATTCACCATTTACCATGGCACTGCAAACCCCAGCATCCTTAAAAATTTTTTCTTTAGGTATCACAGCTACAGAAATGAAATTTGTAAATATACATGGCTACATGCTAATGTACCTGCTTATATTTTCCTCTGTCAAATTAATTAAGCCACATGTTGTTTACTAAAAACTGGTTTTCTCTCCTTGTGGATATTTCTTCTGAGGACAGATATTGCAGTATCTCTCCCTAGCTTCTCCCAGAGAAAAGCTCAGCCCTCCCAGTCCTGTTTTGCTCCTCTGGACAATATTTGGAGCTGACCAGGATAATTCTCACAGCTGTTCCTTTGCTGCATACAGGTGTGCCCAGAAACAAGCACCCTACCCCCGCATTCCTCCTTTCATTCCCTCGGTGTCACTGGAAGGATTGATGCATGAGAAGGTGGCTGTGGCCCTCAGATGTTTCTAGCACTATTTCTTTTCCCCTATTCAGATCTTTCTGCTGCTTTGCACTCCTCCTGGCTCCCAAGGCCTGCATGGTTGCTGTTAAAAAGAGCCTTGCAGCAAATACATCAAAGAGGGATACCAAAAGCTTTTGAGTTGATTTATATGACACTAAACCTCTTGTGTGATGCATCAATTGATATTTCATTTTTATTGCAGTACAGTGGGGTGTATGGGCTTAACAGCAAGAGGTGTCCTTTTGATCTCTCATCGCACATGAAAACAGGTGTCATAGTCCAGAGATTATGGAGGTCAGAGATTATTTGAGGAAGGAGTAAGTAGTAGTACCATTTTTCATAGCAACCATATCCAAAAGCATGAGATTCTTTTAAAAGTGCAGCTGTTATTTCAGTCTAGGTAAGTCGTATTTATTTGTCATATACCAATTTTTCCTGCTGAAAGAAGACTAGAATTTTTCAAAGTGTTTTGTATTAAAAATGCAGAAACAAGTCAAATGCTTCACTTGTAAGTATAATTAATAAAATAACTTTTCCTGAAATCCAGAAGAAATTTTGTGTTGCTTTTCCTGTTAGTTGATCTTTACAGAAAATGGACTTGAGACTGTTCAGAAGATAATGGGGTGATTGTATTAATGTTCTGCACTGCACCAATTTATATGCACATACAATTGCTTAGTCCAAATCCGATTTACCTCAGAAAGTTTACAGAATTCTCTGATGTGATGAGTACTGGTTCAGTATTTCAATAAATTTTCAATAAATACAACTGAAATATTTCTCTGACTCATTCTAAGAGTCTCTCATTCCATTAGAAACTCTAAAACCACCAAAAGCAATTTGGTAACCCACTATAGGTATGTGGGTTCCTCTCCTGCTAAGGAAACACATCCACCACTGATTGCTCAGCTTTTATAAAAATAGATTTGTTTTTGAGGCTGTTTACATTCCACAATGTAATGTGGATAAAATCAATAGCAACAGTGTTCTATTAGATTCAACAAACCCAAGAGGCCTGTTTCTCCTAGTTAATGTAATTATAATTTTGTTGACAAGCAGATGTTTAAACAGCCCCCAAATATGTAATTATTAAAGTAAGGAATTGAGGATCTCTAGGATTATAGGACCAGCAATACAGTAGTCCTGCATCCCAAATTTTAATGCAAATTTATTCCAAGAATAGGTATAATTTTGAAGCCTTTTAAGTGTAGTTAGTGTTGATTTATTCAGTCCATCAACTGACATAAGTTTATACATCTCATAGCACTTGTCTTCAGTTACTGCCTCCACAAAAACCTCAACAGTTTGGTCCTATCTTTCAGCTAGAGTAGGATAAAGTCTTATTTGCACAGTGTTTGACTAATGTGAACTGTTTAGTTCAGCTCTTTGCTCTCGAATGAGGAGTAACCATTCAGGCTGTTTTAGAAGAACTAGTGCTGCATTTCTGAGCTGTCTTCCAGCTTCTGTCCTGATCAGTGGATCGAGGGCTGAATGGGCAGCTGCTGTGTTCCCTCATCACAGCAAGTGACAGAACCTGCATGGCCTTACCTCCCCAGTATTGTCAAGCTGCCAACCTCATGTTTGGAGTGCCATGCTGCTGACCCAGGTGAGGATATGTCTAACACCCCTGGCTGTGCTTAGAAATTTGAAGTTGAAACTTTTGGAAGGGGGGCCTCTGACTTTTGGTCCAGATCTCTAAATGAGACCATGCAAGACATGACTGCCCTGTGCATTTTGCAAGGAAAGAATTGAAACACTGTTCAGTTGCAGCTTTGTTTTCCCTTCAGGTTTGTTCTTTTCTGGGCTGCATTGTATTAATGCTTTATTTTAAAAGCCCAGAACTGAAACAGACTAACTTTTCATTCCCTACGGCTTTCTTCTCATCTTCTCTGGCAAGATGAAAAGATGCATTTATAATACTGCTTTCTCAGGATGGAAAATTGTCAGGTGTTTTATTTCAGGTATCATTAACTGTCTAGCAAAGACTTTTTCTTCTGTATTCTTGGTATGTATAGACTGACCTTTCTCTGAATCTAAAGGGATTCCCAAGGAAATCAAATGCACCTGTCACCTCTGTTCCTTTCCCAGCATGTTAAATTGTTTTGGTGCTCTGGGGCTCCTGCTGAGTGTGAGGAAGCATATTTGTATTTTTGTGTACTGGTGGATGGGCCAGTGCTGTGTTACTCTGCCTCACATGAGGCAGAATCCTTTGTGTTCTCCAGCAGTGCACTGGTAGCACTGGAGAGAGCACCAGTACAGTTCCAGTTTGGGGAATTTGAGAGCCAGGAGTGGGGCTGCCCTCACCAATGTATAAGGAAGGCCCAAGCATTTTTGCCATCAAAAGCATAAGCAAAATTTCCCTCTAATTATAAAGCATTTCCAGTACTGCAGCTGAGATGTCCCTTGCAAAAATCAACTGCCAGACCTGGTAGTTCACTTGCCAGGCTGAGGAAGGAAGGATTGGAGAAGGAGCTGCATCCTGACTTTGGCTGGCTGAGATGTCCCTGTTGTGGGGCCTGCCTTGCCTCTCTGATGACCCTGCAAGAGAGGGGGAGACACATAAGGGGAGTAGGATGGGGATAAGCCCCTCTCCTGGAAGGTGCTTGCAAGTGGCATCACCTCTTCCCTGCTTTCAGCTGTCTTCTTCAGAGCATGCTCCCACAGGGAATGCTGAGAACCAGCTCGCCAAAGAAAAATGCATCCAAGGCTTCTTCCTTCAATAATAGGAAGGGATCAAAATGTTAAAAAATGATCATGCTAACTGTGGCAGTAGGAAGGTGTACCTTGGTATGGAAAGAAGAATGAAATAATGTAGAGAGTAGATTTTTCCCAAAAGTTAACCACAATTTTCTCTTCTGCCATACTTGGAAAACCTAACACAGGGAGGTGCTAGCTCATAGTCTGACATGCCTAGGCACTGATACAATGGAAATAAATTAGAATTTACCTAATGGTAATCAAATGGATGTTCCTTAAGGGGGCTATGGTAGGGTGTCAGTCAGTATTCAGAACATTTCCTAGAATGGGATGGAACATGAATTTCAAAAACAGCATAGTAATTTGAAAGGATAATTTCTACTGAAAGTTAGTGGGGATGATTTTCCTAATTCAGGAACTCCAAACCCCCATTTTGCTGTGTTATAACCCCAGCACATCACTTTTTCTCATATGTCATGGAGGCTGCAGGAATAGCCACATCAGGCTGTGGCAGACAGAGAGGGTGAAGCAGGAGGTACAGGGCTTGGGATGGGCAGCACAGCAGCTGCTGGCAAGGAAACTGAGCTGCTATGTGAGTACCACTCATCTTCCAAGTAAGATGAAGAGTTTTCTTTGAAAGTCAACAGCGTCATCAGTGGAATTGTCTGCTCAAAGCTATACAGACTTTTGCACCACACAGAACATCTGCACATCCACAAGCAGATGTTGGACCGTGCATCTGAAAATGGACAGCTCTTAGGCTGCTTTAGATCTATAGAAGGAATTGTCAGATTTATAGCACTCTGTCCAATTCCTGAAAAACTTAGCCCTGTTTATATCTGAACAGGGATTTGTGAGAAGCCAGAGCCCATTAGTACCCTTAAAGAAAAAAAGCAAGAGTGGGAGGTGCTGATGTTTCTTTGCACTTCTGTGAAGCTGAAATGCTGGATTTGTGCCACTGCCTCTTATGGCAAATTCATGTGTTTATCCAAGTGAGGACTTACATGATTTAGGGTTGTGTGTAAAGGGTGAGGCGATGTCAGGCAAACAAATTTCTGCAGTGGGAGGTCAGCGTGAGTCCCAACACCTGCGAGATGGTTCTCCATCCTCATTTCCAGCAGGGCAAATAAATTCCAGAGCCAGACCTTTGCCAGCAGTGTCATGTGATCTTGGGAAACACTTTCTAGACTGTTTGGAGGTTGCTTCCTCCACTTGACAACTCATAATTTTATATCTGAGGGGTGAAGAGATCCACAATTTTTAATGAGAGTTATGTTTCTTAGCAGCTTCAATGATTGCTCTGTAGAACTGTTGCTTTGAATAATGTATTACCCATTGCTCTATTTTTAACCCCGTAAATTATTCTCAGATGAGAAGCGATTTTTTTTTCAGTAAAAAGGCAGAATCAGTAAAAAATGCTTCAGAAATCAGATGGGAACATTCTTTTATCCTGTCTGAATAGTGTGCAACTTGAAAGTTAGTTACAGGAGATCAAATTAATTTCTGATGTAACTTAATGGGAAGCCAGGTGCATAAATTGGAAAAGAAAATAAGAATAACATAATGAGAAAAGAACAGTTCTGGCACAACACCTCACCAAGGGATATGACTGGTGCCTTGGGTTGAATGTTGTTTGAAAGCACCATCAAAGGTAGATTAAAGTCAGGAGTATTGTGGGAGGAAATGGATAACCAGCACAGCAGGAGCAGTTACTCCAGGGGCTTTCTGCTGCTTATATGTGCACAGCTGGGGCCTCTAGGGATGGGGGTTATTTTGGAAGAGATGAAAGGTCGTGTCAAGTTGATTTAGTGCCTACAAATGCTGGTGGTATGTTGTTTAGTCCCTAATCTGTCAGGTGGAGAACAAGAAGCTTGTACTGTTTGTTCAACTGAAAAATGTGGGTTCCCCACCACAACCACCAATTAAGAGCATTTCTAAGAATAGAAATTGAGCCTGATGTGCATGTTTAAAAAAACTTATCTGCACAACGAGGCTCAGGCTTCTCTGATTATAATATTTACTCAGAATGTCCTGAAACTTAAATCAGTTCTAGATCTCTGGTAAAAGATAATTTTTTATGCATTTAATTTCCATTTTGTGGCACAAAACTGAGTTATTTAGTGCATTACACACTACTGGGACAAGACACACAGTACAAAGAGCACCAGATACAGTAGTTCCTTGCAGTCTTGTAAAGTTCTATACAAAAAGGTACAAATACTAGAGGTATTAAATTTGGAAAACTAAATGCAAAGTTTTTTGGTTTTAAGTTTGCAGTGTGAAGTAGCCCATGCTCTATATAACATGGGAGGAAAAACCAGTCTGTTTTCAAAATGGAAAGTCTGCAGGGAAAGAGAGAATTAGCAACTGATGAAAGCAAATGAGTAATAAACCAGGCAATAATACAAAATCTGAACATACATAAAAAGCTTAATCACAATCTATATATAGATTTTACATCTCAGGAACATAATGTAACATTTTGCTTCTCAAGGGCATCTCTGACTCTTATAATACCCTAGATTTGTGCTAGAAATCCAGATTCTCTAACAGTTTATTCCTTGCAATAAAGCAAGTTACCCCATTTGAAATATTACCACAATTCTCATTTAAAAGATACAAAACTCTCAGATGAAAGGGAGTAGGCATTTTCACTGGTGCCACAAAGGTGACTGTCACAGGCAGGAGGAGCACAGGCTCCTGCAATGTTCTTCAGTAAACTGCACATCCATCCTGAGCAGATTCCTGACCAACTCTGGAGAAAGTGGTCAGTTAGTCCTCTCATCCTTCAGTCCTGACCCAGTGGTGTGTGGCAGTGCAGATGCCCTGCTCTCACACAGCAGTGAGTGAGGAAGTCTGGCAAAAGTACTGACTGTGCAAAAAGTCTCTTCTCCCCTGTGAAGCTTTGGAGAGATTGCATCTTTTGTTCAAAGTGTAATGTAAACATTTTCCTGTAGCTTTTATTTAATGAGAGATAAGTTTTTGCAGCACTTACTGCACTGAGCCCTAGAATAGACATTACTTCATAAAATGGCAGGAAAGATGTGCCCTGTTCTTCCTTACCTAGATATTTTGGGGGCAGCTAAGACAGCAATGTTTCTTAAATCATTATTCTGCTCAGTAAAAAATTCTGTTAGTCATAAGCAAATATTAAAACTGCTGTACAGTACTGTCCAATGCTCAAACATAATAAATCCAAGCAGGAGTAATGCAAAAAAAGGGCTACATCCCCTCGCGTGGCCAGGAGAACAGGACTTGCAAAAAGAAAACTAAAAGGAAGCTTGAGAGGTATAAACCTGTGAAAATACATATGTAAGGCCATATGGTTGCTGTCTATAAATACACTAAGAGGAAAATGAAATTTTTAAGCTAAAGAACAGTGTTGGCAAAAGAAAAAAAAATACTGGTATAAAGCAGCCATTAATAAAATTGTGCTAAAAGTTGTGCAAGCCTTGGAGAGCAGCACAGCTCTGGAATGGTCTTCAGGAGGAGGGGGGAGCAAAAATGTGACTACTTTTAACATGGGGTCAGTTAAGTTTATGAAAGGAATTCCTGTGCACTGTGTAAAGTAATTGCCATGATAATAAGAACATCTTAAATTTCAGTACTTTATTTATTTAGTGTCTTTGATCAAAAGCACTTATATAAAAATGCAATAATGAAAATTCCTTTCAACCAGTACAATAAAAGTTGGAATTCCTTGGGTATTTCATTTTCTTTAGTGAAATGCAATTTGAACATGTTCCAGTCAATATTTGCAGAAATGATGGAACATCAGCCCTACAAATAATAATAAATCTAGAACATAAGATAAGCTATAGGTTATTGAAATGATGTGTTGCAAAGTTAAATCCAACCTTTGCAATGTTTAACAAGCAACAGCTGAGGGAATTTGTGGCTCTTTGGCAAGTCTACAGGTCTCACCAAATAACTGCTCTCAAAGTCTCTGGTTTTCAGCTCTGTAAATCTACTGTTTATGAAACTCAGGTAAAACCACTGCTTGGAGCTGAGGTCTCCAAAGGCCCCACCCAACAGAGTTTGCAGTGTCCTTTGCATCAGTGAGAGAATTTGCAACCCTTGCAGCATGTAACCCGACTGGAGGGTATGTGCTGCCCATGCCCACCTCTTCCTCCCCTTGTTTCTTTCTTCGTGTTTCAGTTCAAGGGGTGACCTCGCGCTGCTCCGTGTGCCAGGTGGCTGGGTGTGGGTGTGTCATAGCTCACACATGCGCAGTATGAATCAGGGACAGCAATGCTGAATTTATGCCTGGGAGTCTGCATAAATGGAATTGAACCGGCCCTATGCAGAAGTGTAAACCTTAGCAAAATGTTTCAAGTTTGGTCACCAAATTCAGGTTATCTAGGTCTAACTTCAGGACCACGTGTATGACACTTTCAGTCTCAGGGATAGCAAGCAATGGCTTGCCAACTGACTTATAACTTGTGCAGGCTGTGTTGAAAATTGGTAAGGTTGGAAATGACCTTTTCCCCTCACACTTCATGGCCTAAATCAGCTACTGATGTGAGGGGAGGGTGTCCAACAGAAATGGTGGTGGGGGGGAGAGTAAGTTATTTCACACTGTGTATTCTGTCACAGATCACTGGGCAAACAGAAATGTGATCCTCAGCTTTCTGTTTTTTAAGTGGAGCTGATAGGGCATCAAAGGATCCAGACCAAGCTGCAACCTCTAATAGCCTTAATGAGGCAATTACCTATTCATACCATATTTGCCTTATTTTGTTGGTTGAGCCACCCTTTGTCATGGTTTAAAAACACAGTCTTCCAAAAAGACAATTTCAGCTTTAGTATTTTTTCTTCTAACTAGATTGAATTTAATTTCTGCACCTCTCTAGTCTTCACAAGTAAAACTAACAAAAAAATTAATTGGAACATTATATGTAATGAATGGTATGGAAAAGCAGTAGGATCTGAAGAGAAATGCTGTTCTGCCCACTGAGTGCCAGTAGTTTGTTTTCTAGCACAGATGTAAAAAGAGGGCAGCAGTGGCTTCTGCCTGTTGACTACAAGTGTTTGATCTCCGTACAATTGCGTAAGGGAGGAGACTGAGCACTCAAAAACCAGCTCTATGCAGATTCATTATTACTCTTGAAACCGCATATGATCTGTTCTCTTGTGTTTTGTTTTGTTTTTTTAAACAAGTACATGCCAGCCCTTGAAAGGATTAAAATTGACTACATCACAGAAGTGGGTAGGAGGATCTACCCACAGATAGTGCAGTATTAAGCTCTTTATCTGTTCCCTTCTTAGGCCCTTATACTCTCCCTTAGCTGTAAATTGAGAGTTTCTTTCTGAGTGAAAATGGTTTTTTGCTTAGAGATTCCTTGGCAGAAATTTTAATGGAATTGTCTGTCATCAACACCTGCTTTCAAGCTTTATCGATAAAATTAGATTTTATATCTCAGCATCACATATGGCATCTTTATAATTAGTCTTTTTGCAGTATATGAATGTCAGTTCCTAAAATGCTGCCTGTACTGTTCATGTGGGAATATTTCACTTCATTAATCAAATCCAAGTTTTTCATTGGTGCTTCTAATTGTTTAAAGCCCACATCTTCATGTGTCTAATCTCAAAACCTTTTTGATGCACTGATACAACACATTTGCAGCTGCACTGGGACCAAGCTGTGAGCAGATCCCTTCTGGAAATGGGATTCTGGAGCTCTAGATGCGCCTCCATTCCTAGACTCACTTGTGGAAATGTAGTCTTTGAATATGTAGCTATCTGAAAATGAGGGGTGGCCTTTTTTAGAGGGCTCAGTATTGATCTAATCTTGGAAACAGAGGAAGGTCTATGCCCAGAAGATTCTGAAAAATATTATTATACATAACATTTTAGAACAAGAACACACAGATTTTAACACACATACTCAAGAATAAGCAAACTCAGAGGTGTTTTCAGGCAAGTGATGATCAGAATTACTGGTCAGTGCTATAGGTAGAAGTGTTCCCGTGTCAGTGACTCACAGGTGGCTGTTTCAAACTGTTGTAAAATGCATGGGAAGTCTTATACTAGTACAGACACCAGTATAGGTGATAGGTGATTTTTTCATTACTCATGTCACAGCTGAGAATTTTTATTCCACTTGGGTACATTCATTTCTCTGCTCATATGAGAAAATGCACAAAGCAACAGATCATCACTATACCACTAGTAGTAATGGCATGAAAGTGGTAACATTTGTATGGAAAAGTCAGCATTTAGTACCCTTATGCAACAGGATGAAAATGTGCAAACTGTTAACTTGTAATAGAAATGTCTTTAGTTTCTCAAGTGCAAAGTGCAGTGTCAGCAACACTATCTTCTAGGAAAAAAAAAAGACAAATAGGAAAACATTTATAAACACAGCTCTTGATAACTCTCATGCAAATTGCTGTCAGACTTGTACACTAATGCAGTGAATCATTCAGGCTCAGCTCACTGGGGGTACTCCTGCTCATATTGGTCAGACTGGCCATAAGGGATTTAACTTTATAAGCATAGTAGTCCCTTAAGTTGACAGATGGAACTTCTTTCATGCCATCACCAAAATCACAGCTTCTCATGGCACTCTCTAACTGCTTCTGACGCCTATAGAAGTGGGAGAATTTATTAAAGATCAGTGTAATGGGAAGCACTACCACTAGGATACCAGCTAGGATGCATGCAGATGCCGTCAGCTTTCCAGCAGTGCTCCCTGGCACCACGTCCCCGTAGCCAACTGTGGTCATGCTAACAGTAGCCCACCACCAACAAGCAGGGATGGTGGCTAACCCCTCATTGTCTTCTTTCTCAATGGTGTAAGCCACTACTGAGAAAATGGAGATGCCAACAGAGAGGTAGAGTAAAAGAAGCCCCACCTCTCTGTAGCTGTACTTCAGAGTGGCTCCAAGAGACCTGAGACCTGTGGAGTGTCTAGCAAGCTTTAATATGCGGAAAATCCTCATGAGTCTCAGGACTTGTGCAACTCTGCCTAAATTTGCTAAAGTTGGACTACTTTCCACCACCAAGTTGACAATTAATGTAATATAAAATGGAAGGATAGACATTAGGTCAATCAAATTCAGGGCATGCTTGAAAAATTTTAAAAAGTCAGGAGCTACTGCAAATCTTGCCACCAGTTCAAAAGTGAACCATGCAATACCAAAATGTTCCACGATTTCAAAGCGAGGGTCTTCCTCGGTGTTCCCGTTGCTGTCAACAATCTGGAAGTCTGGGAGGCTGTTCAGGCACATGGTCACAATGGAGCCCAACACCACCACTATGGAAAGGACACTGAAGATACGGCTTAAAACCGAGTACCCAGGATTATCCAAAGCAAGCCAGAGCTGCCTCCTGATGTTTCCAAAGGGCTGTTTGTCAAATTTAGAGGCATCATTGTAGAATGCCAAAATCTCATCAAAAGAAGATGTCGTACTTTCCTGGTCACTTTGTTCCTCCCATTTCTCTTGGTCTGGCTCCATTTTCCTCCCATGGTAGCTATAACTGCAGCAGGAGTCTATAAAGAATTCATTGATTCCCCAGTATTCAATCTCCTGGCTGAAAGAAAAGACACAGAGTTCACCCATCACATGGAGCTTGCCAGTGTTATAAAAATGTAGCACATAAGGAAAGAGCTCGGGATTCCTGTCAAAATAAAATTCATTCTTGGTGTCATCATAGTCATCACAAAGCTCCAGTATTGACTCCTTTGAATGGCAGCTCAACAATTTGCCCAGCCTGGTCTCAGGGAACCTTAATAATGTGTTGGATCTCATCTTTTTCTTAAAGCCTCCAACGTTGATGCTGATCTCATTGTCTTCAAAATTCGCTTCAGATAATGTCCTCAGACTCTGCCCTGTCATAGTGAGCTCCTTCCAAAGGTGGGTAGGGAATGAAAACCTAGGATACAATTACACAGAAAGTTGGCAAAATGAACAAATCTACAGCATGTTCACCTATTGATGTTTCATTTTCTTTCTTTTCTTTTTCTCTTCTTTCTTTTCTCTCTCTCTCTCTCTCTCCTTCTCTCCTTTCCTTCTCCCCCCTTTTCTCTCTGTTCACTCAC
This sequence comes from Molothrus ater, assembly GCF_012460135.2. Classification (NCBI taxonomy): domain Eukaryota; kingdom Metazoa; phylum Chordata; class Aves; order Passeriformes; family Icteridae; genus Molothrus; species Molothrus ater. Next base: position 130,479,345 of record NC_050478.2, read on the forward strand.
TTTCCCTCCCTTTTTCTCCCTCTGCCCCTGTTTCTCCCCTTTTCCCTCTTTTCTTTTCTCCCACACCCCATGAAGACCTGGAGGGAGGCTCCTTTGTTCCCGCGGCAGGCTCCTGTCCCTCCCCTCGCCCTTCACCTGGGCTGCGGCTGTTGCTCCCACCAAGCCCCCGTTACTCACGGCCTTTGTGCCACCGGGGCCGCGCGGACCTTTCATTCCCTCCCGGCCCCGCCACACGAGGAGCCCCCGCCGCAGCCCGGGGTCCCGTCCCACGCCGCGCCTCAGGGGCCGGAGCTCCGCTCCTGCCCGCGGGGAGCCCGCCCCGCCCGGCCCGGCCCCGCGGCTCTGCGCGCCCGCCCTACCTGCTGCCTCAGCGGCCGCGGCGCCCCGCCGGCGCGCCCTGCTGCCCCCGGCCCCCGCCCGCCATCGCCGCCGCCCGCGGGGGCCGCCAGGGCTCGCCTCGCTGCCGGGGCTGCCGGTGCCGGGGGAAGCCGGTGCCGGTGGGGTGCTGCTGCCGGGGAATGCCGGAGCCGGGGGATGCCGGTGCCGGGGGATGCCGGTGCCGGAGAGGTGCTGCTGCCGGGGGATGCCGGAGCGGGGGAATGCCGGTGCCGGGCAGGGCAGGGCAGGGCAGGGCAGGACGGCCCCGCCGGCCGCGCGGTGCTGAAGGGACAGCGGCCGCCCCGCTCAGCGGCGGGAGGCGGCGGCACGCCCGCTCGTCATGGCGACGACCCCCGCGGCTGCCGCCCGCCCCCGCCGCTCCCACCTACCCCCGGCCCGACCCCGCCGGCAGCGATCGGGCCGGGTGGGTGGCCACCAGGGCTGCGGAGGGGCGGCCCGGCGGAGCCGGTGTGCCGGAGGTGCCTCCGCTCGCTTTTGCCCCCGCGCACCGGCGGCAGCGGCGCCGCAAACTCGGGTTTCCTCCCCGCCGCGATCCTGCTTCACGCCGGCTCCGAGCGGCACAACCTCCCGAGGGGAGACGGGGGACGCCCACCCACGGCCGCAGTGGCTCCGAGCACCCGCGGACCTTCTGCCGAGGGGCGTCGCCCGCCCCTGCCCCTCTCCCCCTCACCCTGCCGGGAAGGGCCCGGGGGAGCGGGCGCCGCTATCCCGCCCGCCCATGGCACCGGCGGGTCCTCGCTGTGGCGCCTGAGCAGGGTCCCTGCCGAGACTGACAACAGGAAAGACGGGGACACCAAAAGTCAGAGCAATTCGGTGTGAGGGGAGCGGAGCTGCGTGTTGCAGCCGCTCGCCACCCCCTCAGTCGCCTGCTGGGAGCCCCCGACCCCCGCACACAGCCCTTCAGCCATTTCGGGGGGGGAAGTCGTGAGCGGCGGCAACTCGAGCGGCGGGGGTGGGAGGGCTGACCTTGCGCTGCTGCTGCTCTTGGTGGGTGCACTTTTCGTGCTCGCACATGCAGTAGTGTCCAGCTACATAGTCAGCGATGGCAGTGTCCCTGCCCACGCTGCAGGCGACTAGGGAAGAAATCTCCCCTCTGTTGCTGATCCCGGGGTGAGGCCGAGTTTCTCGGGGGGAAGCCTGATCGTGGCAATCCCTGCGCACCTGACCCCGCCCTGAGCAGGGCCGGCTGAGCAGAGCACAGATGCTCCGAGACAGGTGCTTTGTGCCGGGATAATCCACATCGTCTCCTGCCAGCTGCCTTGTGACCCCACGCATCTGAAGTCCGGCTCCCAGAGATGCACTGCTGTCAGTGCTTTGTAGGGCGAGGGTGTGCAGGGGGATGAAGACTCCTCTCTTGCTTCCCCCCAGCCCTGTCAGAGCCCTGAGCACTCCAGCCCTATGCATCACCTTCAGCTTGTTCCTCAAAGCCTCGGTGAGGAAGAGAGGTTATAACGTCCAAGCCCAGCCACAGGTAAACCTCATTTACAAGGAACCCCCAGTATTAATGGTCAGCCCTTTAAGAGCCTAGGAAACTGAGTACAGACATGAAATGGGGCAAATAAGTCCTGGTGTAGGCCACTGGCAGGTCTCCAAAAGCCTGCTCAGCTTTCCTACCTGGGGTGTCGTGGGCACCCCACCATATCCCACCAAGGCTGGTGCATTGTGTGGCCACATTCCACACCTCCTGGGATACTCCCAAGGCGGTGTGCGGGGACCCACAGCGTCCTCAGCCCCCCGGAGATGCTTCCGACGATCCGTGCTTCAGGGATGCTACAGATGGTCTCTCTGCTCTCCTTTTCTCGGGTGGTGTGTGTTTTTGCTTTGCTCTGCTGCTGGTGAGTGGCTCCTGCCTCCCTTTCCTACAGATGCCCTGGGTCAGGGCTCTGTGTCCCAGCATGCGTCACTGCGTGTCTGGTGACATCCCAGGGGACGCTGAATCCACACGGAATTACGGACACCAGGCTGCTCTCCTGGCCAGGGAAAGTGCTGCGCCTCTCAGCCCGGTCCCTCCAGCTCTTCCCCTGCTGGGGAGTGGCACGGAGGAGACAGAGACTGCACGTAGCAGGGAGGAGGCTTTGCAAATGTAGTGGCACCTGTCCTTTTGCCTGTGCCAGCGGTGTTTCATGTCCAGAGAGACAGCTCTCCTGCATCCCAGTGGCACTGTAGCTGTTGTGGTCGTTCGTGAGAGCCGCCTCCTCTCAGAGCTCTGCTGGCGAGCTACTCATTGGGGAGCTCTAATTATACTGGCTTTTAATGCCTGGGGCAAGGGGTAGCAGGACACAGGACTGAGAAACCACCACGTCAAAATTTTTGAGTTGGATGCCCCACCATGTTCCCCAGGGCTTGGATAAATCACGAAACTTCTCTATTGTAATTTCCCACTCACTCTTAGGAGAACAAAAATAACTCACATTCCTCAGTAACATTACAAAGAATAGTGAGCTGCTGCTGGAAGTGCATTCAAGCGATGTCCATGCTTTTCCAACAGCTCTGCTATCCTGGGTGGCTGGTGGGGGCTTTAAATATATTGAAACATCCTCAGCAAACTTGTAAAAATATAAATTACTTTTGTCTCTTATACTTAAATTAAAGATTTTTTCCCTAATGCTGCTTTAGAATAAACTAAGTGGAGATATATTTGGAGGATTTCCAAGCTTTTATGGATTGTTCTCACTTTCTAAGTCACTTGGCTGAGAAAAAAGGTTATAGGCAGTCTCATTACTCATTTATCAATCTCTGATCTTGGAAAAATTGCTGGTCACTTTTCTAAGTTGCATTTTCTCATTAAAAAACACATAGGGATACAGCTCTCACTGGTCTCATATAACTGCTCCTGTAATTAGGGCTAATAGACTCAGTCCAAGCATTTTGCTAATAAGGCTAAAATGATTCCAGCACCCAAATTAGTAATCCAAAATCCATCTGATTTTTTTTTTCTTTTTTTGCAAAGGTCACACTCTGCTCCATGGACATATAAGAGTTACTGTTACTGACCTAATATTTTTGCCTTTCCCAGCAGTAAATACAGAAAAAATTGCTGTAAAAAACTGGTGTAATCTGAGGCAAAAGATATGTCAAAAGAAATCAGGTATGTCATTTTTGCACAAAATGAGCTTGTGATGTGTCAGATAAGAGCACATTTTGGGATGCACTGGTAATACACCAAATAAATACAAAACAACACTTTGTTTACAGTGTTTTGTGGACATTTCTTGGACTGTAGAGAATGCAAGACCAGTGCTGAGGTGGAGCTGGGCTGGGAGCATAAGGAAATGTGAAAGAATTGCCTGTTGGAGTGGGGAGATGAATGAGTGATTCATATTACCCTAGGGCAATGTTACAAAAACTAAACTAACTTTGGGTTTGGTGGTTATAGTTTCTGACTGAGAGTGTCAAAAAGAGAGACAGGACTTGTTTAATTGGTACACGTGGTACCATGTTATTTAAGGAATATGAGAAGGTGCCAGTGCTGCGTGAAAACACGGCGTGGTACAGGTGCCCTTCAGGGCTGGGGAGACACAGCAACTGCAGTGTTTGACAATACACCCTGCATGGGGTTTGTGCTGACCTGAACTGTGAGGGAATGTGGAAATTATTGCCATCCTCCTGACTGACTCAGTGTAGGAAGCTGCTGCCTGAGGAGCCATGTCCTCAGACAACATCCCCTGCCCGGTCCCTGTTGGCTGCCCTGCCACCACTGCAGTGAGCCAACACTGCTGGGGACATGTGGCACTCTGTCCTGCAGGCACGACACTGCATCTGAGATGCATTGTCACCTTTGGAAGAAATGGAATTGCTCCAAAACTACTAAATCTACAAGTGTTAATGAAATACTCAATAGGGTCTAAAGGAAGTTATGGGACCAAAGTCAGTAGTTTTATTGGCATGGTGGATATGGTGGATTCACTTTGAACTTGAGGACACTACCATCTATTACACTGAAGGTAGAACTTTAGTCTGAACTTCATATTTACTGAAAGGTTTCCCTCTGTCCCCAGGGCCAGATTCAAATGTACATTCTTGTTGACTATTTCCTTTTGTTCCAGACAGATTGGAAAATCCCGGAGTCTTAATGTGTTAGTTTAAGATCAATAGGTAAGACCTGTTTTTCTTTCCAAAGATGGCTGAGACCCTTCTGTGTGGGCATTTCTATTGTCACAACTGTTAACTGTGGCCAGTGAGTAAATACCGGCCACAGTATTTAAAAGAAGTAAAAATAGCTTTGCATATCATGCTCAGTAGATACTAGAAAAGGACTGTTGCAGAGCATCGCCAAGTGTATAAGAATGAAGTTGAAAATGTATTTAAACAAATTCATAAAGACTACATCCATTTCTGGATATTTATCCAAATAATCTGAGTACAGCCTCAATTTGACAGAAATTTGAGAGAGAATATTGCAGAAGAGGGATCCTTCCAAACAAACTTTGTTCTTACCTCCCCCATGTCAGCTAGGTAGCCACCCTCACGGTGCTTGGTTCCTGTCAGTCTGTGGCCAGCCCTTTCTCACTGGAAGTCTAACAAAAGCTGAGATTGTCCCTGCTTTTTTCATCATCCTCAAACCCTCATAACCACTGGCAGAAAAGAAGTGTCATTTGTTTATGAATCTGCTTCCCTGTAAGTGCCCTGACTGACATGCCTGCTTTTCTTAGGAGGCAAAGGCTTTGCACAAGCTCTGTGGCATTTGCAGTATAAAATGGGGGAGGGAGGAGAGTCACTTTACTAAGCTCTAAGTTCACAAGGCAGTGATAGCCATGTCTGAAAACAGACCTTGACTGTGACACAGTGGAACTCAGTGGACCACAGAGAGACCATCTGTCAGCTGAAGAAACTGAACCATGTACTGAACATGAATGAAACATTTCTTTTTGTCTGACAGCACCTCAACAGAGTGGCAAATACTGATATTTTGTGGTGCAGTGACTGCATGAGCATTGGAGTTTTACTGTGATGACTGTGGTATTCTGCCTTTTGTTGTGAGTTGACCTCCTTAGTCACTTCTGTCTGCTCCACCTGATTCTTGAATGAGGGACATGTGGCAATATTTGCTTTTGCAAGCCCAGTGGGGAGCATTGTCTTCCTTAATTAAGGCACTACATCCCAGAATCATGGAATGCAAGGGAAAAAAAAAAGATATTATTAGATAATTGTGGCTTTCTTTTAGATAGGCTGTAGAATTTCAACCTTCTGTCCCCTACTGAAAACTGATGTCTGAGATGGATGAGATGAGCCATACCTACAGACCCCTAGACTCCAGCTGAGCTGCAGCAGTAAGCATTGCCAGTAGCAATGAGCAGTGGGAAAGAAAGGATATTAGAGCTGCATTTTTGGATGTTAAAATGACCAAATGCTGTGCAATGGTCACTTTCACAGTGGCATGTGTTGCAGACAGCAATGGGCATGGCCTTTTAAATATTTGTCTGAATGGAGGTGGGGAGAAAGAGGATCTTGCTTGGATGCAGGTTATGGCTATTAGTTCTCAAATGTGACTAAAACGCCTAGTTCTGCTATGCCAGTCAGCTGACATGGAGCACTGGAAGGTTATTTCGCTCGCTTTTCGAACGTACTTATTTGGAACTTGGATCCAAGTTCTTACTTGGAAACACAGTATTCAAAGAAAGCATGAGTATGAGAAAGCCCCTCCTAGATTACAGCTATTTCAGTGTGGGAGGAAAACTGATTTTGATTATGAACCCAGCATGCAGGTAGCCTCTCGAGCTGGGTGACCCAGCCTCACAGACTGCTCTCACTGTCAGCACTGAGCAGCAAAGGGCCATGCCATACTTTACACAGGTTTGTAACCTCCAGGCCAGGTGTTGCAATGCTGGGCCAGCTCCAATGTTGTTACCATTGCCTTACATGTGGATCAGTATTATCTCCTTCCTTCTTCCTCACGTTTTTGGGGGAGTTTGGTGCTAGGAGATTCTTAGCTAATCCTGTGTTTTTCAAATAAATAGGAACAACATTGAAATTGTGTTGGTAACAGCCAGAAGAGATTGCTTCTGCTGCCAAACACAAATTCTTAATCCATTGACTCTCCACCCGAACTCCTTAGATGAGTTTCTGCTGGGTGTCCAAATCTTTTCATCCATTTAGTCACCCCATACAGCACATACCTAGGCATGACACCTGCCACACTGCCCTTGCCTTTTGCTGCCCAGCCTCATCACTAGGGAGATTGGCAAGGGCAGACTGATCATTTCATGGCCAGCACATCCACAGAGTGTGAGGCCAGTCTGCAGGGGGCCAGGTAGAGCTTGGAATCATAAGCATCTTTACTAACCTTAAAACAAATTAGAGGAGCGTAAGAGAATCTTACTCTTCATCTGTCCAAATTATTTATTTTGCAACTGAAAACCTTAATGCCCAGCTAGATCAATGAGTGAGATAAAACAAAGAAGCAAAGGAAATGGAAGGCAGCATTCTCTGCACCTCCAAAAGGTTGTTTCTACAGGCAGAGGGCAGAAGATGTGCTTTTTGCTTTCCATGTGTGAGTTGCCACTGCCATGCCTCCCTGACTGCCCAAACAATGACACAATAGCTTGATGATACAATATCTGGTCTCTATTGCCATATTCTGGCTTGAGAGAAAGCTTTATTGGAGCTTCAGATAAGGCCATAGAGATTTAACTGGAAAGATTTTGGAGAGCTGACTTAATTAAGACCCAGTTCTGACCACAGAGGACCATCAGGGGCTCCAGCCTCCTGCATCCCAATATCTGTGCAGCTGAGCACAGCTTCAGAAGCTACTGTTTCCTGGCTTCTAAAACAAGGTCTCAGCTTCTAAAATATGAAATATTACCATTGTCTGTTTTTATGAAGCCACCCAATATCAGATCCTTTGTTTTATCTTTGTGCTACTTGTAAAAGATTTAGTTGTTGCCCTGAGGGCTCTGGTGTTCACAATTCTTCAGTATCTGCTTTATTCATGCTGGTTGCTTCATCAAGAGAGGAGCAGTGTTTGCCTCTGAAGTGCAAAGAAACTTAAGGATCCTGGGTGCCTAAGGAAATAGCAGTGTGGGTCTGAAAAGGAGTGGTCCCAAAGTGGCAGTACAGGCATATCCATTTATATGCAGCCTAGCATCACCAAAAAGGAGCAAGTGAAAGCACATCACACTTAAATGGCTTCCTGAAGCTTCCCAAAGCAGGCACTGTGATTAAAAACCACCATGTGCAGAGTTTGCCAGCTGAGATAAAGGTAAATCAATCTCCCCTTGAGATGCTTGTAGCACACTATCTGGAAGATATATGGCCATCATATACTGCCAACAAAATATATTTCTGTACTGTTATTGCCTCCAGCACCTTACCTTTTTTTTTCTTTCCCCCCCCACCCCTTTTTTTTTTTTTTTTTTTTTTTTTTTTTTTTTTTTTTTTTGGTAACAGCTCAAAGAGAAAGATTTGTGCTGCACCGAGCCCTACTGGGATTGAGGTAGTGGTTTGGGTTTTTAAAATTCTGTTTAGTGAAAAACAATCAGCCTTAACCTTATATTCTTTAACAGCTGCATACACAGCAAAAAAAAAGAATTTAAAAACTTTCTCATAATCTGCATAATGCTTATGTCCCATTGTTTAGAATGGGTGCCCTCCACTTCTTTATAAATATGAACAAATTATTTGCAGTACCAGTCTATCTTGGAGTCACTTACTGTAACTTTGCCATGGCAATACTTTGCTTGAAATGTATCTCAAAAGCAGTTTGGTCTGTAATTTATCCTAAAGGTCAGGCTTGCCTACCTAAGTATCTGATTGAGACTGTGTACATTCTTATATGCTTCCAAAAAAATTCTGGTTATAAAGAGGCCTCTCACTATTGGATAAAGGATAAACTATTTCCTTTGGATTTGATTCACTATGATATTTTTGGATCATATTTAAAGCAAGAACAAGCCAATTAAAAAAAAAAAAAAGAATCACCAAATAAGACTGTAATTAATGTTTCCCACTGTTCCCATTGCTATCGTGGAACAAAAGGTTTTAAAATTTCTGAAACGTGTTGAGACATCTGTGCTCAGTTTCTATACACAATGCAGAAAGTCCAAAACATCATGGGAAACCTTATTCTGAAGGGATGCCAGTCCAGATCCATGCTCTGAAGAGTTTCATATGGTTCAGATCAGTTTATAAAAAAAGCCTCTGAACTGTTTTATCCTTAGCTAACATGATTTTAAACATCAAATTTTTAACCTCTATTCAAGAAAGCACTTAACAATATGCTTAATTATAACCCCCCTCTGGTTCCCAGAATCATGCTTTTCTTCAGTCTCCTGGAGTTTGTTATTCCTATAATAAAGAGTGAGAGGAAATAATGAAGTATTTTTTTTCAAGAGCATATACTATAGAACTATGAGAAAACAGCAGTAGTTTAAACTTCACCATTTGGTTTGCTGACTGATTCATTTGGTAAACAGTCAAGTGAGGGCCAGCATGTTGTGAGGAAAACCTGAATTTTGTTTTATTTGTTTTTCTTTTGAAGCTGCTGCTTTGTGGAACAATTCTGAAAGTCACTGCAGTCAGAATATTACACTTACCAGCTGCAGATCAAAGACTTCACTGAATCTAGGTCAGGTCTAATTTGTGAAGCTCACAGAGTTAGTCACTATGGCAGCTTTCTGAAAGGTACAGATGGAGAATCCATGAGCTGTGGGAACAGAATTATGGGCCTTCTTCTCACCATCAGTTTTAATGCAGTTTGTTTTATTTCCTTTTCCAGGAGTTTCTTTTTTTAGAGTTCCTAGTAAAAGAGAGATTAAATGTGACAGCCACATCTGTTTTAGGAAATTCCTGTGGAGATATCAGATTGGTAGCTGGCTCAAGTAATGTTAAAAGTGAATGCTTCTGGTCTGAGCAGGTGGTCTGTGAACGTTATGAAAAATCTGTAGCCTTTTATAGTGACTTTTATCTCAGGATCTCAAAGTACTCTGTAAATATCAGTTGATCAGGTCTTACAATATCCCTGGGAGGTGATCACTGTAATTGAAGGGAGTGGGTTTTATGGCTCACAACTTTGCTGCTGGCTGTGAAATCCTATTTGTGACTCACACAATCTGCCACAAGTAGAGCAGATGTATTGCTGCTGTGCCTGGGTATAAGAGCTGCTTGAGAAGCAGCAGTGCCTTTGCCACTGGCACACTGGCTGTTTCTTTTCTTTTCTTCTGGTCTGCTTCACTGTCCCTTGTTTTCCCATTCTCATTTCCTGCAACCCCCTGTCAAGTGACATTGCTTTTGTAAGTCATCTTGAACAAGTATTTTCTGGAGAGTGCTTGCCATAGATACCTGCTCTGCAGATTGTTTTTCTGCAGTTGCTAAGACAAAACAATGATAAAATGTACTTCAGCCAGTCTTTTCCCAGGTGTAGTGGGGGAAATGCAACTGGGCTCTCCCTTTGCAGTATTGTTTGGGTTAATTTAAATGGGTTTAAAATTTAAATTTAGCACCACAGATACTACACGAGTAGTCAGAGAACATCTGTTTGAACAAGCCCCAGCAGACAGGAGAAGCTGTCTTGTAAAGTGTTCCTCCTGACCTACAGATGGGCTGGAGCATAGGCATCAACAAAGGCAGGTTTGCTTCAGCGAATATTACTTCTGTAATTCACAAGAAACAACAGACAGGCTTATTTCAGGGTATGGTCATAATAGGAAAAATAAAATTTGTGTGTTGGCATCCACATATACGTGTGTAAGAACTGCAGCACTGCTTATATGGTAACCACTAATACTTAGAATTTAGGACAAGACTTTTATACAAAATGAATCTTCCTGTGGTTTGTTTGGTTTTGTGGGGGTTTTTTGGGGGGGTGTTTTTTTCAGTTGTGTGGTTTGTTTTTTTTTGGGTGTTTTTTTGTTGTTGTTGTTTGTTTTGTTTGGGTTTTTTGGTGTTTTTTGTTTATTTTTCCTATAGCAATAGAGGCTATTTGTGTAGAGCATACTTTGACTTGTACTGAACATACTTAAAATTCAGTCATGTTCTAGCTCTAAGGGTGACATCTTGGGATGTTGATGTTTGGGCCCTCCAAACAGAGTGCTACTTCCTTTAGTAAAACCTGGATGAAGGGCATGGATGAAGATCAGTGTTTCCAGATGAAAATACATGCAGTTGCTTGGATAAGGACATGAGATTTTGCTGCTTGTGTGATAACACTCAGATTATAAATATCAACTTTTGACAGTGTTGACCCACTATCCATGATGTTGGCTGGAAAATCATCACCATTTGTTGTTTTAAGTGTTCTGGAAAGTATGATAGCCATCCAAGGCTGAACGCAGAGTACTCACCACTGTTAGTCTGGAACTTGTTCTGCATATTAGACCTCTTAGTATAATAAGGTTAATAATACCAACTCTATCCCTAGCCAATATTTATAGCACAAAGAAATTCTCAAATGCAGAGATATTTGAGGGCTTTAGTATTACGCCAGAGGAGAACTTGACATCAGACATTCAAGTGGTTATAATTTTTCAATTTGCTTTGTAAAGGACTTTACCTTCCCATTCTCAGAGGAGACCACATCTGGATCTCCACCCTGACAGTGACCTTGGATATTGCCATAGTATAAACATTAAACAAAGATAATTATTGCTAAAAAGTGGGTAGCTTAATTTGTTGCTTAAAAGATATCCATAGGCATGTGTTGTTCCTAATCTACAGATACCAACAGATTAATACAATGATCAGTGTGTGAAAATTGTTCCAGCTATTGGAAAGAGTTCTCAGCTCTTTTAATGCAGTGACTCTGAGTGCCCTAGTTCAGCTCTTGCATTTTGGCTATATCACAACATTTGTTTTAGCAAAACGAATTGAATGGTCAGATGGAATGGAAAACAACCTGGAAGAAATGGGAAATTTTACTGGGGCAGAGGAGGAAATCAGGAGGTTTACTATTGCAAAAGTTTGTTCTGTACCCTAAAAAGGCGAATAAGGAGAAGAGTTTCTTGGAGATTAAAATATGTAATAGCAGGCAAACCTTTGTACACTCAGAGTATCCATTTCTCAACATAGCAAACAGGAACATAGAAACATATGTGGTCAGCAATAACACTCATAAATCTTAAGAGATTATGTGTTCCTAAAGTAAGACTTCAGACTGATCTATTTTGTTAAGTGCCAAACTTCAGCATGATTCAATCAAGTTTTGCTTAATCGGAATTTATTTACTCTTTGTGATGATGAATCACTGAACATGTCTGTAGTCCAGTCTGTTGAACTAATTTATCAGGTATTTTGATGGACTGGTGATTTGCCTTCCCTGAATGTTTCATGGTTTATTTATTTATATCATCTGGACTGTGTAAAACAAGAACTGGAGTTCTGCTAAGAATTAAACATTCCTCAGTGATGCCTTTAGTAACAGAAACACTCTCTAGATAGGTAGTCTTGTTGCAATACAAGGCAAACAACTAAGCCAGGAAAACTCTTATCTACAGATCCAATATCACTAAATAAAGTAATTTTGTGTATCTTTTATGTTGATTATAGATTCAGGGTGGATTTGTATCAGAGACACGACCTGGCAAAGATGAAGGGACGGCAGTGGTGAGGTTTCTCTGTTCAGGACACAGGGATTTCCTGGAGGCTGGCCCAAGAACACAGGTCATCCCAAGGAGAAAGAAGACAAGGAGGAGTTGCTCACATAGCCCAATTAACATGCAAGTACTGTGCAGAGAGGCAGTCTCACACTAGCTGTTCCCTGGTTCTCATGGATAATGATAGTATGAGACAGGCCAGGCTGGACTTCACCGTAAGTTGGCAACATTTGGACATTCCCCAAACTGTGCTTGAATTGATGTTCTCTACTGAGCCATGTGCCACTTTGACCACACTGCTGTGGCTGCATGCTAAAGCTAACTTCAGAATAGCTATGAGCAGCTGGCAGGTATGTGGCTTTGGCCTTCTCTTTTCCAAGGCAATAGACCTCATCAGGTATTTTTTGGAAAAACTTCCAACGCTCTACCTGTGAAAGAGTTAAAGAATAAATACATGGAAGTGGCAAATTATTTCCCAGAGTGGAAAGTTCTGATTTTCTGTACATATAGATGCAGAATAAGAATCTTCTGACTTCCAAAGAACTGCAGTCTGCTAGGTCTGGGCTTCCCAGTGCAAGAGATGTAGATGTATCTCAGGTGACTCCAGTGAAGGGCCATTGAGATGTTTAGGGGACTGGAGCATCTGGCATATGAGAAGTTGTGAGAACTTGGGCTGCTCAGTCTGGAAAAGAGAAGGCTCCAGGGTATTGCGCATAAAACAGCTGACTGGGTAAAGAGATGAATAAAAGATGCAGCCAGAATCTTACAGTGGTGCTTGGTGACAGGACTAGAGAAAGTAGGAAAAAACTGAAACACAGGAAAGTTACTAAAATATAAGAAAAGAAAATATGTAATGCAAGGATGGTCAAGTGTTGCCACAGGCTGCCCAGAGAGGTTGTGGAGATATTCAAAACCTGATTGAACTTAATCACAGGCAACATGACCCTGGTTTGGGCAGGGGATTGACTGGAGGCTCCCCAGAGGTACTCACCAGCCTCAACCATTCATCACATGAAATAAAGAAATCCTAAGTATTAGTGCAGATTTTCCGGAGAATTTATAGTGGCAGGTAGAGCATTTCAGTTTCTCAGCTGAGGGTGTAAAAAGAGGCAGAGATGTGATTCAAATACCAATTAGATGTGCTTCATTAGCTCCCATTCAAGGGCTGGTGTTTCTGCCATAGCACTGAACTGGATCAGGGCATCAGATTTTGATCCCCTTGCATGTTGCTGCTGCTTCATGGGCTACATCAACCCTGGTCTTTGCTGAAAGCTTTCCTCAGAATAGTCTCATTTAGGGATGATACTAGTCTAAGGAAGTCTCACTAGAAACAAAGAAACTGTCAACATCTGATGTTACATGGATTTATGACATATGTCACTGGAGCTGAAAGTAGCAATAGATGAAAACTTGTCTTTTTTTCATTTGATACTTTCTTCTGGCCTTCGAGTGTACTGAATTGCTCTGTAGGCCAGCTAGCCCTAAATAACAAAGCTAATCAGTTTGTATCTGAGGATAAAATTCTCCTGAGATATCTCAAACATGCTTGGCATGTTTAAACACATCCTTTCAACTTGTCATCTTTCACATAGCTTCTAAATGATGCTAATAATAATATCATTTATTTTGCTTGATTGGTCCCGTGATTCTTGCTTCTACATCCCAAATGCAATATTTCCAATCTTAGCTTCTTTTCTTCTGCAGGGAAATGCATAAGACTTCTTCTAGTTATCTAGCTATTTAGAGCCAGAAGACTGAGACCCATTGATGTACAGGTCTAAAGTTATTAAACAACCAGAGGTACTTCAGATCTAATTGCTTTATTGGTGCTTCTGTGTTGACTTTGATTGTGGTAAGAGATTTACACTGCCAAAAAGAAGAAATGAGTTGGGCCTTTATGTACAGATATGTATTACAACATTTGTGAATTTTTAACATGGGAAAACAGTCATTTTTAAATAAATTAAAAAAAAAAGTATAATAGTGCCGTTACTTATTTGAAATTAACTCTTTAGGGTTATTAGAAGTATATAAAACCTGTAGAAGGTCAGAATGGAGATCTATGCTTTCAGTCTTATTTTAGATTCAGAAGAGCAGCACAGGAATGATGTCTCTGATACAAAAAGAGGGTACTTAGCTTTCCTGTCTAGTTACAAATCCACTATGGGTTATTTGGCCCTAACATCTACGGAGACCATTGCTTTGGGTTTTTTATATCTGGAGGAAAGCCAATATGCTGGTATACCCATAAAATGAAGTAAACCTGAGGGATGAAAGCTGGAGTAAGAACAGGAGATTTGTCTGAGGACTACCTTTTTCAAGGAAAGAGGTGCCATGTTTTTCCTGTGGAATGCACGAGTCATGTCTGAAGACGTGCAACTGCTAACACCATGTGAGGATAACAGAGTATCAGTATCAGCAGTTATACTGCTCCTGTCTCTCCTCTCACCCGCTGAACTGTGATGAGGATATGAAAGTTCCAGCTCTGCTGTTTACCCAGCTGTGGAGCAGCTGGTTCCATGTGAAGAATTTGTCTTTCCAGTTTGCTTTTGTAAAAGCTTAAGAAACTCCTTGAAATGATAAAAAAACAAAAAAAAAACAAAAAACCAAAAAAAAAAAAACCAAAAAAAAAAGGCCAACTCAGAAAAGACCATAATAATTGCCAAGCAAGGCTAAGGAATGCCAGAACTAAAACTGCAATAATTCAGGTCCACTGTGTACATTATCTTCCAATTTCTAATTGCATGACCACAAATTAGTGGTTTCTTTGCCTTTTTTTTTTTTTTCCTCTCACTGCAGAGGATGGACCTGCTGTGGGATGAATCATGGTTACCTTATTGCAGAAGCTGTGGAATTTGGAGGGTGATGGCCAAGGACTTCAAAATAGGAAAGGATTGTAGTGTGGTTTGGGAAACTGAGTGCTCTCTTGGTATTGGATTTTGTTGCTATTATGGATTTTGTTGTTATTCTACTTCACCTCATTCCAAATGTAATGCTGGGCTAGTCACTTAACAACTTTTCACAGATGGTAACTGATTTTCTGGAAACCCTGACAACTGGAATCTGATATGGGATATGCAGAAAACTCACGATTATGGGAAATTTGAAGATATACTTTAGATGCTGAAAAAAATCTGTTCTTGAGCATCTCAAATGAGAAGCTAGAGTCTGTGGTTTCTTTTGTGAATTTTAACTCAATGACCATGAGTAAACATGGAAGAATACTTTCTTCTCAACTTCAGGAATACTGGGAAGATAATTTGTCAGTGTTTGTAGAACACCATGATCCTGCAGAGGAGAAGACCATAAAATGCCTTTTTTGGAATAAGTATCTGTGTCTCACAGTGTGTGAGATGATAGGTGCCATTCCTAGAATAAGAGGGTAAGATTTTTCAAATATCAATGCCATTATTTTTGTGTAGCGATGCAGTAGAAAACCATGGCAAAGGCCTTGACAGTTCATTAAATTCACTCCTCTGCCTGAAAGCAGGATCAACTAGGCCTAATATTTTCCTGTTAGATACTTGTTTAAGTTCCAGTGACAGAATTTTCACGAGTGCATGATTTTCCATCACTTTACTTTCCTTACCATTAAAAAGTCTTTCCTCCAAAGGGGAGCTGAAATCTCCTCTTTGCTTGCCCAGTCCTCAGGGCCGAGAGAGAAATGTTCTTCAGTGGGACTGTCCCACAGCACACATGCAAAGGGTGCAGAACTGAGAGGATCCCTTTATTTCCAAAGAGATTAAACCTGGTGCCAGACCTGTGGGCTGCAGCAGGATGGGCTGGGGGCTGGTGCCACCTGCAGAGCAGCTGCAGGGGAGGGCAATGGCCCTGGGGGGCTGCTGGATGGGAGGGTGGCCCTGGGCCAGCTCTGCCCCTGCACAGAGGCCAACAGCTGCTGGGGCTGCACCAGGCAGAGCATTGCCAGCGGGCTGAGGAGGAGGAAGGTGATCCTTCCCTTCAGCTAAGCACTGGTGAGGTTTGTCTGAACTGCTGGGTCCCCGTACAGAGAGATTTGGACATTATGGAGCTGGTCCAGTGAAGGGCCATTGAGATGTCTGAGGGACTCAAGCAGTGACATACAAGACCAGCCTGTGAGAGCTGTGGCTCAGCCTGGACGTGGAGCCTTATCCACGTGTATAAATACCTGAGGGAGGGAATGTAAAGAAGATGGGGCAGGACTTTCCTTTACAAGCTGCCCAGAGAGGTTGTGAGGTCTCAGACTCTGGTAGAGGATCATCATCCCATGACCCTGATTTGGGCAGGGGACTGATTAGATGACCTCCAGGGGTGCTTGTCAGCCTCAGCTATTGTGTGATTCGATGCCTCCAGGAGCCATCTATGGAAAGCATGACCCTGGCACTTACCTCCTGCCTACTGAAGATATTGTCCAACCATTCTTTGCATTAAAATTGGAAATGGCTATTTCACTCATGAACTGCCTGTATAATAAAGAGAATCAAAGTGGAAATACCTCATGTTTGAATACCTTTTATGATTCTGTATGGTGAGAGTTCTCCCTTCTCAGAAGGATCTGAAGTTTAGGTGTCTTCACAGCTTTCTGTAGTAAGGAGTAATTGGTTTTGTTTGTTTAAAAAAATTATTTATACGCTTCTGAGATTTTTCAAAAACACTGACTAATACCTAGGTAAAGAAATACAGCTTACTGACAAGTCTAATGTTTCCCTCACCAGTGATTTATTAAAATGCTCCTCGCTTTCACTTTTGTCCTTATCTTCTTCAGACAGCTGGGAAGCCAAGTCATGGTGTCACATGCTTGAAACATGTTTTTCAATAGATTTCTTTTTTTCTCCCCTTCAGCCCAAAGCATGAGATATCATTTGATAATGCATTGTAGCTACTTCTCTGGGGAACAGAATTATCTAAATTAAGGTTGATTTTCCAGTATATTCTGGACATTCATCTGGCACAGGAGAGAGGCTTAACATCTTAAAACAATGAACCTGTAAGAAATTAGTGCTAGATTAACTTACACTGGAACCAATACTACACCTCAAAATTCCTTGCTCTTTCTTCTTAAGCCTCATGTTGCCTAAATTCCTGAGCCATCTGCATGTCTACCAGCCAAGTTCCTCTTAATCATTAGCTTCTAGTCCTGCCTCCAGGGCCATCCAAATCCATATTGTGCTGAGCAGTCAGCTTTAAAGTTCACAGTCCACATTGCCACCCTACCCTTTTCTTCTGCTGAATGTTTTTTTTTGATTCTCTGAGCATCCTCCTGACTCCTGGGGAAGAGACTGGGATGGGAGGATTGGTAACCTTGGTAGCCTCTCCCAGGCTATGTGGTTAGGGCAGTCTTTGGGCAGCTGGAAGGTGTGGGCTCAACTTCAGTCTGATGAAAGGAGCAGAGGGCTCAGGTTTCTCTTTTACCTGTGGAATAATCCAGCCACTAAGATGTGAAGTATTAGGGCCCCTGATCTGAATCTTTTTCCCTGCTGACAGGCCATTCACTTTAGTTCTGTGGCCTCTCTCTTCTCTTGTTTTTGCTTCAGCTATCCCCTGGCTTTATGTTTAGTTTTGTTTTTTTTCTTCACAGGCAGTTTTACTGTGAGGGCAGTTTAGGAGAGAGAGAGAGGCTCACTTAGGATTTTACAACAGACAAGACCCATTAGCAGACAAACCCAGGCTGCCATTGCCCTCTACATCCATTCAGTCTCTCCTCTCAAATACAAAAACCTGTTTCCTGGAAACTATTTTCTCATATGTTTGTGTGCAATCTACTTTTAAGGGATTCAGAGAAAGAAATGTCAGACCGCTCCTCAGGTAGCTGTTTCACAGGGCAGTACGCCTCACCCTGACCGTGAATCAGCCTCTATTTCTTTTAGCTTGTTTTTGACCCTTGCTCATCCTCAGCCCATAAATCAGTCCTTCTCCTCCTTTGTGATGTTTACACTGTCAAAATATATAGACATCCCCAGGGTATTTCCTCACCTCCAGCAGATTGTCTCAACACGAACGCCTGAGCACACTCTGCTCCCTGCTCAGCTGTGTACAGCCAAACTCGTCTCATTGACTTAATTCCTCATAAATCAATAGGTCCAGATACTTACCCCGTTGCTTCCTTTGGGATGAGTCTGCTCCACAAGATCACAGTTTGTTGGTCTCTGCTGTTATTAGGACCTTCTGCCTCCCTTCTTTAAGCACATTTCTCTAGTTCCATGTCTGCATTTGAGGTTGACCCTCCTCCTGCAGACTACTGCTTTGTGCCCATCCACTTGGCTGTTGTTTTGTTATTTCCAGCCTGTCTTACTTTCTTTATGTTTGTGTCTGTCCCCATTAGTTTACACAACACCTCTCTAACTCATAGGAGTTGTTACATCAAATATAAATTGAATGAATGTGGTGTTTATTGCTTCCTTCCAGATCATAATAGACATTAAATAAAAACAGACTTAGGGCAGATTTCTAGTCCTCCTTTCCTCCCCTCCCCACACCCAATCCATGCCCCAGATATTCTCCCATCAGCTCTCTATGTTCATGTTTATCTTTTGTTCCTCTTTGTTTATGGACTTACAGCCTGTGTTCAATCTCTGTGACACTGCTCATTTCCCAGCCAACTTACATTCATTTTTCAAGTAATTTTGTAACTGAGGCTTTCTCTGGACTGGCTGTAGGCTGCTTCTTCATTCTCTTTATCAGCTGGTTTTGTAAGTCAGTAAAAGAGGAGTGACCATGTTTGTTTGGCAAGGTTTAGCCTTTGCTGACTCTCTGGAATGATTTTCATGCTAGTCCTAAGAAAAAGCACAATCACTTGGGATGGGAGACATGCTCCCTTTTACACAAGCAGTGACATTTCCCTGTGCTCTTTACTAGCTGATTTTATTCATCCTGTTGTTTTTATTAATCCAGTCCCTTAACAATGTAAAATATGGGTCACGATGGCCAGCTGGTTGTTGTGCAATGCTGACTCTTACCTACCTCCTACTAGCAAATACTTAATCCATCTGCTAGGGAACAACTCAAATTTATAGCAGGAGTAAAGAGACTGCCATTGAAAAATTCTGAGAAACTAATTATGACAGATCTAGAAGGGTGGAGGCAGGAGGGAGCTTCACATGGTGAAGATGTCCTCTCCAGCAGAGCCTACAGAGGACCTGTTGTGTGGCTGCAGCACCCTGTTCTCTGAAGGCAGGATTGGATAAGAGGAGCCTCTGCACCCCATCACCTATGGTTGGCACCCCACAGCTGTGGCTCAGTGGTACACATTGGGGCAGAGAAGACACTGAGGGGAATCACTGAGATCTTTCAGGAGAAACAGGCACATGATGGGGCTGAGCATCACTGAAGCCTGATGTGGCATTGTGAAGAGGAACACTGTGTAGCCTTTCCACTCCACAGGTTGGTGTTTCTGTTCATTTTTCTGAAGTACATCAGACCTGAGAAAAAGCAAGTTAAAAGTATCTTGTCTTTCCACAAGAAATACAACTTACTTTCCTGCTAGTCTCTTCTTGCTCCTTATCTTGGGGCAGAGTTCAAGCCTTTCAGCTCAAAGAACTAATATAACAGTCATGATCAACCTGATCAGTGTTAGCTCAGCCCATTAATGGGCTACTTGCTGCAAGTGTTTACTGGGTAGAGGACTTGAAAAGACAGGATTTGCAGTTCCAAGGTGAGCAGGGTACATGGGTGTTTATGGATCTTGAGTAAGAAAAACTGATGGGTAGTATAGGAAAAAGTGTAACCTTCCAGACCCGGGGAATGAATGGAGGGATTCAGTGGGAGCAGAAGTGTGAGCCAATGCCTATTGGAGTGCTGTGGTGTAACCAAATGTTTGATCCTGCATTGAGCTGGGTAGGGACAAGGGCCAGTGACCACAGTTCAGGCAGGGTGATACCCAGAAGTTTTTAGTGCAGGGGCACCATGCTCAGTGGCTCTGTGCCTACAGCTCTGTCATTAAATTAAATGTGTGCAGGCTAAATTTTGGGCACTGAAATTAGCTGGCAGAGGAGAGGCCTTAGGTTTGCTTATCTTCCAAAAAAGGATGACTGCACGCAAACTTAACCTTGAGCTACATCCCAAAGCATGCCTTCAAACTGTTTAGGAGTGTTTGTTGGCACAGACTCAGGGCACGATGAGGATTATTCTTACTATGATTGAGTTCAGTTCCTAGGAAGAGTCTCTGGTGCTTTTCGATTTACTTACTCAGGTGATGTTTTATATGCAGAGTGTAGGCCAGGGTCAGGAGCATGTCCATCCCTCACAGACACACACATGTCCCCCCCAGTCCCCTGTGCATACCACAGATCCCCAGGAAGGGCAGACACCAAGCCTACCCAGCAACTCACCCTTGCACCCTCTTGTCTCCAGCTGCCTCCTGCCCAGACACTTGCACACACACATGTGTACTTGCACACACATGACTCTGAGAGCCCATGGTCTCTTCAAGAGTTGTCCTGGATCTCCTGGTGCCTCCAATAGCCAGTAGCCAGTTACTCCAGGCCTCACAGATATGCATGTATCCAGCCCAGGCTTATGGCCCCTTGGGTACTTGGCTTCCAGGCCACTTCCTTCTGCTGGCTTGTCCAGCCTGACAACAGCCAGCAATGACACATTGTTGTGTGGACACTCCCTCACTTGCTGGGGTTGTTGGCACCCCAGGCACAGGAGCCTTTGTAACTTGTGGTTCAAATCTAATTGCTGGCACTTAGATGTCAATGCACACCCATGTATACGGAAAAGAGTCCCTCCCCCTTCAGGTAAACAGAGATGGAGGTTAATAGGAAGACAAGAAAGACTGTGCTGCTCAGGTGCAGGGCATCACCCAACAATATCCTGACCAGCAACAGGTTTGCATGCAACCAGCTCCTTATCCCTGTCTGCAGTCATGCTTATCCCTGTCTGCAGTCATGCTTATTTCTCCAAAACAACCATGGTCCATCCCTTTTCCCACCTGTGGTCCTTCTAATTATCCCATAAGTCCCAGCCTCAGCTGGATGGTCCTCTGAAGATACTTTCCATCGACTCACCTTCCTGGGTGCTACCCCTGACCCTTAGGGCTGCTTGTGCCCTCGTGACAGCCCCCCAGAAGATTTGGGTTAGGGGCTCTGTTTCTCTGTAAAAAAAACTTAACAAACCTAAAGCAGAATTCCATGGTACAGATCATGTTTTAGAAATAAAATACAGAAAAAATAGCAGGAAAGTGTGAAGGAGTGTATGGATGAAAAACTCATAAAAAACCAGATTTAGTTACTGATTGATCTGTACTGACCAAGACAGAAGGGTGGTCTCTTGGGCCCTCCCCAAAAACTTGATGTCCACTAGTCATATCTACAAAACAGGCTGAGATGTGGAAGTCAGCTCTGCAGTATTTTCACAAAGCCAGCAACTGTCTGGGTGCTTCTGGCTGAAACTAGGAGGGCCTGTCTAAATTCCAGCACAGTGTGTTCCACTTAACCCACAAACAGCTGAACAGTTTCCTTATGTCTGCATGGTTGGGACCAGGATATTATTTTAAAAGTTGCTCAGACAGAAGCAAACTTTAACCCTTTCACCCTCTGCCACTGCTCTATGGCTGGGAAGTCAGGTTAGCAGTGAACAGGTCTAGTGCATCAGGCTCTGTGTCTCTTTCCCTGCAACTGCATGAGGACAGGCAGTGGACTGGTCACCTTGTGACACGCTGTTTGGGAATGTTGGGCAAGGAAGCTGCTGGGATGAACATGCATGGAAATGAATGAAAAGAGCATTTTCATACCTTGCATTGCACCACTGAATGCATGGGTGGGTTGTTTTCTGTTGCCTGAGTTGTGTAGCAGAGAGATCATAGACCTCCTGTTGCTTTGTTCACAGGTGTCACTGTGATGCCTTAAGTTTAAACTTTCATATTATCCAGATTCTGTACTACATTAGTATATAACCCTGAACTTCATATAAAGTGCTAGCAATTCTCCTCACAGTTTAGTTAGACAAAACAACCCTTTTCCAGCCTGAGAACCAAGGGCACTGTTGCAGCTTCAGGCCTAAAAAACAACAGCAAATTGAGGAGAGCAAACTGGGAGGATGGGACTTACAACCTGAAGCCATAATTGGACAATTAACCCCAACATGTAAATGGACCAAAACTTATAAAAGTGTGAAAACTCATAACCTGGTGTCCATCTTGGTGTAGCCTGGGCCAGGCTCTTGTACTGCCCAAGGTGAATCCTTTGAAGGCCTTTAAATAAATATCTACTTTATTCTTTTAACACTGTCTAGCCTCTGTTCTAGGTAGCCTCTCAAGGCATCAACTGTAATGATGGAGGTATTGATTATCACAAATGAGAACTGGATCTCTTGGCCTTAACAGAAGTCTCTTTGTAGAACCACAGACTTTCTGTAAGGATGCTTCAAATTACAAGGCCTACAGTCTGAAGATACTGCTTTTGTGAATGAAGGTTACTGGTGATTTTGTCAGTCCTGTGTAAAAAAAGCATGTGCCAAAAAAGCTGTATCTGCAGATCCATCAGCTGAGGAATTATGAGACCAGGAATTTATGCTTTTTGGCACAGGTAGAATAAATGTTGCACAGAGATCCTGGTTCTTGAATTACATGGGAATAACAATGTGTAAAAATCACATTTCCATTACTTTTAGGGAGCAGATTTTCAGCTTTACTCTCTACATAAGCACATGATATGAATAAGCATATTAAGGTAAGGGGGTGGGTGGAGGGCTCTGTCTTCTAGTGAATTCTTTAGGAGTTAAAGCATTAAATGGTATTAAGCTTCTCCAACTCAGTTTGAAGCCAGAGTACAGCAGAAGATTAGAATCCACTAACTAGTCCCTGCTGTCCCTGATCCTCAGTTTTACTAAGTAGTCTCAGCTGCTAGGGAGGGTTTGGACTTTTCTGTTCACCAGGGAAAAATGTTCTCAGGGACCACACTTTGGAAGGCACAGAGCATCAAGTGCACTAAGCCATGTAGCCAAAATGCCCTGTTTAAATGAGTAAAGCCACCCATGGTTTGAGTGACATCTGCAAATGTCATTAAAATGCTACTCTTCAGCCAGCATGGTGATTCTAATGAGAGAGTCCCTAGTGCAGAGACTCAGCTTTAGCAAGCTGCCAGTGCAATTCCCAGCCCCACATTCCCATCCCCCTGCACTGTGCTGAAACCACACCTGCAGGAATGACACCAGGCTTGGCCTGCTGATGTGGAGAGTTATAGCCAGCTCTGGTCTCCAGAGGGAGGAAAAGGAAAGGTTTTAGAATGACTTTGCACCTGTGAAACAATGTGCTGCTATTACAATGCCCAGCACCAGCCAGCCTTTGCTCCAGGGAGGGCTGGAGTACTTTAGAAAGCTTTTTGCAACAGCAATGGTCACTATAAACACATACAGAGGAAGCAGCTATTAAAAGATTTTTGAAAGGCTCTCTGTTGCTTTCTGCTGCTGCCTTTGGAAAGGTTAAAGATGCAGTGAATGCTGCATGATAATGATAAGCTTTGCAATTCTCAGCACTCCTGAGACCTGAAAGAAATCTGCTGGCAATTGTTTTAAGCTAATGATTCCCTGCAGGTTGATTGGTGCTTATTTGCTGAGGGGTGAGAGGCTGTAGCTACAGAAGTTATGAAAACAAATTGCCTCTGTGTTAAGGAATGCCAAGCTGCCTGCTCAGTCTAACCCACTTCTATGTTTTTTATTTTAAGGTCTGTTTGCAAACTCTGAGCTTGGTTTCTGCTGATTAAATAGCCCCCTGCTATGATTTACTGGGATAAATATCTGAACCACAGTGAAACATTGAAAGCAGGATACTGTCTTTCCTAGTTAAATTAAAGAGGACTAATAGGTTGCATTTAATGCAAATCACATTTCCTATTTGGTTCTTGGGAACCTCTTTCTTTTGACAATATAGGGGAAAAGATGATTTTTCAACATAATAAGTAGTGTTTATTCCCTCTCTGTGACTAATCAACTGCCTCTCAAAGGTATTGGGTGTGGATTGAAGCTGGAAAATCACCTGGTCTCCAGAAAAGCCAACAAGGAGACTTCATTCTGGGGCTGGGCTCTCTAAAAGACTTGAGTACATGGGTCCTGGCTGTGTCAGAGGACAAAATGTGATTCCCAAGCAGCCTGGCTCACACTGCCTGGCTCTCATTGAGATGCAGTGAGTGCACTAGCACTGCCACCTCCCAGGACATCTCAGTTCTTTTGAGACAGGAAGCTGACATGACTTCTGATTTAGAGTTGGTTTTAAACAGATATGTGTGAATAAAAACAAGGTCTGAAAGAAGACAGGGAATCCTCTGATGGGGGAAGGTTCTTCAGAGCATTTTCCTGAGAGTTAAGCCTGGCAGTCCACCCAGACCAGGCAGAGAAGAAGACTGCTCCAGTGAAGGGATTCCTGCACCCTCCCACAGCCTCATGACCAGCAGTGCCGCAGGCACGAGTGCTCTCCAGGAACATATTTGCCAGAGAAACCCTGTCATGCCTAAAGCAAGGCACTAGGCTGGAAGACTGATTCAGTGGCAAATCCTGTGCTCATGTGGCCACTTGCCCCAGCTGAGCAGTTGCACCTCGATGTTGGTAATGCACAACTACTCGGTTAACTCCAGAAGGCAAAGTGGGAGCAGGTGGACCTGCAGGACATCCAACACCAGAAACTCAGGCTGGCTAGCAAAGAAAGCCCAGGCTTACTAGGCAATATAGGCATAACACCTGGAACTCCAGCTTCCTTTTGCAACTAGGTTTCATTTGCTCACTTGTATTTTCAACGGTCCATCAGTAAAAGTGCAATTCCCATCATTATTTCTAATGTTATGTTTCTCATCATTATGAGCCTCTGCATTAGTTCTAACACAAGTGCTGATTTTTTTCCATCATGTGCAAGCATTGAAATAATTCTGTAAATGCCTCAGCAAATAGGACACAAGCTTCTCTGGGAACCTGTACATTTTATGTAAGATGAGTATGTGATCATTTTGAACTCAAAGGCTATTTTTGTGATGTGGGGGAGAGAAAGGCAGTTAGAGCAGAGAGCCTGGATGATTTCAGAGGCGTGCTGAGCTTTACCAGGGGAGGTGAACTTTTCCCCTCTCTGGAGCTTGAGACTTACAGTGCAATTGCTGCTACATTTTCTGATGAAGCCAGCTTTGGGAAAATGTTTTTTATTATCCTCTGAAAGAAGAGAGACATAGATGGTATCTACACACAAGAACATGTTCTTTTCCTGAAGAATTCAGACTGATCAGAGTGGGAAGCAGAGTCTTGAACACAGTATTATTATTCAATCTGTTGACATAAAACCTGCTCTTTCAGAATCAGCAGCATCTTCACAGGCAGCTGCTGCTTAAATAATGCAACACAGACCAGCAAGCCAGCTGAAGGCAAGAATTGTAGATTGCCTATACATTCATACTTCTCTTTAAAAATTACAAATTGATTACAATCCTCTCTGAGAAAAATTCCTACCTATGGCAACACACTCCTCATCTATATCCAGGCATAAGCTTCCAAGTCAAATAAGCCAGTAAGTGCATACACATTTATGTTTCTCTAGGTAATCATGACCTTTCCCTAGTATTCTGCATGCAAATGCTCTAGCTGTCAGTGATATAATACAGATGCAAGCTTCTCTGTCAAATAAAGCTGTGCACTAGACATGCAATCTCATTGCTCTTGAAATAAAATCAACATGGAAATATTGTTATTTCTACAGTAACTTTAATTAGCAGAAAAATTACAACTGACTATAATCCCTAAGCAACTACATGGCATGCATTTTGGACTTGCTTCTCTAGTAAATTGACTACTGCAATCAATATGGTCTGCATCATCTACATAAAAACACTGCTTTCTTCCCATTCTTACAAAAAGGCACAAAATCTCTTCTTGCATGCCAAGAAATCCTTTGGCAAATGTACAAACAAAGAAATATAACAGCAGAGGCTTATAACAAACATCTGAACAATTTCAATCAGTAATGTTTTTGTTGGTATCTGTCACCTCATTTTAGATTCCATTAAGTGATATGTATTACTGACGAAAAAAACCCTTAAAGTTATCCATTCCAAGAACATCTCTCTTCTTATTACACTTGTTAGGAGCTGAGACAAAGTTTTTAGCAGCTCAGTTCATAGATGCTGTTCATAGGGAACAGCATCTCAGTTCATAGGGGATTTCTAAGCCTGGAAGGGGCTGCCAGTAGAGCCTGACCTCTTGTCTGTCTCCAGATTTTCAATTACTTCCCACTGAGTCTGAGTCCAACTGCTTTTTTTATAAATGAAAATTTAGCATGCAGAAAAGCAAATTCAGACTTGAACAGGGGACATTAGGAAGAAATTATGGAAAATCCTTCCTTTCCAGTTTTTTTGCTTCCACTGGTTAATTGTTCTCACTGCTAAGACTCTGTGCTTTATTTCCAGTGTGAATTCATTTGGCTTCATCTCCTCTTCATGGTTCTTGTTATGCTTTTTTCTATGAGAAGTGCCCCTTCAGACTGTGTATTTTCTTTCATTAACATGCCTGTAAAATAGTTCTTTCTTTCTTTCTTTTAAATCAGGCTGATCTCTTTAAGTCTCTCAACTTTAAGCATTTTCCCTGGCCCTTCAATATTTTCATGTTTCTTTGCATCCTCTTCAGTTTTCCTGAAGCCTTCAAAAAAACTTGAGAAAAAGAATGTTGATGATACACAGTATTGTGGTTTTGGTGCCCACACTCTGTGTCAGACTTCAGTTAGTTTTGCTCACCATCAATTCCTCTTCAATATTGCGCAGGGAATTTCTGGTAAGGTATTTCTTTACTGAGAGAAATTCTGAGTCACCCACCCCAGACTAGGATACCTCCTCTCTTCAAAGATTTGGTCTCCATTCCTTGTTTAGCAGTGTACAATGTATTAAGGAGTGTTTAGACAGAATGAGCACAGTCTCAGTCTTGCATAACTTCCAGCCCACACAACTATTTACTTTTCTGTTACCAAATATCTTATTAGCAATGATTTTATGCTTCCAGATCACCAGT
The DNA here is from genome assembly GCF_012460135.2 of Molothrus ater. NCBI lineage: Eukaryota > Metazoa > Chordata > Aves > Passeriformes > Icteridae > Molothrus > Molothrus ater. Next base: position 130,506,221 of record NC_050478.2, read on the forward strand.
GGAGATATCAAACAGTGCCAGACTCAGCACTCGGCCTGACAGAGCCTTAATAAAGCCAGCCTGATTTGATAATCAATGTCACTGTGATGTGTTGGTTGCTCAGCAGCTTAGTCTTCACTTTATTGATATTTTCTAACACTACCATCAGAGCATTGTGTAACATTAGATCTAATAACTTGCCAAAGTTGAAGTGTATTATTTATAATACACTTTGCCTTTACAGACAAGATGTGATAAAAAAAAAAGTGGGATTGTTGGAATAGAACTGCTCTTTACTCTCATATAGTTGCAACCTTGCTGAATAAACCTTGATCAGAGCTAGAAATTTAAAATGTAATGTCCCCCCACTCTGTAGAGAGAATAACTGCTCAGTGTGTGTCTTGGTGGTGGGGTCCTAGCCATGAGCTTATGGTCAGCAGCTCCCAGAATCTGCTGAGGCTCAGCTTCCCCCTCCAGAGCCCACCCCAGAGCAGCTGCAGCCACCATCGTGCTCCAGCTGCTTGTCTCGCTCCACTTGGGCAGGCACGGTGCCACTGTGCAGGGCACTGCTATTTACCATCTCTTCAGTTGGGAAAAGGTCACACAATGGGGGTTTACAGTCTTGTGCTGTCCTCTGGGTACCTGTTTAGCCCCAGGACAATACTTTCTCATCTGTGGTTGCCTTTTGTGAAAGAGTTTTCCCTGTGAAATGCCCTCTACTTCCCTAAGAGCCAGAGAGACTTAGGCAGATTTTCATAGCTCTCCATGTGACCTTCTCTGTTCTTCTGCAATCACAGAATGGTTTGGGTTGGAAGTAACCTATGGTTGCTGTTGGAAGGCTCTCTGGAGATCATCTAGTCCAACTTCCCTTTTAAAACATCTTTAGCCAAAGCAGGCTGCACTGGATTGACTTCAGGTAAGTTTTGGATATCTCCAGAGAGGGTGACTCCACAACCTCTCTGGGCAGCCTGTTCTCTGTGTCCTCTGTCTCCCTTACCTAGAACAGTGTATTATCACAGTGATGATATTTTGTCTCATATTTAGACAGAACAACTGGCATTTCATATTGTGCCTGTGCCTTGTTCTGTCACTGGGCACCGCTGAAAAGAATCTGTCCCCATCCTCTTAATACCTGCCCTTAAGATACTTGGATGCAATGATAAGGTCCCCTCCCAGCCATCTCTTCACAGCCCTCCACTGGACCTGCTCCAGGAGTTCCTTGTATTTCTTGAACTGGAGAGTTCAGAACTGGACCCAGCTCTCCAGATGTGGCCCCACCAGGGCTGAGTAGAGGGGCAGGATCACCTCCCTTGACCTGCTGGCCACGCTCCTGCTACCACCCCAGGCTGGCCACAAGGCACACACACTTCTGGCTCATGGACACTTTGTTGTCCACAGGACCCACTTGTCCTTCTCCACAGAGCTGTTTCCAGCAGCTCAGCCCCAGTCTGTGCTGGTGCATGGGCTTATTCCTTCCTGTTTATCCCTCCCCAGGGCAGGACTCTGCACTTGCCTTTCCTGAACTTCTCTCCAGCCTGTCCAGGTGCCACTGAACAGCAGCACAAGGCTCTGGGGTACCAGCCACTCCTCCCACTATGGAACCACCAGCAAACCTGCTGAGGGGACACTCTGTGCCTTCATCCAGGTCATGGTGAGTGAGGCGAACAGGCTGGGCCCAGCACTGACCCCCAGGAGCACCCTGAGCTGCAGCCTCCAGCCAGGCTCTGTGTCTGAGCACAGCCTCTGAGCTCTGCTCTCCAGGCAGTGCCCAGCCACCTCCTCTGCCCACCCAGCACATGCTCCTGAGCTTGCCTAGGAGGGGGTTATGGCAGGCAGTGCCAAAGGCCTGATGATGGTGAGGAAGACAACACCCACTGCTCTCCCCTCATCTACCCAGCCAGTCATGCCACCACAGAAGGCAATCAGCTGCATTAAGCCAGTTTTAGGCTACCTTTGGAGTGCTGGACTTATTCTGTTAGCACCACTGGAACTGGAATTTGCTGTGTAGCACTTGGCTGGTAAATGCAAAAAGCTTTTGAGTGGCCAAAAAATATTTGCATGTGTGTTGCAAACCATGTGAAGACCCTTTTCTTCACTTTGAATTTTGTCCCCCAGATTTGATGATTTCTCCTTGCCAGCAAGGCTCTGCTCTTTTCCTTTGTAACTGAAGAAATTTATTGCTAGTTTGTGGGTTTCTGAAGAAGTGCCACCCTTTATTGCTCATGTGCAGCCATGATATTAAAAATAAAACAGCCAGTTGTCATAGATCAGAAACACACATATGAATTAGAAACAGACAGTAAGCAATATCTGGGAAAATCTAAATCATCTAAAGCTTCGAGGGTTGTAGTCTAGTTCAGTTAGGTCACAGGTAAAGCTATTTGAAAAGAGGATCAATAAATAGGTTTGTATGAACTGTGAGTGTATTTTTAGTGAAACAAATTTTAACTCAATTTAACCATTTTCCTGTAGAATCTGCAGCCAGAGTGAGCCCTGCCATGCTAGGTTACTGTGGGAAAGGCAGTGAGAGGAAATTGAGCAGAAATGAGCAATAAACAAAAATGAAACTAACTTGATTATTCTAAGTCCTGAGCCTGAACATAAAATGGATGCTATTAAAATATGGAAATTTTACACCAAGTTCATTTATCTTTCTCGAGGAAAAGTCTGAGGAATTAAAAAAAAATTCCCCCTCACAGAAAGTTTAAAAGTACTGTTGCTGACAGTGAATATTCAGCATTGAATGCTGTCTTCTCTAGAGGATGTGATACCCTCCTGTTGAAAATACAGGATATATATATATATATATGTATAAATCAATGTGGTAGCTCTTCTGAGAGCTCAGCTCTGTGCAGAGGCACTCTGGTGCTTAGAGCTTTTCCTCAACTATAAATGTGATGTGAGGACTGTGGGAGAGGTTTGGAGGGGTTATGACAGGATGATGTCAATGGGTCTTAGTGGCTTATCTGCTCAAAGAAGTTATGCACCCATGAAGCAAAGGTTCATTTTTCTCATCCATATGACAACCAAGGGAATTTATCTAACAATATAATAAAAGCTTGGAATAAAGGGCAGTTAGTGACCAGGCTGTGCTTCTGTGAATAAACTACATCTTTCTCCATATTCTGGGTTAGCAAAGTTACTCCATGTCATGGAAAAATTCAACAAATGAGACAGTGCTGCCAACACTGATTTTAACACAAATCTCATTAAATTTGTTTACTGTTTTTGGGTTTTTTAAAAGCTGCAGAAGAAAGTATGAGTGAGAATCTTAGGCTTTCTTTAAAAGGAAGGACAGTAGAGAAAGGACTCAGAATATGAAGCCCACACAGCCTCAGACAACGGAGAAACAAAGTGACAGTGAAGGCCTTGATTGATCTGTTTAAATTCTCCAACTTAAACTAATTAAATTACTTCTATTTTTCCAGTATATCTCCTGAGTGTTGGACAGCCTTGGGTGTGTCAAATGCTGGGGCAAGAATCCAAATGGCAAGCAACAGGGGAACCTGGGTGAGTGACCTACCTTGTCACGGGCATTCCTAGCAGCCCAGGTAAGAGAGCAGGCTGGCTGTATGAGCATGCTGGCTCTCAGCCAGATCTGTGCTTATGGACACTGGGGGAGCAGCTCCATGCCAGCTGGGTGCAGGCCAGGGTGTGGCTGCCTCAGCTGCGGCCCTGGCTGGAGCCAAACCCAGCTCCTCCTCGAGCTGGCCCCAGCGCACGAGTGGTGACACATGAGGAGCTCGCGCAGACCTTGGGGCTCGGAAATCGCAGCAAAGGTCTGGGAACACGAGCTGGGTGACATGGTCTGGTGTGAAAGAGGACAGAGACTCCTTGCCAGCTTCCCTGGCTCTGAGCTGCTCCTGCTGGATGGGCTTGGGCAGAGGCAGCAGCCCTTTCCACCAGCAATGGGCCATGAGTGGTATGTCTGGCCTGGGGGAAACACAAGTGACTTGTGTCCCCAGCTAGTGGCTGTGCCAGATCTCCCTGTGGCAGCTGCTGCTGGCCCTGCCTGCCCTGCAGGGACATTGTGGGATCTCTGCTGCCCACCTCTATGGTCCCTGGGCAGCACAGTCCTGCAGGGGCCAGAGAGGACACTTGTCTGTGACCGGGGCAAGTAGGGCTGTTGGGTGAGTGTTCCCTTTTTCCACTCAGGAGGCACAGAGATGCAGACTGTGGGTTGCCTCTTCAGGCACTGAAATGTGGTGAGCATAGGGGATGGCTACAAACAGGCCACAACCAGTTTGGGTAAGGAAATGAACTCACTGCCTGTAATAATATCAAAAGAACAGTAGAAAAATTACAGCTGTGCGCCTGGAATACAACACAAACACAAAATAAACCATAAAAGCTTCCAAAGAGAACTGCAGAGGTGCCTCCACCCTTTTAGGTTGTCAGCAAATATCTCAATGGCAAAATGAGTGGAAGGCACTGAAATGCACTCAGAATTCTGCATCCCTCCAGGCTCACAATGTATGCACCTCGTAACTCAAGAAATGCAAGCACCAGCTGAATGGGCAGACAACATTTTTTAACCTCTTTTTATGTAAATATGTTTTTGTCAATAAGAGAAAAGAGGCAGTTGGACTAACGTATTACCAGGCTTCATTAATTTGTCTCCTTGAAGGGCAAGATGAATTAAAAACTCATGCTCAGTTATTTTCCAAGTCAAAGAATAGATTTAAAATTTTCCTTACACAAACAAAATTAAGGGGGGCCAGAATTTGTCAGTTGCTGCTGGCAAGTCTCTTCCAATGAAAATAGGTGTTCTTCACATACCAAAACCCTGCACAGAGCCAGAGGCTGTAAGCAGTGCCTTGCATTTCTAAGCCTTTTCAAGCATGGGCTGTGATCATGAAATCTGTAACATAAGGACTGTGTTCTGATTCACAGCATGGAGAATAATTGGCACTGCCTGACTTGCCTGGTGAATACTACTGGCCTCCAAGTAGACTTGCCCCAGCATTCTGAAATGAGTTCAGTGTGAGCTGCTCATGCACAAGGGTTTGCATAGCTCTGGCTTTGCTAACTCGGTTGGAAGGAATTAATGGTGTTAGCATTTGATGCTCAAAATTCAGGCTGCAGAGGTCTCAGGAGTTTCTTCCCTCCCTTGGAGCAAATGATTTGTGTTGCTTTGGAGCCCAGTTACAGGAAGCATTCAAGCATGTGCTGATCAATGGATGGATCTGGAAGCAGATTCCCAGGATAGAAGTGTGCAAAGTTCTTTGTTTCTCCCTGTAATCTTTGCTGATGCTGCCCCATTCTGGTTCAAAAGCCTGCAGATATACTCATTGGCCAAATTCAGTGCTCCAGGCAACTTCCTTACCAAATTTGCCAGAAATTCATGTTCCAAAAATCTCATATTTCAGTTCTTAAAAAAGCATGTTTATAGTTCTCATTACTGTGGAATAATGTGAAAAATGTATAAAATATATCAGTGTTATATTTGGATTTGACAAGTGGAACTCATTTGATACTCTAAATGCTCAGAAGGTCATGAATAATTCCTGTCTCCCAGCTCAAACAAGCTTCAAATAAAGATCTGGGACTACATTTCTACTGTCTTGTAACAGCAGTATCGGTACTCCCATCCGGCAGGGTTGTGCCAGCCACCCCTACTCCTACACTTTTTGACATGATCAGAGGTTCAAGCCACACAAATGCTCTGGGAGATGTTGGAATACAAGTCCAAACACATCCACATGGTCAGCAGCCAACAGAAGTGGCTGGCCAGTGGTCACTGTAGCAGCCAGGTGATACAGAATGCAGGGGCTGCTGAGTCCATCCCCCTTCAGAGCCATGTAGACATTGACTGTGAGATTAAATGCCAAAATCATGGGGAAGACAGATGAGTAATTGAGCTCAAAGTCAACTTGAGATGGAGCAAAGCACTTAAGAAGAGCAGCAGCTGGGCAAAGCACTTAGCATGCACTTAAGCCTATAAGCAATTCATTTCTGAGTATTCATAACTATAAGGAAGCAGAAGAAGAAAAGCTGTCCTATATTATATTGGTGAACAGATTCATATGCAGTATGGTGTTCTGAGGATGGCCATGTATATTCCTTCCTTATTTTGTAAATTTAGACCATCCAGAGCTTTAAAAATATTTTGTTAATAATTATCAGATTGATTAGTAGTTACTGAGAAGGAAAGTAAAATGATGATTGGGTCTCTGTTCCTCAAAATCCACCCAGTAAACAGCCACTCTCCTTCCTCAGGGCTCTTATCAATGCTCCTCTGTAACACTGTATAACTACATGTCTGTGAATATATAATGCTGAAAGAAACTCCAGCCCTGTGCAGTGTACAACCCATCCTTGCATCTTTATGCTGTATGAGTCACAGTGCATTTAGAGATCTCCTTCCATCTAAGTGGGATCTATTTACAAGCATGCGTAGGTTTTCCTCATTTCACAATAGCTGACAGAAGAGCATAATTTATCTAAAAAATGTTCTGGCCTATTTGCTAGTCATGTGAGTACAGATTTTTTTTCTTCCTTTTTTTTAGATTCAGTGTCTGACTCTAAATGCAAAGTAAAATTTTGATCCAGCTCTGTCTGAGGTGATTTGTTTTCAAGAAACTTTCTTCTGACAGGCCTTTGATATGGTGTTTTAGCACAGAATAAATGAATAAATGTGAATTTCATCCTTGTATTTTTTTTGTAGAATCTGCTATCTCTATGTACTGTGCATATTTCAGAAGTCAAGGGTATAAAGGCAAATAAAAGCCACTGGATTGTGCCTAACACAAAGCTGGTACAGAATATAACTTTTACAAGCCTCCCAAGATTAAATTAGACTCAGAAATCTTTATTATCCTCATTCCTTTGTTGAAAGTAATAACTGAAACCACAAACTACCATCAGAAGAACCACCCAAGCAGTGAGTTGGTCCCTGGCAGATCTTTTATATTAGACAACTGGGGCTAAATTCCATTTGTGTTTCTGTGCTTGATGTTCCTATTGACTAGCTCCAGGCAGCTGCCTGCTTACTGCCTTATTTAGGTCCTATGAATCACCCTCTGTGGCTCCCCCACTGCCATAAGGAGGTAGGTGAAATTTAGTTTTTTCTACACCTACTCAAAGACAAGGCCGGTTTCAGTGCAGCTGTGCATGAGTGTGGGGCTGGGCCCACACAGCTGCTGGCTCTCTCTTCACTGACCTGGCTGCACAAACTCTTCCTTGCAGGTTCTCCATCTGTGTGTTACAGCACAGATGTCCTCTTAGGTTACAGCAGCAGCCAAAGACCTCTCTCTTTGTCTTTTTCTCCTGAATTGTATCAGATCATATAAAGCCGTGAGCTAAATTGGAAATGTGGAAATTCCAGGGGCTATAGAAATAAAAAAGATTCTTGTTGCCTTGTGAAACATTTTGAGATGTATTGTTGGAGCATCTGATATATATAAGTTGGGTGCTCTTAATCACTGTCAATGACTGGTAATTCAGCAAGACAATAAATTCAAAAAATGGAGCACTATGCAGAAAAGTGGAACTCTCACTTTGCAGATCCTATTTACATTCACAGGCAGTGTCCCTGGAATATATGTGCCCCATAGATTGGGTTAGCATTAAATAAAGAATAGCAAAAAGAAGCCCTGCAGTGGAGCATCACCAGTCATCTCCACAGGCAGTGGTGGCCAGGCTGTGTGATGTGACTCAGACACAGTCCCTTATTATTCACCCCAGGTACCTGGACACAGCAGGGTCTGCCTACACCTCTTTTGTGGAGGTATTGCTGGGGTGTGGGAGGGTGCAGTAATCATCTGTAGGCAGCTCTTTGCCCAAATACAGAAGAAGGACACAGCTTGGGGGTGTCCAACAAGTCCAGGAGTTCCCACACAACATGTGGAATTTTTTTATCAAAAGAAGCATTTTCTGCCCTGAGGTAGATGTTCACACCTCACCCTTTGGAGTTTATTCCTGCATATCTGATGGCAGAATTTAAACACAGCACAGATCTACCAAGTGAGAAACCATGAAGAATCCCTTTCATGAGGCAGCAATCCCCAAATCCCATGAAATAGCTCAGTGAAAGCCTCCTGCAGCCAACTGTGCAGATAGTCTCTCTCTGTGGTTTCAGGCAAGTAAGAGCTGTGCAGTTCTCACCCTGTTGAAGTAAATAGAAAAAGCCTCAATGAATAAGTGCAGCCAAGATTTCATCCAGGAATTTAAGCGCTGCAGTGCTTTATAGCTTCCAATCCTGATAACTGAAACATGGACAACCACTTGTTTGGCCCTATTTAAAAATAAACTGTTGAAAGGGAATATAAAAGTGTTGCTAAGACCCTTTAGGCATCCCCTTACTCGTGTCATAAAACAGACACAGAAAAGCAAAAGGATGTTTCTAAAGGTTCATGCTCTTTGCTTCATACTCAGCAAGAGCACCAAGTGCTTCAGTCATATTTTGCCAGGAATAGGAAGGCTGATTTCTTTGCTGCTGTTGGAAGTGCCCTGTCCCTGCACATTGTTGAATCATTCTGTTGATGAGGACATATTTTCAGGGACCCTGCCTCTTATATAGAGGTGTCTTCTGCTTTTTGGGAAGGCTCACCTATACCACATGGCAACTATTTACAGCTGAGGGGAAAGTGACCCTGAGCCTCCACTCAGGTTCTTACAAAATCCATTTCGAGCTCCTTTGCTTGTGCTCTTCGTCAAGAGTAAAAAACTGTTCCATATTTATTTTTCTGATATTTTCTCTACAGAAATGTATCCAAGTCAAAACTTCTCAGACACCATAGAGGTGATAACATTGCTATATCTAAATCTTGAGCAAAACTTGATAACTTACCTTAAATATTTTCCTTTGGCACACCATTTTAAAAACATATCTAACAAGGAAAACGCATGCAGACACATTTGTGATACTGGGGAGCATTTAACTTTGGAGCAATTTATTTAGGGAGGTGTTTATGTTGTTAAGTCTCCATAGGCACATGTTCAACAAAAAGTTTGAGACATGATGCAGAGATCAGCTCCTGAGATTTTGTGTGTCACACAAGACTCAGCTGCATGGTGTAAAGGTATCCTCCTATTCTTAGGCTCTACATCTGTGTTGCCCTTGCCCTAGAGAGAAAAAAAGGGTTGAAAGAGTGCACATGAAAAGAGTTGGCACACACACACTGTGAATCAAATGGGTTGGGGCCTGAGAGAGACAGAATCCTTTATATTTATGCCTGAATTAATTTTTTATATATTTTTCCTTGTTTGTTGTATACTTTTCCATCTCCTGTGCTCTCATTGCACACCACAAAGTGGGTTTTTTTTCATTTCTTCAATTTTGAGAACTACTGCATGGATGTGAAAATTTTGGAATAATTTGGCAATATTTGTGTCATTCTCACAAAAAAGTAGCTCCAGTCCAAGTCTATTAATTTCCTTTTCGGTAGTCAAGCACGTAACTCATGCAAATATCACTGGGATGCAGTTCATAAGAAGTCTGTGTGTATGCCAGGGAAGGGGATGATCTCTCTTAGGTGGCCTCTTTAGTTTGGAATAAATTCCTCATTTTAGTACTGCGAGTCATTTTAGCATGTGAGTTTTGTTGTGTCACTAGAAGCAATCCAAACCTAGAAAATCAGAGGAAAAAAAATTGTAAAACACTGTCTTGGAACAAATTGGCCCAAAAACTTTTTTCTTGCCTTTCCTGGTTACTTTCAGGAGCTGCAATAGTCCCACCTTCCTATCTTCCTGTGTAGACAGAATCACTGGGGCTTGTCTCAGTCCTCCCAGGTCCTGGCTATGCAGCTGGGAATTGGGCAGCTCCACCTGAGGCTCTGTGGAATGCCAGCATCCTTGCCTGGACACAGGGAGCCAAGACCCTCTCTGAGGCAGAACTTGCAAGCTTCTCCCTTTTTGGAGTCCCTGGGTGTCCAGGCTCAGGATGTGCTGCCTGGCACCCCCCTCTCTGTCCTGCAGGCCAAGGCTGGCTGCCAGCACCACTCGCTGCACAGCCACCCTGCCTCTAAGCAGAAGCCCCAGCTGCACCCTGCCTCCAAGCAGAAATCCCAGCTGCACCCTGCCTCCAAGCAGAAATCCCAGCTGCACCCTGCCTCCAAGCAGAAATCCCAGCTGGACCCTGCCTCCAAGCAGAAATCCCAGCTGCACCCTGCCTCTAAGCAGAAGCCCCAGCTGGACCCTGCCTCCAAGCAGAAATCCCAGCTGCCAAGAGCCCGTGGCAGACCCGGCTCTCTGGGCTGGCCCAGCATCACAGACCCAAGAGAGGGGCCCTGCTTTTGTGTAGACTGCCCAGAATCCAGGCAGGGATTTGCTTGTTTAATTTGGTGAAAGCTTGAATGAATAAGAGACTTTTCAAACAGGAACTTTGCAGGAGTAGAAACAAAAGATTTTCCCATGAAGTATAGTTCTGTCAGGAATACTCCTTGGCACATTTTCTATGACTAGGGTAGCCTCCAGAGCGAGTAAGGTGTTTCCTGTCAAAGAATGCACATAGAATCTAGGATATGGAGGAATGAGCCCTCCTCACTGGTGTTTCCTATTAGCCACTACAGCAATCTGTACTACCTTTCTCACTTCCCACAGATTTTTAAGAGATAAACTATTCCCATCATGATAGAGCCTCACCAGTCCAGACCAGATGCCCCTAAGAGCAAGGAGTTGGTCTGAGGATTCTTTCTCATCCTCAAAGGTTTGTAATGCAAACCTTTCGTAATTGCACTGATCTTCAAAGAAGGGATGTGAAAATTCATGATGGGGATGTCAAATCCCACGAATTGATATTTTAAAATATATATCATTTGCCAGGACTGCCAGCTGCTGGCCAGACCCTGAATTAGCTGCCTTCCTCAAACAGAGATGTCCCCCATCTGCTGAATAAAATGCTCCTTTTGTGCACATTTTCACAGCTGAGGTTTGAACTAAATGCCTTGTGGTTTGCAGACATCAGCTTCACAAAGACAGCCAAAAAGTTTCTTGCTCTGGACTAGACAGGCAGGAAACTAAAACCTTTCTCAGCTGGAAGCATTCTTTGCCTATCTCACAACATCCCTTCCAATCATATAAAAATCTTTGAAGGAGAACATCTCCCTGCAATCCTTCACAGAGTGAATCTGCTCAGGCAAGGCATATTTTGGGGAAGGAGCCAGATTTGCTTGGTGGTCCTGGCTTTTGGCATCCACCATGACTCAGTAGGGAAGAGAGAATAAATAAAATACTATTAAGAGGTACAACAATGTTACCAAATGAGATTGTGCCTTTCCCAATTAGAGTTGTTTTTTCTATCTCCATATGTTGCATATTACAGAGCCCTTTTGTTGGTAAACATATCCATGGCTCTCTGCAGGGGTGCCAGGGCCACTCACCAGCAACTTGGAGACTGAAATTGTGCATGACGTCTGATTTGCCATGCTGGGATGGTCTTGTTTCCATGTGTACTCTGCTACAGAGAGGCTCTGAGAATCTGGAAGCTGTGGCCTCTTCCACAGATAACTCTCCCTAAGAGAAACGAGGGAGGTTGGGAATAGCCTTAATGAATTTTGGTTTTTTGTATAGTAGATCCACAGTAATAATACAGCAACTAAAAATTTCCAAATGCCTCTGAGCCCTCACCCAGGCCTATGGCAGCAGTACATTTGTGAGTCAGGCAATGCCATTGCAGTTTGTAGTTGACAGATGAAGAAGCAAAGTGATTTTTCCCAGCACTTAGATACAGGAGATGGTAATTCACGTGCATCAGCAGAGCTGTGTCTGTGCTTCTGCTCTCAGCCCACAGCAGATCCAGCTTAACTGTCTTTGTGGACCAAGTGGAGCTGTTTCCTGGTCTTTGGTGGCAGCCTTTGAGGTTATAAACACATGTACAGGCACTTACTGGGACTTAGTCATTCCATGATTATCTGCATATGATGGTAACTCACTTTTGTGCTAAGCTTTGAAATCACCTGGCACTTTGCTGGCAGACCATGCAATAAAATTCCCAAATCCTCGTCCTTGGAGCTATGCTTTAAGCACTGGCCTGTCAGTTCATTTAATGCTGCAGCAAGATAGGCACAACTTTCTAACAAAGCTTGAGCATGAACTACAGGACACTGAATTTTCCAGTGTAGGTACAGTATGGGCTTTGAAATAAGATCTGTTTCTGACTCCAGCTGTTTCTTCATTAGCTGAGTAAAAGCTGATGGGCACCAGAAAATTTCTTGTCATCTATTTCTCCGTTAATTCCTTTGCATGTGTGTGGTTCAAGAGTGATGTAAATCATCGTCTCTCTCAGTCTATTTATCTGTTTCTTCAACAGGCTCTCATGGTAACCAACAACTGCTGTATTTAAAGAATGCACTGTACCACACCTACTCGGTACAGCACTTTGCAATGGAATAGTGAAAGAAAGAGGGAAGGAAAGAGACAGGAAAAGAGAAAGACAAAAAGAGTGAGAAAGAGATGAAGGTAAAAGAAAAAAGATAGAACCTCATGTCCTTTATTAGGAAAAGGGAAAGATTAGACTTATTTCTGCAGTGACTATGAATACCAGATCAGCTAACGGCAGTTTAGGAGGTCTTTCTATATGGTCTACCCAGTCCCAGTTATTTTAATTCTCTGTTGCCAGCTGGCCTCTGCAGAAATCTATTCAGGGTTCAATTCTAAACAGTAATGTTTGGGAAAAGCACAATCTAAACCAGACAGATCTGTATGTGTTTAGGTTTTGCTTTCTTTCCACTTTTAAATATTAAAAATTGACTCCAGCTGTGGGGTAAAGTAACGCCCAGCCTATAAAGACACCGACAAATAAATCACAATGCAATTTGCTGTGCATTTTCTGAGGTCTAAACACCAGCTCTTGAAAGGAATTTTCCATGATTACATCCTGGGAACATATCTTAACTACCAGCAACTTGTTTGACTTTTATACTTCTTAAAATTTATCCCATTCCAGCAGGGCCAAAGCCTGCCATAACTTCTCTGTCACATATCTCAGGAGTTAACTGAGCCATTGGATGCTGCTGAGGACACATGCAAAGCTTCCCTATCTCTATCTAGCATGCTGTTAAGCAGAATAGTTGTGTGTCTATATTCCTCTTTTTACAAGGATAAATCACTGACTGACTGGTCACTCCCCTCAGCTAATCAATTCTTGTTTGTGTCCCCCTCTTTGCTGTGGCAAGTTTAGGCAGCTTTGCCTGAAGCTAAAGCTTTTATTACTGCTCATCTTAAAGTCACTGAAGAGCAGAAGGTTTTCCATTTCATCAGGGCGCTGCCCAGAAAAGTCAAGTTTAGCTCCTGAACTCTGATCCAGCTTACCCTGGCATATTTTGTGGCTCACAGCAATCAGTCCTGCCTATCCTACATTTCCTCCTCAAAAAGCATAAATATTTAGTGTTTGAGAAAGGAAGAAGACAGAAATTCCATCCTAAAGGCACCACACTTCTCTTTTTCAGGGTGCAGCCATTAATCCACAGAGTTCTGTTAATCTACACAGCCAGAATAATAATCTAGAAATAGCTCTGATGTTGCTATCATATTTTTAAATTTATAAATTAATTTACAATTGAAAAAAGCTGGTTTTGAACCAAAACCCCATGAACGATCCTATTTCAATTAGTTACAAAACATCAAAAAAAGAAAGTTTCTGGCCAAAAGTTTACAATGTAGATTTTTCGTGGGGAAAAATAAGTTAAGTAAAAATTCCTGACCAGTTCTGCTCTACATGGTATTTCACTGGTGCTTTCTCCAGATCTGCAAGTTGGTCTCCCCTTGGGAGCCAGGTGGAGTGCCTGTCCCACCAGGCAGGGGATTTAAGAGGTTTCTGCTGTTCTCTGCCTCCAGCTGTGCCACCACTGCCTCTGTGCCACTGGCTCCATGTTTTGTGTCGTTTGCTTCTGGACCACATCAGCAAGAAATACAAAGAAAAGCCTCTGCTAAAATATGTTTTTGTATCTACTGGATCAGTTCCCTGATGCAGCCTGCAAAGCATTTCATTGTCCTGATGAGGGCAATGGGAAAAATTGCTATGGAGCATCTTGCACATCTGCCTGGTCACTGGGGGAACCTTGAAATGCAACTTTACTTTTAAAACATATTATTGGGCCTACAAACTGGTTTTGTCCCAACTCCTTTGCCATACCTGTTCAAATACACATAGATTCACTCCTGGGCAGTGCCAGACCATCCTTCAGAGCACCATCCTCCCCCCATTCAGCTGAATTTTTTAATTGAGTTTACTGTGCCTTACCCTCAGTAATTGTGGTTACTCCTCCTTACCCTCAGGAGGAGTGTTAAGACCTCATCTTCATCTGGAAATCACAAAAGGAGAAACAGGAGCATGCTATGGAGCTGAATAGAAACTGCAACCATAAGAATAAGGGAACTATGGAAAAACCTGAAGGGTCCAAAGCTGTTGCCAACTGCAAGAGCTGAAAAAATATCCAAACAAACCAAAAAGGTTGCAGTGAATGAAGATAATGTAGAAGGTGAAGAAATCCTACCAAAAAGACAAAAATGCAAAATTTTAAAAGGATGCACAGTGCTTTTAATAGTAACAAGGGGACAGTGTGTTAGAACAAAGCAGGGGGGATGTGTATGAGGTTTATTGTGATAAGTTAGATATTTCATGCAGGACAGTTTAATAAAACTTGGAAGACAAAAAGAATTATCAAAAGCAAACAATAACCAGGAGCAATTTACATTGTGACATCCAAATTGTCACATCCAAATGGTGACAATATGACAGAGCTGAGAGAGATAAAAATACCTGCCCTTAAAAAGGGTGAGAGGTGGAGAGAGGGTCTGGAAATTTACAACTTAGAGAGCTTTGCAATGATTTAAAGTTATTCAAATAAATGCACATATTTAGGAGCACCTAGAGAAAAAATATCATAAGAAACAGGAGCATGGAATTGTCAAGAACAGATCATGTTAAAGTAATGTATATCCCTCTTTGAAAAGAAATCTACATCACGGAAAAGGGGAAGTAGATGTGATGTGTCTCAACTTTAGTAATATTTTTTACATTTTTCTAATGTTCTCATGCAGAAACTTAGCAGTCTGTCCTAGCTGAAACTGGGAAGGGTGCACAAATACTTGGAAAATGTAATTAAAAAGGTACTCAGAAATCAGTTCTTAATAACTTCCTGACAAACAGGAGGCTTCATAGAAATCTGTCCTAAGCTTGGGACCATCCTGCATTTTCATAATGACTTGAATGATGGAAGGCCAAACATACTTGTGAAATTCACACATGACCACCACATTGGCAGCTTTTGTGGGGGGCAGGAGAGGAATTTAAAATGATCTTGATAAATTTAAGAAATGGTCTGAAAGCAATTAGGTGAAATTCAATAAGGACAAGCACAAAGTCCTAGACTCAGGATGGGAAAAATCCATCACATAAAGACAAAATAAATGCAGGAATGCCTCTTTCCAAAATAAGGCAATTTTTGAAGCAGGAAGGAATCAAAATTGCAGTTCAATTTTTGTAAATCCTGTGGGCATTGAGAGTATCAGGTAATAAATGGGCACTCCTCTAAGACTTAAGCCTTAACTTTTCACCTCCAGGAAAGATCACAGAAGTTCTCACACTGCCATTTCCTAAAAGACTGGAAAGGGGCAGTAGGCTGGCTTTGTTCTTCCCTTATGTTGAGACTCTTCCTTACTGTACTACTGCTATAAGTTAAGGTGCATTTGGAAAACCTAGGAGAAAAGAATGAGGAAAAATATATGCCTTTTGTTTGCTTCATAAATATCAGTATCTCAATATCATGATCCTCTCGATTTTCCTGGCTGATAATATCCTGCTTGCATGGAGTTAAATCAAAGCAGGCTGTTAGTGAGAAGCTAGCAGGAAATGAAACAATGTAGGGCCATAAGTAAATATAAATATATGAGGTCCCATCATGGAGAACACTGAGACTTGCTGAGAAAGCAGTGGGAACAGATCCATGAGACCCAGACCTTCCATGGCTCTGAGTGTGCACGAGGTTTGTCTCTGAAGAGAGATTTTGTCTCCTGGTGGGGAGGCATGATGGCCACCACAAGAAATCTTTGTTGAATGCCAGCTTTGCAGTCATCCCAACATAAGATCAAAAGGAGAGCAGCAGGCCAGGGGTACCCTGGTGGGGAAGGAGATCTGGGCAGGGGACCTGGAAGGAGCTGCTGCAGGACAGGCCATCCCTGGGGAGGGGACAGGCACCTGTCCTCTGCCTGAGCAGCGAGGAGGGAGCAGCTGCTGCTCTCACCTTTGCTGCTCTGCTGCCCAGCAAGAATGAAGAGATGAAGCTTCCTTTTAGTGGTGTTATTGATCTTGACTCCCTCAGACTTGTTTATAGTGTCAGCATTTTAAATATCCTTCCACAGATCAAGGCAAACTCAGCTTTTAGAACAGCAGGAGGGAGACACGGGAGGCTTTCTCTGCAGAGCAGGATGCACTGCCTACAGCTTCCTCCACTCCCCGGGGACTGGGTGTCCTCTGCCTCTCCCACTTGGTGTGGTGGGGCTCTGCATCTGCTAGAGTTTAAAAAAAACCCCCAAAACATTCTCGTGGCTGTGCAGGGCGTAGGCATTTCAGAGACCTTGGGAGTTCAGTGGGTGTAGGAGATAGCGTGTATGTCCTACACAGACCGGCAGAGAGAGGGAGAGACGGTGCAGCGCTGGAAAAACTGAGCAAGTGACAAATGTTCTCTCTCTTAGTAAATGAGTAAGCAATAAAAGAAAATAAATACAATTCACTGGCTTAACTCAGAGGCAGCTTTTGCTGGCTTTGGTGTGCATGCTTGTTCCTGGGCACTGCAGCCTCCAGCACCATGCATTTTTAATGATGTTTCTGCAGGCACACAGATGAATTTCGAGAGATCAGTGGGACACATGAGTTGCTACTGTCTCCTTTGCAACCTATAAGAAGTTTGTGGTAATTCTGCAAACAAGACAAAGATCTCAATATTAATATACCACTTAAAGCCACTTAGCAAATAACACCCACTTTTCCAAGGATGCTGTTAGATTAAAATAAAAGCTTCCATCAAGCCCTAAAAGAATCTCAGTATTGAATCCAGCTATATTGCAAGCAGTGGCACATTTTTTCCTTGTCATTATGCTTTTATGACAAAATAGAGAAAATATTTTACCTTCTATTAATTTCTCTGGGTTTGATTACAACATTAGTCCTGTAAAGACTGTTAAGTGCCTCTAGAGAGAAGCAAGTTCATGGCAATATGACTGGCTGATCTAAGTGAGCTGTGGCTGTGTGGTCAGATGTGATGGTGTCAAACCAGTATTTGCTGCCTGAAGAGAGACACTATTTGCAGAGGAAACTCTTTCCTCTGCAGAGGTATTTAAATCTAATTCAAGCACTTAAGATTTTGCAGGTGAGTGATTTTCACTCTGTGTGTATTTACCTTCTCTCCTGCTGATACCAGCTGAAGAGAGATCATTGCTGTCAGCTCTGAAGTATCAAAGTGGATTGGAGGGGGAAACATCACCTGAGGCTCTGGAGCCCACAGCCCTGCAGAGCAGCACTGCAGGTGATGGGGATACCTGCACCTGGCTTTCCCTGCTGCCACTGAGCACTGCAGGGAGCGAGCTCAGGGCATCAGGCAAGGCCCACAGGGCTGCAGCAATGCTTGCAGCCTGGCAAAGAGACGCTGAATTCATATAAGGTATAAAGGAGATGCATTTTACTTGCAGTTGTGGGTAGGAGAGTGCTGAAATACAACCACCAGCCTTTCTTACAGCACCCCTTTCTGAGTCCAGGTTTTCTGTGTTTCCACCATAAACACAAATATATTGCCCCTCCTAGCTGCAAAGTGTAAGAAGTCCAAATGCAGGAGTTGTGGTATCAAATGCTATGGAATGTATGTTTCCTAAATTCTTCAGCTAATATCATGGTTGTGTTCCAAGACCATGCTGTCTCTAGAGGTATGGACTTCAGGCTGTGGTGCCTTTGCTTGCCAACTCTAAAAGAAAAAGGAAGGCTAAATTAATCTCTTATGTGCTGAGAATGTGTTCAGCGAGCCACCTAGCTTGGAAGGGGTTTATGAAAAGGCTCAGTTCTACAAATATTTATTGTCATATTACTGTGCTATTGTTCTGACACAAAATGTGGGCTTCCTATCAATTACCTAGGAGAGAGAAAAAATCCTAAACCAAGACCTTAACTCTAGATTCTCGTTTTTCTTTTGAGGAGTAAGTAATTGCAACAACTTTGGCTTTTATTTGTTCAGGTCTGAATCAGTTGTAGTCAATTAAATTTTATGTAAGGGAAAAAAAAAATTACAAATGAGACCAAGCAGATCAGATAATCTCTTATTCTCCCTGTGGACAGGGTGAGGTCAGTTCTTGCTTTAACCTTGCACCATACTTATTTCAAAGTATTATTATTGTTGTTACCGTAATATCTTTTTCCTCCTGCAGAATGCACCCACATGGCAAGATGCTGAGTACATCTAGGTGATTTTCCATGTTCCTTCCATGCTCCCCTGCTTTGGCTTCTCTGTCCCCCACCATACTGTCCTTAGATGATTCTTTGTCACATGTAAATGTTCAATTTTTTGTAAAGCTGAGATATTGTGATTTTGAAGTACCTGCTTTTGCTTGTGGGAAATCATTAAGCACACTGGCCAGCTAAGCTAAAGAGTTGGGGGAATGTCAGTATGTGTTGGTGTACACCTTATAAATCATAAAGTAACATGTGTAAGTGCCTTCACTACCTAGGTGAAGGTTGCAGCTAAGATCCCTGCTCTCCCTTGCTTTGCTCACCCTTGGAGGGTATTTAGTGTGAATTCCCATCCTCTGCAGGGACAGACATCCTATTTAGGATCAGCTGTGTTGATGGAAAAGAAGCAGCACCTGCTCACGTCCTCCATACCTGTGGCTTGCTCCTGGGGATGCAGGTAGATGTGCTTTGGAGCCTGACCTGGGGATTGGCTCAGGCCAGCAATTTTAACTGTCTTAAGTCATACAGTAGGATTTGGGTTTGCCTGCTTGGAAGGACAGGGATGCTTATGTCCCCTTGGGTGCTTACAGAGGGGAGGGCAGCAACCACAGCTGCCCCCAGAAAGGCAGGCTGCAACCTTGAATGTGACAAGTGCACTGGCTTAATGGAATCCATTTAAAGCTGCCATAATTAATGCAGATGCAGAACAGATGTGAAGTTTCACCTGGCATTTCACAGTTGCATCAAATAGAATTTGAAGCACATGAGAAAAGAGCTTGCACCTTCCTTGCACTGGCATCTTTGGACACTCTTGCAACACTTAGGACTGAGCCCAACATGAATGTTGTTTGTTGGTCTTGAAACTGGAAAGAGGCATCAGTGGGATAGTTTTCACTGGGAAATTACATCATGTTAGAACATGTTGCTGGAGACTCCTGGTGACTACTACCACAGTGTCACTTCCTGCCATAAACAAGACCTGGCAGGCAGCTGTGGGGAGGCCAAGCATCATCAGGCTGGGCTGACCTTGGTGTTGTTTGCGGCTCCTTGGGCAGGGGGTGACTCAGCTGCAGCCAGGACAGGACTGAGCCCCAGCCTCAGCATCATTCCAGTAACATCGTGCAGGCATGCTCTGCTTGCTGCCTGTAAGTGCCAACAAGCTTTTTGTTTGGTTGGTGGTTTTGCTTTTGACTTTAACAGCCTATAAAAAGTAGATCATGCTTTCTTTTTTAACAGTCTCAAAACAAGCAAAATCACCCCTCTTCTAAAAAACTTTGCCTATGAAACCTCTAGTAAATTCAAAGTTTTTGTCTATGATTAATCTCCACTGAATAAAGAGGAAGCATAAACTGTGAGTAAGAGTTTAGGTCTTGTAGGGCTACAATACTTGAGCCATCTCTTTGGGAGCTTTCTGTACTTAGTTTAAAAACACCTCCCTTTCAATTCTCTTGTGGTGATTATCACACACAATTTTACTGAGAAGCAGCACAGACTCAACCACTTCAAAGACAACACTACGTTTGCAAAGGAAGGAATTTCTCTCTGACAATTCAGCAGCATCAGCATGTCCTGGAAAATAAGCATGCATCACAAGACAGTGTGCTACACATGGGGAATCCTAAACAAAAAAACTGCTTATGATGAGACTGCACTCAGAGAGCTCACATGATTCTGAAGTAGCTGCTTTCAATGCCTTGGATCACTGAATTAAACTGCTCAGAGCAAAGAGAAGTTGCTCTTGGGCTTCATGTGAAAATCATTATTAGGGAAAATAATTATCATTTTGCCATGTTTGTACAGTGGAGTCTCAATCGGTGTTGCCAGAATGCAAATTTTTAACAATAGCAAACACCAAGTGCCCCTTTCTTTCTGGAAAATATGGGAGTTACAACTTCAGATAACATATAATTCATCAACTGGCATTGAACCAATTTATTGCAAAAGCTTGATACTTGCAACATGATATTTAAAACCACACACAGGGAACACTTGCAACCCATACCTGAGGCTGATGGGTCATCTACAAAAGCTAAAATGACTGGCAAATATATTTTCCTTTGGCATTTTTCAAATTACATATTTACTTTTCTTCGTTATTCTCTCTCTTTTTTGAAGGAAGATGTGCTTTCCTGGCCAGTGTTTAAATGTTAATTTGGAAACCTGAGACTGAGTTCTGCTTTTTATTAGGTTTGATTTTAAAAACAAACAAAAAACATGATTACAAAAAAAAAAATTCCATTTTACGAGCAGCTTTACCACTGCTATGAGTGCTAATGGTAGGAAATCTGCATCTGAGGACACGCAAGACAAAAATAGCTCAAGGTTATTTTAGACCACTTAGACCTGAAGGATTGTGCAGCGCTACAGATCCAGTCAGATCCCACCCAGCAGGCTGTGCCCGACCCCCATCCTTGCACCCTGCAGCACCCCAGGCAGCCTCCCCAGCAGGCTGCAGCAGAACCTGCCATGCAGCCGTGCCGGCTGAACGACAGTGTGCCCCACATCCCCTTCCCTCTTGCCACCAGGGATGTACACCCATATTTTGACTAGGAAAATAGGACTTGTGACACTGCCTTGGTGCCTGCCTGCCTACTGGGTTTTCTTGTCTAACCGTGCAAAACTTTTCACTAGCAATTAGAATTGGTTTTTTCTTCTTCTCTTCAGTAGTCTTTGTCTACACTTGGAGTTACAAAATTAGCAACCTCAAGGCTAAATAAAAATGCTATCCCAGAATGATGGGATTACATATAATGCTGTAATTTATAAAGGATGGCTCAGAAGCCATGTTCAGGCTTAAGGGCATAATCTCTACTTTGCCAATCCTATATCCCAGGATAGAGGGGAAAAGGGGGATGTATATATGCAAACGATTCATCCTGACATAGCATAAAAATAGAAAAGACAAGGGGCTGAGACAAGACTTTACAGAAATGACAAACACAGCTTGCATTCAATGTAGAGAGTTATGGAAAGCCTGTTATACACTGCAAACTCCAAAATACTATTTCTCAGAGAATTAAAATCACCCTCTAGGAAAAAAGGAAAAAATAAAACCTCCTCAAAATGTCAAAGCCACGAACTCCCTCTGGCTTACAGTTCCTGTGTGGATTTGAGCTATTTATAAAGGCAATCTCCACGGTTTCTGTCATGCATTGCTGTTAGCATGTCCTGAGCTAGCAAACCAGTGGATACAAAGCTGATCTATATAACCATGGCAATAAGTGGAGATATCTGTGCACACTCCATGTTGTGCTTATTAAAATAACAGGAATTGCTGCATTTGATTTATAAAGAGATGAGTAGGTTTCTGCATGAAACTCTACTAATAGTTGGAAAAGCCTGTTCTACTATGGACTGAAAATGGTCTCTCCCCACCCACATGTTCTTCTGGGATTTGATCACCAACCTTTGAGAGAAACTCACAAAACCTATTCCACTTAGCAGATTATATTACAGGGCAAAGGAAAACCTTGCAGGCTCAAGATTTGGGTGGAATCCATTTATTCCACATGTGCAAAGACTGGATGAGGAATTGGAGGATCTGCAGCACCAAAACCTCTCCATGTGCTACACACATAAGCCACTCTTCATTGAAATCATTTAAATCTTTTCCTTATATAATATGTTTCCTTGTCTGGTATAGCTTGATTTCAATTTCAACTGCTCTTATTTTTCTTTCCATCATGTTCAAAACGATCATAAACAGTCTGTAAACTCTGCATCACCAATGGCTTTTTAATTATAAAAAATATATTTTCAAATGAAAGATCAGTTCCTTATGTTCTAAGTTGAAAAAGGGACAGTGTCATTCAGCCGAAGGTTAAAAAAATCTATTAATCTTAAAATTATAATAATATCGTAAAAAATATAATAAATACAGAAAGGAATGTTCTGCAGACTCTAGACAAGGAACCAAATTTCTGGCAAGAAAATACTTACTCCAAAGAAAGTTAAAACTCATGAAACGTCCATGATGGAGGTATTTTATATATATATATATATTATTTCTATTCTATTTTCTTGAATACATATTCTAACAAAATGGTCTGTGTCTAAAAAATAACCCACACCACAGTCAAAAGTATTTTTCTCCACTAACAATGTAAGGTTCCTCTTCAATGAAGTACTTAAAATCCATCATTTGCCTGAAGAAAATGTAATACACCCCCAGGACATACCCTTGCAAAATCCTGTTTACTTTCTAGGGTGATAGTATTCCTCACCAAAGCAAACATCTGCACTTCTGCAGCAAATGCTTCAGGGATCTCTACTTGCTCTTTCAGGAAACATCTGTGTCAATGTACCTCATTGAAGATGTTCCCTGCAAAAGAAGTCTATCACCATGTTCTTGATTTATTATTATTTACTGTTGTTCTCTCCAAATAATTGCAAATGTTATCTCCATCTCTGAAGATCTGTATGTCCTTTTCTTGCTTGAATGGTTTTACAAGGATGAAAGCAGCATTTCCAAAACACTACAGTGAGTATTGCTGTAGTTACAGCAAAAAAAAAAAATGGGGGACTTTGGTATTTATAAAAGCTAGTTTATAATCAGAATATCTTATCTGTCCTTAGAACACAAAATAGTTCATTTATGAAAACAGAACTCTTATGGAAATAAACTTATTGGATCTTAATTTAAAATGCAGAGGCATAAAAGGGTTTTGTCCTTCGTAATGTGAAGAAAGCTTGTTTCCAATTTTTCAAATATTTTAACAAGGAATATTGTGCATATACAAGGTTTGTGATATCAATTGACTGGTTATTAAACATAGTTCAGCTCTTCCCCTGCTTCCAGCACACTCACAGACATATGTGATATTCATGTTAACAATTTATTTCTTGGAGGGAAGAAACCAGTGTGTTCTCAGTCCAGTTATCCCGGAGGTTGCCTCAGGTTATTTTAGTTTTTATGTTTAATATTGCAGGGATTTTATGGATTTACCAAAATACCATAATTTTTATTTTTAAATCACTATTTTTTAAAACAGATTCAATCCAGATCAGACCTTATCATACTCTGTTTCAGTTCACTGCCACCATATGTAAGTGTTGTCAAGGCTGTAATACATAAAGTATCTGGCTCCAGGGCTGGTTTCAGTGTGGTTTTGGAATACAGATTTTATAATATGCAGTTTCCTTCCTCTGAAGTCAGTGGGCTATTCAGTGGAATAAGGTTTCTGAGGCACAGGTCAGCTCTTCAAAGGCACGTAGGCACCCAAATCCTGTTTAAGGATATTCCAGGGATTTGAAACAAGGTGCCTGCCTTATTCCCTCCAAAGAGGGGGGATTTCCTAAACCATGGATAGAGCCAGGTTAAACAGGCAGTCAGGCACTCCCCAGGCAGTCTCTCGACTACTTGTCCCCTACCCTTACTGCCAGGCCACTTACATAAGACATAGGCAGGACATGCCCTTCTTTTGAGACTCTATTGAAGCAGGACCATCCTCAGACTGATCCAGCTCATGCCATGGATCAAACTGAAAGAGCTGATGGATTTTTGCCCTTCGATTGCATGAGTTTCAGTGATGTTACTGCATTCACACGTGCAGTGAGCTTGCTACACAGACCATCTGCATACACGTGCCTCTGGTGTGGACATCTGGTGCTCCTGGGAAACACCACATTTGCTGAGCTGGAGCAAAGCAGCTGAACAGCAAGCAGGCAATGGCGTTGATAGTGTCCAGAAGCGCTGTGCTTTTTGTGTCTTCTCTATGAATGTGCAACCTCTGAAGTTGCCTCAAAGCATCGGATCTGCTCTGTTGGTGTGTGGTGACAACAGCACGTGCCTCCAGCAGAATTTATCTGCTGCAGCACAGTAGTCACGGCTGTGAAGTCTGGAGGGGTGCCAGTGCACTTGGAGCTGTTGTACTGGACCTTCAAATAAAGCTGCTGTACACCCAGAAAGTCAGCCAAATACAGTAAAATCCTCAAAACTAAATTGAGACTCCAAGACAGAAAAAGAGGACATGTTTTGGGAAACTCAGATGTATGGCTTTTTGACTCACCAAAGGAATGTCATTTTGCTCAGCTGTCCCTTGGGTTCTGACTTTCTTATTTGGACTTTCTGATAGACCAGTGTTTTGTGACTTCTTGGGATGTGTGTGGACAATGGCAGACCTAGGGCAGAACTTAGGAATAAAGGTTTCAGCTCTGTACATGCTCATGAGGGAAAGCTGTTTTGAAGGGGCCTTGTTGCTTTAGCTGTTTTAAATGGTGCATATGACTGGAGGAAGAGGAAGACATACACACAAGATGTGTGTATGTGTGTACAGAACTTAAATCATCAATCCATCAGGGTGTGGATTGGGCATGTTTGGTTGTAGTACAGGTCCTGCCATAGGACACAAGGTAATAAGAAGCAGGGAAGAAGCCTTGCAGCAGGTTACCTTACTCTGAAGAGCTGTGCCATTGATTTCAATAGGAAAAAATGCAACCCTCAGATAATTAAACCTATATTAAAGTAGAAAATTTGAGCAGATATTAAACTGGGTCATCCAAAGAACAGCTTTGGCCTTCTGGCATTTTCCAGAGTGGGAAGGAGTATGTCAGAGAATTAAAAAATTGCATCACAATTTTCCCGCTGTTCATTTTTTTCCCTAAGTCATCGAAAAACACACTCTGTGCGCAACTCCTTGGTGAGTTCTCATGTTCATTCATAGCTAGAGCAGATACTGCTGCAGTATTTGGGGTAGGGGTGTATCTTCCATAACTACATATATGAAAAGCAGGATTCTGGATCCTCAGCAAATTCCCCTCTCCCCTCTTGTCCTGGATTGGAGGAAGATGCAGGTCTTTGGGTCCTTTGGGTCCATGCTAAGAAACCCCATGAAGCTCTATGTTGAGGACAGGACCAAATCAGGCCTCTCACAGACCTCTGGATGGGGAGAAGGATTGAAGGCAGAGCAGATGGGCACGTTCCAAGGGCGGAAGAAGTAAGCAGATATTTGAGCAAAACCTCACAGGCAATTTCTTCCAGCTAATCCCTGCCATAATTCTTGCCCCAGCAAAGCTGATCTGGTTCATCATTTCCATGAGGCAAAAGGCATTTTTGTAACTGCTCACTTCTCAGAGGTCTTAGACACTTGCTTTTAATCATATAGTGTATGCTGACATCTGGTGGCATTCAGCAACAAAATCTTCATTAAACAAATATGTTTCAGTTTTAAGGAGTCAGCATCCTTACTTTCCCTTAGCTGGCTGCAGAGAAGCATTCCTCCCAGACCACATCAGACTGGGGTTTACTGTAACACATTAGTATGGGATTGGCATGTCCTGGAACTCTTGTGGGACGTGTATGTGAGCACTGACCTCCAGATAAGGAAGGGACCATCAGCCCAGGGACCATCAGCCAAGGCACCTGACTGTGCTCAAATGCAGTCACAAAATGGAGAACATGGCATCTTGTCATTCCTTCTTCTGAACACAGAGAAACAATGCACTAAAAAGAAAGTGATGCAAAACTACCATGGGTTTTAGCAGGAAGAGAACCACTGTAAAATCTTAGGTGGTAACACTTCTGAAATTTATTTTATCCTTATTTCAAATTGGAAAGAAAGAAACAAAACAGTGTGTATGAATATCCAGAGGGATTTAGCAAAACCTTGTTTCAGGCTATGCAATAAGTAGCATGGAATCAGCTGTCATAGTTAAAAGATACCCATGATGTAGCTGTTCCATTAAAAGTTGGATTAAAATCATGTTTAAATTTCATTTCCTTCAGTCCTTATCCTGCTTTTGATTAGTTTTAAGAGCAGTTGATGGTCTTATGATTTGAAGATTTTGCATTTTAAATTTTGTGTACATGGTCTGGAATTTTATGTGAAATTGTGTGTTTGATCTTTGACCTCTGTTTACTACAATCCTGATTTGCCACTAATTTGATAGCAAGACATAAGAGCCTACTGTAAACAAGCTGCTCACTTTACATAGCTATGTTTGGCTCCTAAATGAAGAAGTATGTATGGAATATACTTTGGGTACTGTAGCCTCCTAAAGAAATAATAAAAACCACATCACTGCTTAGTTCTCCAGGTAACATTTACATTAGAGAAAATAAGTTGCATGCCTAATAGAGAGAGAAAATGTAGTTCTTGTCCATTTTGGGTTTGTTTGCTTAAAATTATTCTTTAAAGTATTTGAAAGCTGAGGCTGTCTCTTTTGAAGTCAGTGGGAACTTTGACATTGATTTTAAAAGGATCAGGATTAAGCCTAAATTGGTAGGGTCTAGAAGGCAAAAATGAAAACATCCAAAGTCTACAAATCTCTCACTGATCCACCACGCAGAAAGGAAGGACAAAAGCCTTCTCCAAGGTCTGTAACATACATCTTGATTCCAGAACTTTTATTTTTTTGTACATTTGTAGACTTCAAGATGGAAAGCAACTTTCCAACGGACTGTAATTGCTAGCATATGAAGTAGTACACACTTGCACCATGGTCTTGTAAAGATGCTGGGGGAAGGGAGATGAAAGCTGCTTATAAAAATCAACTGACTGTTGGTACACATCTTCCACGAATTGTCCTGCACTGTCCATTACACAGTACTCCCTGCCTGCAACCCACTCCAGGCAGATCTCCAGCCCACAGGTACAGCCTTACACATTGACCAGCAAAAGCCTGCTTGTAGACATTTAACTCAGAAACACGTCTGATCATCCTGCTCAAGCTCAGCATTTTGGCACTCATCTGGCACTAGCAGCTGGGTAAAAGCAAGGTCTTCAACTCTCTCCTGCACCATCCTGCTGGAACCATCTGTCCCAACACTGAACTTCCCATCACCCAGGGCTCTATCCTCACAGGAACGCCTAAATACCCTGGACAAAGGGAGAAGGAAACCATTTGGCAGAGAAAGAAACCATTGACTCTTTAATTTTCTGTCCCAGGAAATCTCAGTAACTGGCCAGAGCCGAGTAGTCAAGGACAGGGACTCCTCAGCTGAGAGTGTGGCTCATCTAAAATGGCAAAGTGTAAGCTCAGAGAAGTGATGGGGAATGGGCAAACACACATGAAAAGCCCTATTCTTTCCTCTTCAGACACCCAAGTGCATTGAATATCCCAAATGCAGGGGCACCAGGTCAAGCTCCTCATGGACGACTTCCAGAGGCTAAAGCAACCAGGGTTAGGAACCTGCCTATTCTGTTGGTTTATGAGGTCCCAATGTCATACAAGCCAGAGTTCAGGGACACACACAGATCAGGCACTGTCCCACATCATCTGAACCTGAAGCTGACAAAGCATCCATTACAGTCTCCAAATCCTCATGACCAAACAGAGGAACATTATCCGTTGTTAACAGCAACTGATGCTTGGCCCATGCAGCATGCAAGTGAGGGAATCCATGAAATGAACACTCAAAACAGTCTCTTGCATCTCCATTGCTCAGAAATATCCCAAGATGTTAAAAACTTGATGGGATGCACAAGCGAAGGTGGATGTAATCTCCCAGGCTGTGAAGTCCCTTCTCTTCTACCCAAAAATGTCAGGCAATAGAATGAGAGGGGTCAAACACTGACACCTGCAGCTTACTCTCTTTAACCAGCCTTGAGATTTCTCAGCAAATCAACTCAAGAAGTGTCTACTCCATCTTCACAGGTGCTGCCTTGTGCTGTGTGCTACTCCAAGGGAGTGAGGTGCTGCTCACAGGGAGAAACAGTCCTGTCCTGATACTGATGTGGTCAGCCACCACAGAGACACAAATCTGCTCATCTACTGCCTTTGCCCATGTGTAAAAACAGACAGTCAGGTCACCTTTCTGAAGATACTTTTCTTGAGGTAGTTTTTTGAGCTACTGCACAGTACAACAAATACAACAACCAAAGATACACAGACAGAGATTTGTACATGGTGTGTTCTGCACATATCCCCAGTGAAGTGACCTTGCTAATGTGTTGTAGTACCCACTGAAAATGCCATATATTTCCATGTTTTTGAAGTGGCTGTAGTCTATCCTGCTGGCCCAGCTGGCAGAAGACACCCCTGATTTGAAGGGCCCTCAAATGGAACTTGACTTTGGGAACAAACTTCCAGCACAGCTGTGTGCCACTGAAAACTGGGAGTAATGTTCTCAGTTAAAACATCTTGCAGATCCCATCTTCTGCTTCCACTTCATGGGACATTTCCTCAGGATATTTCAGGATCCAGTCCTAAGGACTTAATACCTTTATGCCAAACACCTCAGCATCACTTTTAGCCTGAAAATAGAAATGCACAAATATAGGGACTTTGGCACACAGTTAGTTGTTTTTCCTAATGGAGGGTAGTAACTGAGCAGAAATAGTTTTAAAAATATTCTTCAATATTTTAATAGGGCTGGTTTACAATGTAAAGTTAAATTAATCAGAATAACTGAATAATGGTTTTATATGCAAGACAATCAGAGATCTTCAATAAATAAAGGTTGCCATAGGAGCCCCTGGCATGTTTAGACTGAGTTGGTATGTCTGGAACCAACTGTGGAAGAATGATCTGTCACTGTTAGATCAACTTTAAAAGCATTTCAACAAGGGCTCCATGTAGACAGCATTACAGAAAACCTGTTCCAATAGCTTTCTTATGCAAGAGAAAACCACAGTCATATTTGTATTTTAGGCAGTGAACCAACAAGAATGAAGCAAAACAACAGCAACTGTCCCCAGGAGATATTTTGGGCTGCTCCTCTCCTCCCACTCCCCTTACACTCTTTTTCAATCTCCTACCAATCTGGGCATTTTTGGCAACAGAGAACCATACTGAAAAAGTCATTGGCAGGCTGATAGGGACCACTGTGTCTTTTGGCTACCAAAGACAATTTCTCCAGCCTGGCCGAGCATCAACCTCTTTGCTCCCTATTTTGAGCTGGGGCAGAGGTGAATGTGTGAAGAAGGGTGAGGAATGGGAGAACTTTCCTCAGCTCAGCAACCTTTGACAATCGCTGCTGCTTTTCCTCTTCATCCCAGGATCTGCTATACAACAAGTGCAAATTGAGCATGACAAATAAGAGCATTAGCCTGGTGTTTCTGCTCAAATGATTTGCCTTGAAGTAGCTGATGTTGACACTTAAATTGTCAGCAGACTTCTAGTTTGGCACTGCAGTTAGAAGAATGGGTCCTTTCACACTTCCCTCTGGGCTATTGTTTCAACTCTCTCTAGACAGGGCAAATATCATTGTAGCAGTTTACACTCCAGTTTCACTGCACTGGTTATTTTGCAGTCATAACCAAGATTGCCTAGAATTTTTTTCTATAATGTAAGCTTAGACTGCAGAGAATAATTACACAACACTGTAAAAATAATCTGCAGCAATTTACACAGCCATGAAATACTGGAGCTGTTTTTTTCCATCATACCTATATATACATGGCTGCAGCTAATTCCAATATTTACAAAGGACTCAATCGAGCTGTGATCACAGAAACTGGTATTTCAAGTTAGGCCACATGCATGAACAAAACATTTATTGCTATAAGACAAGATTTTGTATTTTGGGGTGTTATACCATCATCTAACTGAAGAATTACCTTGCCACTTCTGGCTTTTCTAAATCCCCTTCTGTCCGGATTCAAATAAATCCTTGTGGCTAAGATATTATGCGTTCAAGTTGGAAAGTATCAATTTAGCTACAGTTTCTTTCCTGTAATTGTGTGTTTCTTCTATTTTTGACCTAATTAATCATACTGGCAGTCAGCTTTGCTGCTGCTCATTTCTATTAGGGATCGTATCTCCTTGCCTGCTGGAAGCTCAGCTCCCAGCCTGCTATCCTGCATGCTGACTTGTCCTCTCTCAATGCAGCTTGCTGATGGTAGCACTACTGGGACTAAGAAATCAATGCCAGTTCTTCTTAAGAGTAGGAGAAAACCAATATAGCAGGGAGCAGAATAATTGCCCACTGACCCTTGTCTGCTGAAATAATTGTCAAGACTTTGGGTTTCAAACCCAGCTAAGCAAAGGAATGAATTAATGCAAGTCGGTTCCTCCAAGGTACAGGATGAGCTCTCTGGATTGCATGCAGTTGTATTGTCAACAGCCTGAAGATGTGGTGTCTTAGTATTTCTTTCTATGCTTCTCTGGAGAGGCCTACTTCTGTCTCCTATGTAATTCTGCCAGGCTCGTACCTTGCCTGCTTTACACTCACTTTAATGAGCTTGTTTAGTCATTGTTTTCCCCAGAAGAAACAAATGATCAAATCAAAACTAAAAGAATGAATGAATAAAGCCACAGACTGAGAATTAACACATTGACTGAAGTCTCTGAAAAGAAACTATTCAGGAATAATTAGAAGAGAAAAATACAGGACATAAGTAAGAATTTATGTAAGTGACTATCTGCCTTTGGGAACAACAACTTCTAAGT
Source organism: Molothrus ater (assembly GCF_012460135.2). Lineage (NCBI taxonomy): Eukaryota > Metazoa > Chordata > Aves > Passeriformes > Icteridae > Molothrus > Molothrus ater. Next base: position 130,536,906 of record NC_050478.2, read on the forward strand.
TTTGCAATCTAGCAGTGAGGAATTAATACTTAACCATTAGGTTTAGGCAGTGATTTGAAGGAGTTAAATTCCCAGGCTGCCTCTTCAGAGGAGGGTGGGGCATTGGGGAAGTCAGAGACCAAAAAAAAGGCACCTGAATGTCCTGGGAAGGAGCAGCAAAACCTTCTGTCAAGGTCCCCTTCCTCTCCTGTGCTCCAACTACTCCAGCTAAGGGTGTCCTGGTGCACACCAGCAATCTGCACACATCTGCATGCAGAGAGGATGTGAGGAGCCTTTCTCACATCAGGAGGAGAGTGCCACGTCCTGTTCACCTCTCCTCAGGGCCACCCCTCCCCACTGGTGTGACATTGCACGGCATGGCCAGTGGCTGGGGCCCGAGGGGAGGGCCATGGACATCATCCCAGGCACCTTGGAATGAATCCTTTGGGGGAGCAGGATCTGGGAGCGGGCCCCTGTCTGGGCCCTGGTACAGCACACACAAGGTAAGTGCCAGCGTGCAGCACCAGCAGCAGCAGGGCTTGGGGAGAGGGGCACTGAATTCAGCTTCTCTCCTGGGTCCTCTGAAGAGACCCATTCCAGCGCCTGTTTGCTGCTGGCTCTGCTCCCTCCTCACCCCATAGTTCAGCCTGTGCCGCCCTGGCTCCCTCTCCAAGCAGTCCTTTCTGAGCAGGAACTGGGCAGAGCTGTTCTGTTCTCTGCTAGAGCAGCACTGGTTTTTGTCATCTGTGTTTCTGTCACTGCTGTCAATGGATTTAGGCAACTGCAAAAGAGAGACTGAAGCGGCCCCTAAGAGCTAGCAATTTGAAGCATCTGCTACCAATAAAAATTAATTGGAGGTTGCTTAAACCCTTTACCTTTTCTCTGCTTTTTGTTTAGAAGGCATGGAAGGATACCCAGCATTCTTGACTTTCTCTACATAAGAGGCAAACCACTTTGTCATGATGGAAAGTATTGACATAAATTGTGCATAAAAGGCTTGCAACTAGCTGGTCCCTTTTTCTAGGAGCAGCCCAGTAGCAGGTGATAGCCTGAAGAAGGTTCCAGAAACTGTCCCCTCTGGATTCTGCAGTTGCTGCTGGGTGGATATCCATTTGGCAGGGTGCATTTTTCAGAGCAAAGGAAAACTGAGAATTCCTGTGCACAGGTCCCTGGAGCAGCAGGACTCCTGGCTGATGGCTGGTGGCAGTGCTTCTCAGGACCAGAGCTGAGGTCTCTTACTGGGAGATAAGAATGTGGAGCCAATGGTTTTACTGTGGGTTTGTGAATTGGGGTCCCAAGGCTGTGAGCTTGCCCACCTGCCAAGAAGATGGCAGCAACAGGAATTCCCTTGGCATGGGGATACCCACCTGCATGTCAAAGTGGGGGGTTTCTGTTTGCTTGGAAAACCTCCCAGTCCTGCTCCTGTACTCCTTGGGGTTGTTGCATGACTATGGCTGTTTTTTAAACGTGGTCGCTTTCTGGGTAGACCTTAATAGTATTTTAGAGCTGCTTGGGTGTCTGTGGGTGAGACTGATATTCTGTTCTTTTATTTACTTTAGTTGTAGCTCTGGAGCAGTTATGGGTAGCTATGGGTCATATGTTGATGCCAGCCCTAATTTTTCCAACAGTTACATTCTTCTGTCCACCCCCTTTTTCACATTTTACATTTTTGGAAGCCTCAGAAACAATTCCCTCCTCCCATTCGTGGCTATCCTGTGATTCAGTGGACCATCCCATTTTCAGGTCTTTGCACAGGGGCTCTTTCCCTTCCCCTTTTCTTGAGGTAATTTTGTCCTGTTGGTTTGAAAGGGAGCTCTTTGTTTTCTCCCTCTACAGGAGACCATAACTGCACTGGCTCTGATCTGGCTGGGAGCAGCCCAAGACAGCTGAGGTGAATTACTTTTGGGAGAGTATTTTTCAGCCCCTTCAACCCCATGAGGAGGTGAAAGAGTGAGATCCCCTTTCAAGAGCCATAGACATGAGGGGCTTGGCACAGCTGCCAGTTGTGGTTGCCTAGTGCCACATGGGCATCAGACACATCCACCCAGGAGCAGCAGATCGGATATATTCTTTAGGGAAATCCATGGCACTGGACTAGGCCTTCAGTGATGTCTGTAAACACTCAGCTCCCTGGAAAACTTTAAGTGGCTGTGTCCATGTGACTGTGTAGTATAATGCTGCTTTGTGTTGGAATTAGTTTCTTTGTCTTTTGATTTAATTGGGATTATTCTCCCAAGAGGTCCCTGATCAGGCTGATTGTATGCTAGCTGTTGGCATAAGGGTGGAAGGGGGCACACATGGCCATGGGCAAGAGCAGTGGAGGTAGGATTTCTCCTTGCCATCAGCATAGCTGATATAGCTTGGCTGATACTGCCTGAGGAGCTGCATCTCTGAAATCAGCAAAACCCAGGCCATGCTCCCACAGCCCTCCCTGTATAGGCAGGGTGTGTTATGGGACATGAGTGTGTTTAATGGGGCAGTAAAATCTGATGAAATATGTACTTAGTTACCTGAAGTATTTCCTGCAAACTAATATCGTAATATTTTTGTGTGTGCTGGAGCAATGAGTGTAGGAAGCCACAACATGTGGGCTTTGTCTGCTTAATAGAAAGTATATGTAATTGCCTCAGTGTAATACATTTTTATTTCCCTCAGGACTTCTCATAGGTTTTTACTTATTTACAATATTGTTGTTTATGGATAAAAACAATTTGCAGGATTAGTTGCGATTATTATCTACGGTGCTGATCTTGGTTTGACTTTGTATTATCAGAGTAGGTGAAAACATCTGGATGAGAACAGTCACTGAGAGCTCAGATAAAATAGAATCATAGTATAGTTTGGGTTAGAAGGGACCTTGCAGGCTGGCTAGTTCCAACCCCCTGCCATGGGCAGGAACAGCTTACACTCGACCATGTTACTCAGAGCCCCATAAGAACTCTTCTCTAACTCAGCATTTCACATGTCTGTTGTGTGTAGACTCTGTGTGTAGTTATTCAAGTGCAGAAGCTGAGCCAGAGATAGAAATTTATTTCACTTCTGCTTCTTTTTCCTTCTTTGCCTGTCACTTCATAGACTCTGAGTTATTACTGGCTGCCCAGACAGCCACCTTGAAAGATTGTCTTATGTTGTGGGTTGTAGGAATAAATAATTTCTGCTCTGTATTTAGGGGTTGACAATGCTGACAGTTCCTTCAGATGGACCTGTGGCCTCTTGTCCCCTCAGAGTCCATCAGAGCCTGCCAGGTGGTGAGTGTGTGCCTGATGCCTTGCGGGGTCTCATCTGTCAGCGGTGGTGGCTGCTAGCAGGTGTGAGAAGAAATCCCACAGATTAAGCAGATTCTTGTAGAGGTTTTTATACTCTGCCTTCTATCATATAGATGAAATCTAGATTTTGTGTGGAATGCCACAATTGAGGTTTTTATCTCATTCTGTTCAAGAGAAACATCTTCAGTGCTTCAACTCAGGGCTTGATGTCTAGTGCCACTGAGCCTCAGCAAGGTGGTCCCATTTTTTCCAGTGCCTGCTGGTACTTCTGATGCCATGGGGACTGCTTCACCTGTGCTATGAGGGACCCAAGGCAGGAAGGCAGGAAGCTGTCTCCATGGAGAGAAAGATTTTCTCTCCATTTGCCTTGGCTCAGGAAGCACCCCAGAAACAGTGAGGGTCTCTTCAGCTGGCACCATCATCAGAGAAAAATATTGTCACGGTAAATCCCTACAAACAATCACCAGGACATTTTAAATACTTAAGCAATGGCATTTCCAACCATGGCTTTCAATTAGGAAAAGCTCTAAGCAAGTCAAGGTGTCCATAGGAAATGTGGGTGGGAGTCAGAGGACAGCATAGCCACAGCACAGGTGGGTTTCAATCAGGACATCTTTCCTCTCCAGGAAGGAAGAGAAAGTCTGTTGAAGTTGAAGGCAAACCCTCCTGGGGTTTTTTATGTTATTTTTTCTGTCTCTGTAGGATACCTCAGTCTCCAGTCTGCTCCCTCATGCACTACAGATGTTACCTTTTACAGGTTAATCAGTAAACCAGTCCCTGAGCATGGGGAAAGTAGAGACAAATGTCCTCACCCGGCTTTCTGCTGGTGTACTCATCTGTGAAGACTGCAGTGAAGTTTTTCCTGTTCAACACCATCCCTTCAGCTCTTTATTCTAAAACCCTTCACTGAAAGCAAACAAGAGTATCAAAACACTGACTCCATGTCATCCTGTTGTCCTTTGCCTGTGAGATTTCAGAGTTCATGCAGTTTCAGTTTCCTTTATCTTATTGGGAAATGTGTTTGGGAGAAAATGCATACAATTTCTTAGGTATTACAGAAATGTATGTTATTTTCAGCCCTAATAAATCAAAACTTAGGAAGAGGACTTTCTTCAGCCTTTCAAATGCAACTTTTTTAATCTCTTATATGGGAATTCAAAACTTAAATCTTATAATGAAGCACATGATCATAGAATGGGTAAGGTTGGAAGGAATCACAGAATGGCTAAGGTTGGAGATATCTGGTTCAACCTCCCTGCTCAAGCAGGGCCCACTAGAGCACATTACTCAGAATAGTGTCCAGAAGGCTTTTGAGTCATTCCAGAGAAGGAGACTCTACAACCTCTCTGGGCAGCCTGTTTCAGTGCTCTGTCAGCCTCACAGTAAAACAGTTCTTCCTATGTTCAGATGGAATCTCCTATATTTCAGTTTCTGCCCACTGCAGCTAGAAGCAAGAAGCATTGCACGATTTTCCAGTGTTGTTCTGCTGTCAAGAATCCAGCAACTTTCCATGGTTTTATGCCCATTTAACTAGTTTCTGCTAGAAAACAATTTGTGGCTTTAGCTCATAAATGCAGGACTCTCAACTGGGCTAGCTTGCACACAAGCTCTCAGGCTCTGCCAGAGCTACAGGTCTGATCTGCTGAGGGTTGTGTTCTGATTAGCTTTAGTGTGACCAAGAAGCTGACACAAGAGGGCAAAATTGAACACTGGTTAGAAAATATTGCCCATATCTTTTTTTAACCTCATACATCTGTTCTGCTGTGCTGAACATCAGCTGCAGATGCAAAGATCACATCTCTGATGGGAAATGAGCACACAGCTTATAGACTGCAGCCTCCAGCTTAAAAAGGGAGATCAGCTGCTGTTGGGGAACTTGCTCATGACTCAAAGGTAAGGGAAATAAATATGGGAAAGCATTACCCCTTGCCTGTCCTTTTCCACAACACTATAAGCATGTCTGTATCATCCCAGTTATCAAATTCCATAGGGAAGTATAGGGTTTTTTTCTATCAACCACTGCAAGCAGAGTGGGAGCAAACCATGAATTCCTATGAATATAGAGGAGGCTGGACATGGGGCAGCAGGTCTGGGACAATGGGGGTGTAGCCCAAAGACCGGAGGCAGTATGGAGTTTTATCAGCCTGCTTGAGGAGTCACCTGCTTATCTGGTTTCCACCAGGCACTTCTTAGGGTCCCAGAGCAGAATTTCCTAGTGTGTGCTATTGGCAGGCCTCTAGTATCCTGCTTGGGTTCCCCCTACAAAGCCTGGAAAGAGCCATGTGCCTGTGGCAGTTTCCTGCTAAGCCCAGCGTGGTGCTGGGCAGCAGAGAGCAGCAAGCCAACCCAGCTCCACATCCTGAGCTTGGGGCACACACACTCAAAGCAAATGCTGATGGTGGGAGAGCTCACAGTCCATCTATTCTGGACATTTTCTTCTCTTCAGCATTGCTGGCAGAGCTGCTTGCAGGAGTGTTTCCTTGCCTGACAGACAACAGAAACTGGTGAGCAAAACCCTTTTATTTAGGCCGATGGCTCACAATTCATTTTGAAGAAGTCTTGGTAGCTCTTCCTGGACACCTTATGCAGGACATTGGAAATGAATGCTCTGGCAGAGCTGGGGCCATGCTAAGCACCAGCTACAGCTTGTCTGAGTGTCTGTTTTCTGATTCACATTGGGCTATTTTTCACAAATCTCTGACTGTTCTCCATGCTTCCCTTCCCAGCAAATGCTATGGTAAAATGAGTTTTAATTTTTTTCTGAGGACATTAAAGAACATTTGCATTTGATTTTTTTCTTTTTTTTTTACTGATGACTGAGGTGACTGCAAGTTAAACAGGAGCTTTGTAATTACACTAATCTGTTTTAAGAGGCGTGATAATGTTAATTAGGAAATTTCTAGGCACTAAGGAACATTACAATACAATTGTCATTTGTCAGAAAGTGGGGTGCAGAAGACAAATGAAAAGAAACTTGAGTCATTAATTATACAGATCCTACCTAGTGCAGAATTTAGTTTTGCTTCAGACTGCTTCAAAATGGAATGTTGAAGAAAAATGGGGTGCATAGTGCAGGCTGTGTCTGATATCCAGCTTAGCACTGACTAGAGGGCTTAAACTGTGGAGCCAGCAGAGCAGGGCAAGTCCTTCCCTTCCCTTAGTCAGCATTGAGTGGGAAAGAGCAGGCATGGCCTGAATCTGAATCCCTACACTCCTTTGGACGTGCCTGGCTCAGTGTAGTGCTTTGCCCTTCCTGTCGCCATCTTCTAGGCTAGTCTACAAGTAATGACTTTCAGTTAAGTTGGCTGTGGCCACTGTGTTGATTTTCGAGTCTCACAGCATGTCTGTGAGTTGCAAAGTGATGTAGGGTGAGAGTCTGGCTGCTCATGCAACACCTGTCTGTTCCTGAGATTTCACGAGGTTGCTGTTTGGATCTGGGACATTGCTGTCACACAAAGGAGTAATGTTGCTCCCGCCTTGAATCTGTGCTTCTGGTGCTCCATTTGCCTTAGCATTCATTTGACTCCTTGATGAGGGAATTTGTCTGGGTAAATTGACAGGAAAATACTCATGGATATAATTTTTAAAATAAAAGTTGTCTTTCGTGTAAAATCTCACCTGTAACACCAGCCCCTTACGATTTTGTGATCCAAAGACTGCATTGCTCTTCAGAGCTTAAGTATGATCCTTTTACTATGGTCTTGAAGTCTGCTTTGGGCATTGATAACAAATATGTCTGAATCTTATCCTTGCTTGTCTCCAATAGTCTGCCATATCTGATTAAGTCCTCTTTGAAGGAATCAAAAAAACCCAAAAAAGGCTTTAGAAAGATGAACAAACAATAACTGTGCACTTCAGTGATAAGGGAGGTGGGGACCTTTTACTAACCTGGCAACTGAAGACTGTGATTATTTCATTTGGAGTTTTGGTGACATGTATAAACTGTTATGCTCATGTTTATAATGTCACCATGGATTGTCCCAGAAAAATGGCATTCACTAATGTGAGCAGTGGGGAGATATGCTTCCCATGCTTTGACTAATACGAACTTTGAAACAAGCAGCCAGCAGCTTCAAAGAACAGCCAGGTGGCGTGCGAATCAACACCAGGCCTGGAGCAGAGCTCTTAAGGAAGGGATATTTGCAGTGTGCTCAAAAGTAAATAGTGACCATCAAACTGAACAGGTGTGTGCTGCTTGGACTGAGGTTATACTGGTAGAGCTCCACTCTCCTCGATGACGTTCATGGCTGATTTACATCATCTAGGCTAGAAACTTTGGCCCCATTTGGTGATATGAACTGTTTTGCCCATAATGGGGAAATGAAGAGAGGTTATGGAGCTATGATAGTGAGAAGTCACAGAGTTGTTAAACTCTTGGATGAGGCACACAGCCACTCTCTGGCTATATTTCCTTTGTATCCTGCTGTGGTTTGCAGAACCACCTGTAATGTAGAGGTCTATGGTGAAGTGCAAGGTTTGGAGGAAGTCCCTCCACACACGAAAACAATGACTCAGAGCAAAGCACATACTGGCTCCTTGGACAGGACTTCATGGTGGTGAGGTGAGGTAGTAACATAGAAGTGCATGTCCCTCTGTGGACAAGTCTACCTCTTGCTGCCATTTAATTCCCTAGAACCAAATCAGCCTCATGGGAGCTGAAACCTCCACTAGAGTCCTAGCTAACATGTTCGATGATTTGACTGTCATCCTAATGGAAACAAAGTAATGTTGCCAGCTGATACAGATTGTACTTGAAGGCCTTTTCTTCAACAGCCAAGGGTATCTCCACTGTAAATATGTTCCTGTGAAAAACAACCAAAATATGGGGTTTGTGTGCATAACAGACTTGTACCCACACAGTTAACTCTCAGTTAAAGCCTAGTTTAATTTTTTGGGCTCCAGCTTGGGAGTAAATAGATCGTGACTCCATTTACTTTGCTTTATGATTCTAACCTACTATTTCTTAATGTTTCTTTTCCATTTTTATTGGGGGTATTGTTGTGGGTTTGGGGATTTTTTCTGCTTTGTAATTGTCTCAAGGTTCTTTTATTTATTGACTTCTTATCACATTATTTTCTTTCCTTTGTTTCTCTTTCAGTAACAGTCTTTTGCTCTCAGCAGTGACTAAAGCACCATGAACGTTTTCATTGTGTTTGTGTTATCATGCAGCAATGACTCAGTCATCATGTCAAGATGACCAAGAGCAAAGCTCCTCTGTCTGCAGAAGCTTCTGTCAAACAAATAACAGCAGCTTTCACCTGATCAAGTCTCTAGCTCCATCTCTTGACTATTGTACTTTTTTTCACCAGAGTTAATGTTCTTCATAGTAATTTGTGTGGTCTGTGTTTTGGAGTTATGATGAGAAAGTACTGCTAGCAATCAGGATGTTTAGTTACTGCTGAGCAGTGCTGGCACAGCATTGAGGTGGGCTTTGTTCCTCATACTGCCCCATCAATGTGTAGGCTGGGAAGCAGGAAGGGGAAGGGGACACAAGAAGCAGGAAAGGGGACACAGCTGGGACAGTTGACCCCAAGTTACCAAAGGAGTATTCCATACCATATGGGGTTGTCCTCAGCATATAAAGCAGGGGGAAGAAGGGAAAAAGGGGACATTTGGCATTGGTGCTCCTAGGTAACCATTACTCAAGATAGAGCCTTGCTTCTGTAGGAATGGTTAAACACTTATACACCAATGGGAAGCAGTGAATGAATTCCTGACATTGCTTTGCTTCTCATGCAGCATTTGCTTTATTTATTAAACTGTCTCTATCTCAACCCACAAGTTTTTGCACTTTTACTCTTCCAATTTTCTCCCCCATCTTGCTGGAAGAGTGGCTCCAGCTGTGTGAGGCTGAGCTGCTGGCTGCTGTGATAACCACACATCTGAGGCTGCCAGGACAAACTGAAGAGCAGTGCATGGTTTAAAAAGCATGCATGTGAGAGATAATAGCATCTGGCTCATGAAAAGGATACTCAGTTCTCCTTCATCTCTTCAATTCCTGAAAAGGAATTTATCTTCCTCACCCCATTTCCATAGTAATCCCTGTCAAGAAGAAGCTCTATAATCATTAAATCCTATACTAATGCTAAAATAGCAGAGAAAAGAGACAACAAGTTATATATTGGAGAATCCACATAAGATACAGTTGCTGAAACACCAACAATGCTCAAAACTAGGGGAAAAGCATCACCACCTTGTTATCTCTGTAAGTACAACAGAGTATATAAAAAGGTGTTAAAGGTACATAGAAGGGATCATTCAGCTACACTGGTCTTAGTTTCCTCTTGCAGAAGGCAGATATGAACTATATGCTTTGGATTTTTGTGAACTAAACACCTACTCTTTATGTCAGCATTCACTATGAGTTACAAAATGCTAATAATACTTTTTATATTTTAAACCTGTAAACTGCCAGTAAACTGGTTTGCAGTAAAATGTCAAAATGTACAACTGCAATGTGTCACAGGGAGACAGTGGAGCAAACATGAGCCTGCTACCTATATCTCAGGCCCTTGCAAGAAACTTGCATGTGAGGCCATTTCTTTCGAGTTTATTTTTTCATTCCAAGATTTTCATCTTACAGTTTTTTATCATAAGTATCTGCAAATGAAAAGCATCCAGCTGTGTGTTTATGTGTATGCACCCATCTATATACGTGTGAATATTTCAGGCAGTGCAGGACCTCTTGTTTTAGGTCACCGCTGATAATCTAGCAGTTGTTTATATTTAAATGAATAATGCTGCTAAGCAGAAGGTTCTGCCTTCTGGAGTCCACTCATTTTTTTTGCATTAGGAACTATCTGTAAATGATTAACACTCTGGAAATCAAACTAGGAGAGCCAAGTGCAAGAGGTGCAGGAAGGAAAGCAAGAGCAACCCTCCTCTGCAGGAACAGCAGACTGGAAGGGCAGCTCCTTCCCCTGACATAAAATCAAGTAATTCTTTTAACAGATGGATCCAACTTCATTCAAGTCTTTTCTTTTTTCCCTGCCCTGTTGTTATTCCTGTTAGAATATTTCTGAAGTGCCACTGGCTTGGGAGCATCGTGATTTCCTGCCTGTGTTTACCCCTGTCTGACATGGGTGACTGTGTTTCAATAACTGAGCATGTGCACTCAGGTTGTGACATGGAGAAGCATTTTCTGTGAAGATCAAAGGAAGGGTTAGTTGCAGCTAACAGAAGATTATTTGAGTTAGGATGGGAGACAAGCCTGCCTTTGTTTGAAAGGGATGCTGGAGAGGTGCATGTTGGAAGAGGCATGCCATTCCTCTCAACTGGTAAAGGGAGATTCTTACATAAAAATTCTTTTGAGGATTTGCTAAATAATGTATTAAGCTGGTTACATTTCTCTCAGGGTTTTCTGTTTCTGATTGAGGTGGAGTCAGAAATAGCTCATTTGTACTTTAGCAAGACTTGTACTACAATAACAGGAGGGAACGAGCTCTCTGCGCTTGGCTTGGAGGCCCATTTGTGTGTACAAGCAAGGTTTGTGTGTGCATGCAGAGTGAGACATCTCTCTGAGAGTACTCCTTGTGCCTTGCCCTGCCTGCTGTGACACTGAACAGCTCTGTTTACTCATTGTTCAGGTAGCTCCCTTTTGAGCTTGCCTCCAGCTTGCCATAAGCCTTGTGTCACCTCCTTAGCTCTCAGTTTAGGGGTCCATGGAGCCACATTAAGCATGTGGTAGGAACAGCACAGCCTCTCAATGTGAGCCAGACTGTAGCTTCTGGGGATTCATATTCCTAGGCTTGGACCTTACCTTGTAGACCAGGAATTAGCCTGGGTCAGACAGGGATATCCAGAAAGCCTGCTCCTAGGCAGCAATAGAAGCATATCCCCAAGCCAACTGGCCATTTTGGGGGAGAAGCTGGTCAGGCAGTGCTAGTTGGCCTCCCTGTTTCTCCTGTGTCACCTGGAAACTGGCAAAAGTTTACAATCCTATTCTTGCTTTTCCTGGTATTTAATTTCTGTAGTTGCCATGGAGATGATATGTGATGGTACTTGAGAAAATCTTGTATTAAGATGTTTTCAGCTATGATTGATGTTTTTATACAGTCATGGGAGGGGTTTATATTTTCAATCTAGCAGGCATTATTAAGAACATGAAATGGTCTTTGATTATGCAGCAAAATATCCTAGGAACTAAAATGTCCCAAAGTATCACAGGCTGCTCGTGGAAACAGTGTAAAAATCTATTCTGCCCCTTCTCCATTCTCCCATTTATTTCTAGTTTTAAGATTTCATTCCTGAGAATAAGAAATTGTAATGTAGAAGTGACAGGTTTAGTTTTAACTCTTCAAAAAGGAAAAAAAAATTGCTACTCATAGTGGTCTCTTAGAAGTACCTGAAAGTAGGTTGTGGTGAGGTGGGTGATTCTTGTCTCCCTAGTAACAAGTGATAAAACAAGAAGAAATGGCCTCAGGTTGTGTCAGGGAAGGTTTGAATAGTACAATAGGAAAAATTTCTTCCCAGAAAAGGTTCTGAAACACTGGAACAGTCTGCCCAGGAAGGAGGTTGAGTCACCATCCCTGAAGGTGCTTAAAAGACATGTAGATGTGGTGCTTAGGGGTTTAGGTGATGGACTTGGCAGCACTGGGTTAATGGCTGGACTGAATTATCTTACAGGTCTTTTTCAACTTAAATAACTCCATGATTCTAGGCTTGTTAACAATACAGTGGGTGGATATGTTTGTATATAACTTTAGTAAGCACATAAAAAGTTACTTTAGTTACTTTATTTCGCAGTTCATATTCTCCACCTTGGTTTGCTACCTGCTATGTATATGAATTAAAATAATCAGAGTGATGAATATAATTAGGATCTCAGGAAAGAGATTAAAACCCAGAGATAAATAAAAGAGTCCCATTTCTGCAGCTGCTGTATCCTCTGAAGTTCCCCCACCTTTTCATAACTTACCATGCTCTCATTCCAGCCTTTGCAATTTGTTACTTTCCTGAAAAAAGATAAATTTTAAATTTGTGAGGTAATGTAGTTACCAAGTCTCCTCTCTCTATTCCTAACAATGATGATGCCAAATGTTTTAACTCTCTCCTTCTCAAATGTTGAACAATGCCCCTTTTCTTTTATGTCACAATGAAAAAATCAAATGCGTTTTCATTTCAGGTTCCCACACTGGTAATTGCCCTTTTACTCTTATTTCAGCTGTCCTTCAGTACTTCATATGGACCTTAACTGATATCTGAGTATATGAATTGCACTATGAAAACCATTGGAACAAGGGCCTTGTTTTATTTATACATCTGTGAAGTACTGAGTACAGCCAGAGCTCTGTGAATAATAATAGCTAAATGATAAGCCTCTCCCAATTCCACATGGTAGCTCTTTGAAAAATATGGTTTTTGTTAAGGACTCTGAATTCCTCTTGCTTCAGAGTTAACTCATAATTGGAAGTTTAGAACATGTTCCACCCCTTTCTCTTCTTTTTTTTAATAAGATCCATTGAGGTCTGACAAAATCCCAGTTATTGGAAATGGTGCATAGCTTTTGAAACAGTACACACCATTAAATTTGTTGGGAACACCTTTAGATCACAAATACGTAGAGGAATCAACAATAAAAAAGGAGCAACACTTTAACTAGCCTTGATGAGTGAGCAGGCAACAGACATTTAAAGTGTTTGGGGTTTTTTCTGCTCATCAGTTCAATTTATAGGCATAGCAAGTTTCCATAAATAATGGCATATACCTTTTAGTCAATGCAAATTATGTTCCTTTTTCTAAGTTTTCATTTCACAGACCTGGCAACTGCAGTTTAATGTGCTCTAGGAAGGAAAACACACATGTAATATGGATAAATTGCATTTCACCATATAACTGAGTCTCCAATGCAGATTTTAGTCTGCAAGTGATAAACTTAGTGGAATTATTGCCAAAGATTTCAGCCTGGCTTTCATTTGCCATAAACCCCTTATTTTACTTTGACAATAAATAGAGACTTTGCATGTAAAATGTCACTTTAAAATACTGTCAGAATGATGTGAAAAGGTTCTCTGGTAAACAAGCATCAGATCCTGCCTGAGCGCTGGGAGCAGGACCATACCCAGCCAGTGCCACACTGCTGCTCACTTATTTGGAATAGCAAAATAGTGCTGCCACTCCACGTGACAAATGGATTTCTCCTGGCTGATGGTTCAACCCTCCCTCCCCCACACCTCAGCTTGTGCAGGAGTCTCACGTGGCTGGGATGGGAATGCCAGGGAGTGCTGACGGTGCCTTGCTTGAGGCAAATTTGCCATTTCTTGAGCTCATTTACCCCAGCACCCCCTGTACAGGGGAGTGTCACTCCTGACAAATTGCACAGGGTCACCAGTTTAAAACCCTTGCTGTGAATTGTGAATTTTGACCCTCCTTTAGTGTTAAACATTGGCATGTGGCTGATAAAGAACATAATGGTAATGGGGTATGTTTTGGATGGTGTGAGAGTCTGTCTGAATTTTCCCTCATCTGCCTCACGATCGTCATTTGGGGACCACTGAAGAGAAGACTCCTCTGTCTAGAATCTCTGGCTCTAAAGGAGAAAGTCACACGCCGAAGGCCCTGAGACCTGAAAGCACAGGGTTAAGTTACTTGTTTTCACAGGTGTGTTTGCTGTATGCTACACTGAGAAGAAGAAGGGGCACCTGTGCCCTTTTTGCAACAATAGCTTTGGTCCCACCTCTCGGCTTGGCTGGACTTCTCCTGAGTTCAGGTGGTCTCCCACAGAAGACCCTCACCTGTTTTACAACCACCGTGACAGACAGACTGAGATGTAAGAAGCCTTTCCATCAAGGACTGAGACATGAAACTCCTGTGTGAAAAGGCCCCTCTCCTCCTTCCAAGGACTGGGACTGAAACCCTCAGCCCGGGGGAGGTGTGTGGGGGAGGCAAGCTGGCCAAACCGAGATGTTTGCCTGCAGGTTGTGACCACTGGACCAAGAAAACAGTGGCTCTCATTTACTGCTGAGAACATAGACTACCTGTTACAGCTATTCCCTAGTACATCTGTTTCCCCCCGCCTCACAATTTTCAATAATAAAAACCTCTGAGTTAGCTAGAGATTTTGGGATCTCCCAGCGTAACAGGCGGATCCTCGACTGGACTGGACCAAAGGACTTTGTCTCTCTGTTGGTAGCTATATCCCTCTCTCTCTCTCTCTTCTCTCTCTTTCTCTATCTTTTTCTCTCCCTTAATCCCTCTATCGCATTTTGCTGTGGTCATTCAATAAAGGTGCATTTGTTTTGATTATTACTGCAAACCCCCTTGTACCGTGCCGGTTCTTTTGCACCCTGAGGTCACCCCTACGAACCACCACGACACCCGTTCGTAAGGACGGATTGTGACAGATGCATTATTTCAGGAACTCGAGCAGGGCAGTGAGGGAGCAGCAGGCCCGAGGAAAGCATTCCTCAAGCCTCTTTGCTACCAAGTAAAATGCTGGCAGATCCACAATCTCAGTCCATGGTCTGTGTGCTCAGGGGCTATCTAGGAAGGACTTCAAAGTGGGTAGGTGGCTTTAATGGCTTGTTCCAAAACATATTAAAGTGAAGTAAAATAAATTTCTGTATTGTTTTTTACTTTCTGGAAAACTTAAGGTTGTTTCTCTGACAAGCCTCATGCATTTGGAAGCACTGGAAGAATATGTCAACAGTTTGAAATCTGGGGTCTGACAAAGTGGCCTGTATGCTCAGACAGATGTTTCAGTGATGAAGAAACTTACATTTTATGCCAACAGTTTTGAATATTTAAAGCTCTTTCCTGTAGAAGTCCTTAGTTGACTGAAGCAGTACCATGGCTCTGAAGTTGTGTCTGCAACTGAATTCCCCAACTGAGGTTTGTCTTGAGACTTATGTGTGGGAAGCTCTGCAGTGCTGTGGATGATATCACAACTGGATATCACAACTGGAAACTCAGAGAATATCATGTTTATTACTTATTAAACTGGCTGTTCCACCAGTCCTTTAGCCTCTGAAGGACATTAAATGGCAGACACTGCACAAATAATGAAGCCTTTCACATGATAAGATGGGAACAGAAGGGCTCTGGTGGCTTTCAGGGCAGTACAGCAATTTTGTGATCTGTCTTCAGTTGCAGGTTGTCTTTCATGAATGGTTTTCCTAGCCTGAGATATGCTTTTTCTCCTCTGAGTGCTGCTGTATGTGGTAACCCTGGTTCATTAAAAATTGCCTGCTGATTTGATTCACTCTGATTTGAGATGTTTGCAATGTAATTTTCCTCTTTACTGCATTTCCCCGCATTTTTTAATTTAATATAAGCACATGTGGGTATGAACCCACATGAGACAGTTTTGCCATGCTGTAGCTGCAGGGTGTTGCTGTGCTTTCATCTCATCTCCCTGAATGGATCCATGTGATGTTTGACCTCCTTAGGGCATTGTGCTCTGCTCTCAATCTTCAGGGGTGTGTCCAGCCCTGCCTTTGGAAGCATGGTGCTATCCCCATGCTGAGCAGAGCTCAGGAGCCCCTGTCAGCCTGGAGCAGGCACTGCAGTATATATGCCAACAGCAACGCTCAGGTGAAACATGTGGTCATTGCCATAAGGTGACCTGAGCCATGGGGGTGAGGTTTGAACCCAGCCTGCTGCCTGTACACGTGCACTGCTTTTCCTTGGGTGCAGACCAGGAGGTTGCTTAAGTTAGGCACAGAGGAGTGTCACAGGATAAGGATTTTAAGCTGAAAGTTGGTAGATTTAGACTAGATACAAGGAAGAAGCTTTTCACAATGAGGTGGTGAGGCACTGGAACAGTTTGCACAGAGAAATTGTGGATGCTCCATTCCTGGAAATGTTCAAGGCTGGATGGGGCTTTGACCAGCATGGTAGAAGGTGTCCTTGCCCGTGGCAGAGAGGTTGGAATTAAATTATATTTAAGATCCCTTCCAACCCAAATCATTCTGTGTTTTTCCAAGAAGAGAATTGACCTTTGTAAGATTGTTTCTGTTCAGACACAGGCAGGTCATTGTGATAGAAATCTTACGCGTCCCACAGTGATATCTGAGCCAAGCTCACTGGTACCTGGTGAAGCAACCACTGTGGTGCAAAAGCAGTTGCTGTTCTGGGGAGGACACCCAGGATGCAGGGCATTGGAAAACCCACTGCTGGAGATTTGATTCACAGCCTCTAGAGGCACACACTCAGGTCATCATCAGTACCCACACATGGATCTGATTTAGCACATTATTTTAGATGACCAATGGAACACATGACCTCATCCTCTGCTCACCAGCTGCATTCAAGAGCTGGATGGAGACCCTCTTGTGGTCTGGCTTCACATCAATGGTGTTTTCTCTGTGGTGTGTTGGTTGCCTACTGAGTCCTGTGCAAGGTTTGTGACCCCCAGCTGAATACTGGGAGGAAGGAGCTGCAAGGGGTTGCATCCAGAGATGCAGCCATAACGATAGGATCAGCCTCTGGAACAACAAGAGCCACAGAGAGACTGAGTTCTCAGCTGGGAGTAGTGGGGATTTGTTACAATTACTAATGTAAGTGCAGTAAAATGATGGGGTAAATGAGGGGGCAGATTCTGTTTTCTATTCCCTTCTGTCTCCTTTTTCTTAAACACTTCATGACAAGGCTGACAAGGCCACTTCTCCACCTCCTCACAAGGGAGCATGTTGTCATTTAAAAAGTACAAATCTTCGGTAGCAAGAAAACAGTTTTGATTTAGTTGCTGTTTTTTGAAGCTGCTGTGTGGGCAGGATGAAGTGGTCAAACTTTGGGCAAGATCAGTGCTCAGGATCTGATGCTACAGCATTAAGGCATAAGGAAGGAAAACCCATCCCCTGTGCTTCTGCAGAGGGTGGTGTCCATGTGGCAGCATTTCCCCAGAGTGGAAGGAGGCTGTGTGTCCCTGTAACAGTGGGTGCTGATCTCTGCAGGGACCTCTGTGCTGAGGTGTCCCAGGCTCCAGGGAGGGGTGTTCCCAGAGCATGAAGAACACAGTGTGTGTGTAAGAGCCCAGAACATGCTGCTGGATCCCACTGGAGGATCCTAGGGAGAGGATGCAAGAGGGGAAGGACCTCCAGTGGCCACGCATCAGAGGCTATGGGCTAAAATCTTGAGTAATGCTTCTCACTGGATGCTTCTTGTATGCAAGCTATGGCACTGATGCTGTAATAGTTAGCAGCACTGCCTTGCTGCTTTCTTGTCCCTGAATCCCTTTGGACCCATCAGTCATGTCTTGGTGACACCTGGCAGGCAGCCAAGCACTTCTCTCAGAGCAGTTCTGTTGTCGGCTTCTCCTGCCAGCTCCAAGCCACTACAGAAACAGAGGGGCTGGAAACAGTTGGGTTCTGCTGCTTGGCTTAAATATTATATTTGATTTGTAATAAGGCTGTTGTTTCTTCACACTTTTGGGGATGCTTTTGCTTAGTCTGGGAACTATCTAACCACAACAACAATTCCCCCTCCAAGTGCTTTTGGAAGATCATGTTGCTCTTTATAAATGTTGAAGGGTAGCAGTCTCTGGGGCTGCCTGTTCAGAGCTGCCCAGGGACCTTTTGGGTAAGTATCATGAAACATGAGGCTGTAAGCACAGAGTTGGATGCTGCTTTACAGCCTGGAAACAGTTGTTATGCTGGGTTATATTACCATGACCTTGTTTATAAAAACTGATGGTTATGTTTGTCTTCTCTACCAGCTAATGGGGATCCTCACAGCACTATAGAAGTGACCTTGAATGGGTTTTTAATACACTTAGGATGGCTTGCAATGTGTTGGAACATTTTGACAGTGGACAGGAAGCTCTGTCAAGTACATGTTGTTTGACCTTGCTGAAATGGCATCTTTAAACAACTTCTTTCCAAAATAATGAATCCTGCTTGAGTGTTTTTAATTTCTTGGCTTCATAGAAAGCTTGCAAATCTTAGTGAAATTTAGACAGTCTGATTAGGAAATTTTTTAATGAAGTAACACAATACATTAAAGACACTTTCAGGATACCTACGTTCCTGGCTGCCCTGTCAAATAGTGGATATGTTAACATGTAAGATAATTGTGTTCTGGTAGGAATGGTTTGATTGCTGATGGTTTTCCTTCTGGATAATGTAGGAAAACTAGGTCCTTTTTTGGGGGAAAAACCCTCTTTGTGGTTTTCAACTGTGTAGTTTTGTCTTTCATGAGATTTAAGAAGGTTTTCTACTGAAGGACAGCAAAACCAGCATGCCTTTCCATTCCCACTTGTTTATTACTTAAGCCCTAGTCAACTATGCAGAGGTATTCCTTACCACTTTACTCACTGCAGCATGAACTCAGTGACTGAGAAGTACAATAATTTGGTTTTGATTGGGCCATAATGTGCTATCAGAAAACCACCATTATATTGTTCTTCTTAAACTAATAAGTATTTTTGTATTTCTTTGCCTTGTGATTTGCAGACTCAGCTGTTTGGAGTTTTACTTGCTGCTGCTTCAAATTTTCTCATCAGTGTCTCTTTGAATATACAGGTATGATATGGTTTCTCTTTATTCAGAGTTGTTTATGTTTAGCAAGTACTTACATCGCATTTGGTTTTGATGAAGTTCAAAGTGCAACTTTTGTAGCATTTATTAAACCTTCTCTCTTTCATTAACTATAATCTAGTGCCCTGCTATAATTGCTGGGAGATGGGAGTTGTTGGGAGCTCTCAGCCTGTTCTGTCCTGTGATTGTCATACAGGAATAGAAGAAATATTCATAAGTCCTCCTCCTTTCAATGTGCCAGAAAGAAACACCAGTTGTGAGTCACTTGTGGTCCCACTGAACCTGGGATTAAGGAAGTGTACTATAAGAGACAGTATCAAAAGTTTTGCTGAAGTCCAAAAAGATTACATTAACTGGCTTTCCTAGATCAGTGAGGTGGGTTACCCTGTTACAGAAGGAAGTCAGGTTTGATAAGCAGAACTTTCTCCTCATGAAGCTGTGCTGGCTGTGACCAATGACTGTGTTGATGTCAAGGTGTTTCTCAATACCTCCCAAAATAAACTTTTCCAATATTTTAGTGGCACTTAATTGAGACTGACAGGTCTCATTTCTGATTCCTGTCTGACTGACAGGAATTTTTCAGGGTTCTCCTTCTTGCCCTTCTTGAAAACTGGGACAATGTTCACCACCTTCCAGTCAGCTGAGAGATCAAAATCAAGAGAGATTTTGCAATGACATCAGCTAGTTCTTTGAGGATTCTTGGATTAATCCCATCAGGCCCTATAGATTTGTAGGGATCCAGCTGGAGCAGTACAAGTTCAGAACCACCTGGAATTTGATCATTCTCATAGCCATGGTCCTCCAGCTCAGAGCACTGAGACCCCCTTGGTCCATCATCTGTGTTGAAGACAGAGGCAAAGGATGCATTAAACACCTCTGCCTTGTCCATGTCCCTGTTTGTGAGGTGCCCATCCACATCCTGTAACAGGCTGATATTATTTCTATGCTGCCTTTTGCTATTAAATATCTGAAAAATCTATTTTTATTGTCCTCCACATTTCTGTCTGTCTTCAAGTTGAGCTTTGGCCACAAGAAGTTTTTCCCTAAAGTGGCAAGCTGCATCTCTTATTCTTCCAGGTCACCTGACCTTGCTTCCACAGGGCACACACCTTCCTTTTTTGCCTTAGATCCAAAAGAAGATCCCTGTTCACCAAACTAGTCTTCTGCTTGACTTCTGACACTGGGGAATTGCTGCTCCTGTGCCCTTAGGAGGTGATGTTTAAAAAGTGACCAGCACTGGCAGACCCCAGCACTACTGAAACCTATCCCAGGGGACTTTTCTAACTAGGTCCCTGAACAGCCTGAAGTCTGCTCTCCTCATGTCCAGAGCTGAGGTTTTGCTGTACTTTTCCTCCTGTCAACAAGGATTTTAAGCTTGATTATTTCGTGGTCTCTGTGGCCAAGACGGCACCAGTCACCGTGTCACTCATGAGAGCTGACAGGCAGCAGATCAAGGAGGGCACCTTTCTGAGTCACCTCCTTCAGGACTTGTTCCATAAATGCATACAGACATACAGGTTTTTACAATATTGGACCCCAAAACAACTTTGGCCAATTTAGTTCTTCTTCTGCAATTAAGATAAAATAATCTGAGTAAACACTATTTAAATCATAAAAGTAAAGGAAGGTGTTGTCCTTACAACTGTGGTAAAACATTGTAGGATGTCAATTATAAAATACTTTCTGTTTTAATAATTAGAATACATACTCAGTAGAAAGTTACATTTTTCATTATAGTCTGTATCTTGTCGGCTTAGTTGCATTTTGAGGTCTTCTAACAGAAGTTGTTAAAGCACAGAAGACATTGTTGTGTAAATTGTTCAGAAGAAGTATTTTTGCTAGCTAGTATTTTAGAAGTTGTGCTGGTCTCATATAAAGCTACTTCTTGCTTTTTCTGTAAAGAATGAAACAGAAAGTTGTGGAATATGAAAGTTTCTGTTCATAGTAACCCGATTTATTAAAGCTAGAAGGTTCTTGTCATGGTTTGACACTGGCACAATGCCAGTGCCCCTATGAGAATACCCTCTCCCTGGTTTCTGCTGTGAGATGCGATCAGGAATAAGCAAAGCAGGCTCCCACTTAGGAAAAAAAAAATTGTTAACTAAACTACAAGTGAAAGGGAAAAAAAAAAAAGAAACACACAAGGAAAATTAAAACTTCACAAATACATCTCCTCCTCCTCTCCACCAAATTCCCAATACATCCCCCAAATCATCGACTCTCAGGTCCAGGCACCACCCCTCAGAACACTCAATCCTCAGTTCATCAAGAGGAGGAGTCCTTCTTGTGCCAATGGTGACCTCTTCCTTTCATGTCCAGCGCTCTCACCACTGAACACAGACCAGAGCTGCTTCTAGGGTCGACTTTTAAGGATGCTTTGTCCCACTCCAAAAAGGCACTGTCTCAACTTTGGGACATCTGTCCCCCCCATATTTTTCACCCCCTGGGGCCGAGGGGTACCCACACCGAACCCTCTTGGTCCTGAGGCATTGCCTCCCCCTAGAATGCAGTCCCTGTATCACAAGGAAACATGGCTCTGTCCATGGCTACACACAAAGAGTCCAGCATAAGCTACTCCATCATCTCTTCCACCTGAGTTCTTCTCTATTTCTCTCATGCCCCATTTCCTCTTATCTCTATCTCTCTTCTCATTCAGCTCCAGGAGGATTAGCATTTGTAATGTTTCCATCATCCAAGAAAAGGGTTAAAAATCTGAGGCTCTGTCTGTCCAGAACTCCCATGGCTGCCAAGCCAGGCACCTTCTCGCCGCCCTCCCTTCTCCTTCTTGGCCGGCCACTATTAAATTTCAAGGTGGCACAAGCACAGGCACAGGCTCTCTCTCTGTCTCTCCTGGAGGGAGGGGGTGGCTGCCCGATGCCTCTCAGTGCTCCTCCACCCTTCCATCCTGCAGGGGCCTTCCCCTCCCTTCTGTCCAGGGCCCGGCCTACCTCACCCGGCCCCATGGCTGCCCCTGGGCCTACCTCACCCGGCCCCATGGCTGCCCCTGGGCCTACCTCACCCGGCTGCATGGCTGCCCCTGCCCCGCCCAGCCCGCAGCCGGGCAGGGCAGCTCTGAACCTTTCCCTGACCGGAACCCAAGAGAGCCTCCCAGGGGAGAGCCCTGCTTTAACCCCGTGTTCTCAGAGGCGCATCCAATGTCCCAATGGCCACATTAGGTGCCAATATTAAAATCTGAGCACCCATTGGCCTGACCACAGCATCCCAGAAAATATATTTCCTGTCAAACCACCACAGTTCTTCAGTGATTGCTTTCTATTTAAACATCATTAGCTAGAGAATCCCACAGAAAGAAACCTGTTTAGCCAGAGGAGGTAGGCAAGTTGAGATGACTGCTGCCTTTCCAACAGGAATTCCAACCTACAGGTGGTGACAGTGCTAGGACAGGCTCTAGGAAAACCTCTGAAGTTGAAGTGGAAAGGTAAAGGTGAAGTGAAGAAAAGTGAAGGTGAAGTGGAAATTAAGTCTGGCCATAATAATGAGGTTGTTCAGAGTTCATATCTTTTGTCTGCTGAGGGTACTGGGTGCCAAAGTAGATGCTTTGCAAGGGGATGTACCAAGGCATACAAGCACACTTCCATTGACTTGTAATCATAACAGCCCTTACTGGATTTGAACGATCATCTTTTTAAATGTTGATTAGGGAAACCCAATGGTTCTCATTGCCATATGACAGAAAAATTAAACTGATTATTTTTATCCTTTAAATTGGGTTTTTCTCCATTTAGTAACAATATCTTCTAAATATGAATAACGACTTTCCCTAGATCTCAACATTTCTTTTCACATCCTATTAACTGGACAGGCCAAATTTTTTTGTTCTGTCCCTTTCTGACCATGTAGACCATTATCCTGTTTTTCTTCCGTCTAGCAGGTTGTCTATTAAAGAACAGCTCATCATTTGCAATTTCAGCTGAGTTATAAACAGCCTCCACCTAAATACCATTTGCACACATCACTGTGCAAAGAAGACAGACATCTGGGGAAAGAAGGCTGTAGGGGAGTTGCTGAGCTCACCTTCCTGTGTTTGCTGCACACCTTTTCAATCTCACTGTGTCTTCAAAAGTTAATCCTACAAGAATCTGGGGTGAAAATACCCCTCAGGATTCAGTTAAGAATTTGTCTATTTAATTTTGGCAGAAACTCGGATTCTTGAATAATAATTTAGTATTGTTTACTATTAATTTATTTTGTATCTTTATTGGTTTTTTTTTGTTTCTTTGTTTATAAAAATGGAAAATCCATTTTGGATGGGTGGCACAAATTTGATTTCCTTTTGCTCTTTTTCTTCTTGGAAGGCTAAACTTTCTCCTAGAATTTCATCCCCTGAATATGTTACACAGCACAAAGCTGCAACAATGTGCTACATCTTCTCAACAAGAGCACTGACGAAGACTATGGGCTATTACAGACATTGCTCTTTGTCCCATGCTCTGTCAAGTAGCCTACAGAGAAGGATGGGAGTATGAGGAAAATCCTTTACATCCTCTCCGGGCTCTGCAGGGAGACTTCTAAAATCAAATATCAAGTGATGGAGAAAAAAAAAATTCTTTTACCACCATTTGTACTGTAATAACTGTATCATTTGATTTCCACCTTTTTTGATCCATGTGCAAAAAGGGTGGAGAGTAATTTGAAAAAGGAAAGTATAATCTGCAGAATTAATTTGGTAAACATTGCATCATTCCCAGTTATGACACTTTCTTGATGGAGACTGCGTGGACTCTGTTTCAGAGGATCAGTGTGATCAAAGACAAATTGTCTTGCTATATACATGTTCTTGCTGTACAGCCAGAGAAAAAACAATTACAACTTGTGCCAATGATACCTTCGTCATGTAACAGGAAGTGTTGATGAAGTATTACTTGAGTATATGTTATACCTGTGCCAACTGTTTTTTCTTTAGAAAATAATGTTTTACTTCTGATCTCCTTCTAAGGTCAAACAGGAGACTGTAGCCAAATCATAAATTCTATTTAATTAATTTAGAGTCCTCCCTACAGAAGGTGTGACTAAGTGCCACCTTTTTCATTTTGAAAGTATATTTGTGGTGAGGATAGGTTTCACAGACAGGAACACCCTGTTGTCTGTTCCTGCTGTCCCAGTTTGTTGCCACAGTTCTGATTCTGCCCTGTCTCCTGCCTTTGAGTGTTTCCAGATTCAGAGCACAACTGCTGAGCTTTGCTTTGAGACAGGAGCAGATGTGTGCAGTGATACCTAGGAAGCACTAGCTAGTATTCACTTAGCATTTTTCAGGTTTATTCAGAGGCCTAATTTTTCAGCCCTTTCCACCACGGCTAAGAAAGCGCATCTGAAGCAGCACCGAGTTAACACAAAGCTCTGCAGCAACAAGCTCAAAGTCACGTTTAAAAAGAAAACCTTGATGCACCTGGAACTTGAAGTTGACAGCCCCCTAATTATGCCACTTTTGTCAGACATAAGAACACAATGGAAGTTTTTCTCTTCATGCCTGTTCCTGATAATTCCTTTTCTAGAAATGCGCTCACCTCCGGCTGGTTTGCCAGGCAGAGCCGAAGCCGTGCTACAGGAGCAAGCTGTGGTGCTGTGGCATTGCCCTCCTGGGGCTGGCAGAGCTGGGCACTTTCACAGCCTATGCCCTCGCCCCCATCGCTCTGGTGGCTCCACTGGGATCTGTTTCTGTTATAGGTGAGACCATTTGCCATTTCTTGCTCAGGTATGTGCTTCACTCTAGCCGCTTGCTTCTGGCTAGAGGAATGATACCACAGAAACTGCAGCAGGAACACAAGAGGAAAACGTTAATGTCATGGTTTGAAAAGAAATTATTCATATAATTACATGAGCTGACAGTTTGACAAAAACTGTCTAATTAAATCAAAGACTCTTCTAATATATTTCTTTTTCCATGGTTTTGTCTTTTGTGTCATTGTGCTCTGCTAGCTCCTGCCCAGTGCTGTAAGGGTTGCCAGTTCTGCAAGCTCCCAAAGAGGGGAACTGGCATCCTGCTGCGTGCTCAGAGCTGTGCTCTGATCCTGAGTACCTACAGCACATTTTCTGTGTTACCATCACACCAAGTAGTTTCTGCTGCCTGTTCACCATGATTCATGTTGATGTGGGCAAACTTGCTTGACACTCTTCAGTGTGTGACAAAAAGGGCCTAGAAATTTCCAGAAATGTTTAGTACATTTATGGACATTATTAAACATGTTCATTTGTTCCTTTATGTACAGATTAATTGGACTTTAGCTGAAGTGACAGGGTCTCACTCTTTACTTCATGTAGGGGTTTTTGTTACTAAGGTGCTCAGGTATGAGATGTCTGTTTCTTTGACAAAGTAACACACATTTGAAAATGTCCTTATGTTGTGCTAGTGTAAAGCAGGGTAGACAGGGCAATATTGCACAGAAGCTGTAAAAACAGGAATAGAGGGTGCAGCTACATCCCTTAACCTGGTCACTTCACATCCACAGCTGAATCATCCAGGACTGAGAGATCTCAACAGTTCTGGATATGCTCATTTACTTGCTATTGGCAAGTGATTACATTGCATGGTCTCCAGCTACCAGTTACATGCTTGGAAGTGACACTGCAGTGAGTGACTCTCCATGGGAAGGTAGAAAAGATGAAATACCTTCCCAGTGGACTGCTTAGCTGTAGGGGAATGAAGCAGCTCACAATATGTAGGTGCAATTTAGCAGAGAGAGAGAGGGAAAAGGAAACTGCAGGCAATTTACTGCAACCTTCAATGCTAAATTCTATTGCAGAATTTCAGATATAAAGCCATGTTAGTTCATCATAGTAGGAAAGAGTTCTCAAAGAAAGGAATGACATATTACCTGAGATGAAAGTGTAACTTAATATGATGTATCCCAGTGTGATTTTGGTGGCAGTAGTTATCTGTAACAATTGTAGGCATTGTCAGAACTTCTCTGAACATCAAAGAACGTTGGCTGATCTCATTTGTTGTCCAAGCTGAATAAAATTATAGAAAATTAGAAAGAAAGAGCAAAAAGCAGTGAGTAGGAAGAAAAATCCCAATATTTATTAAACTGAAAAAGGTGAGATCACATTTAGGGTTGATTTTTATCCGAGCTGATTCCTTCTTTGCTTTTGCAAAAAGTGAAGAAGTGTTGCATCTGGTGATTCCTTCATTCTACACTTCCCTCACTTACAATAAATACCAAGAAACTATTTTCCTAACTGTTATGTCTTACCAAAATTCTCACCCATTTTATTTTTTTAAACTGTCCCAGAACGCTTATTCTGTAAGATTCTAGAAAGCACTTTAATATCTTATATTCCATTCCCATAAATCAGCTGGCAGTGTCCATTTCACAGCCCAAACAATAGAAATATCTGAAATTTTATTTAGTCTAGCAAACACTCCCTTAAAGAAGAGCAAGCAAAAATCGTGCAGACAGCCAATTACAGCAATAACTTCCCAGTAACACTTCCTACTACAAGATACTTTCCTGTCTTCTGAAATTAAAGCCAGAGAGAGAGAGCATCCTTTCAATTTTAAAAGAGTTCATCATTTAGGGCAATGACGAACTGCCCAAGTCATGTGTGCATCATCTGCTAGCAACTGGGCCAAGGGTAGTTTAGGCAGCAGGTTTTCCAGTTTAAAAGATCAAGAAATAGTTTTCTCATTAAGTTGTGACCACTTTTAAGTGGTGGGAGTGGCCTTTGTAGAGTCTACCTCACAGTTTTTTTTGAGGTATTGTTGAATGTCTTTCATAAATTAATTATTTTTAAATGAACAAATTAAAGTACTTAATAACAAACTCCAAGTGCATACCTGAACCCCAAGTCCAACCTTCTGAGAAGCATTTTGTTCCCAAATTCAGTGTCAACATGTCCCATATGGTAAGGGCTGACTCTCAGTGCCATTGGAAATGCAGGACATATGGTGTGCTGAGGAGAAATGTCCTTTGCAGTATGTCCAGGCATCCAGGGGATTCTCTGCAGGTCTCTGGGTTTGCAGGGGGTTTCCTTTGCTTGGAAACCAGGGTTTGGAGGAGGAGAAGGCAGACTGGAGTCTCTGCCCAGAATGGATTTGGGCTGTACCCATCATATATCTCCAGACTTCTGAGACGGGAAGCATCTTAAAATAGATGGAGCCAACATCTATTATGCTCTGCCACCACATTTAACTACATCCAACTGGATTTTGCACTTAACCCGGTATCAATTAAATACTGAAAACTTTGTGCCTCGTTCTATTGAGCTGGATTGTTCCAGTGTCATATTTTAAAAAGAATAGAGCACCAAAGATCATGAATTGGCATGGTGCCAAGAGATTTAAATATATATTTTTTTAGAATTGAGATAGAAAAAAAATATATTTTTCTTCTTACACAGTGGAAGTATTTCTGTGTGTGGTTGCAATGATGCAAGCTCTACATCTGTTCAGGGTTTTAAATAGTTTGAGAAGACAGCAGTTGTTTTCTTCAAGAGGAGAAATTAGTAAATTTTTAATTTAAAAGTGGAGGAGTAATATATGTTTGATGTGATCATTAAGAAACTTTCTATACTTAAAAAGTAAAACTCATGTTTTTCACGTAGCTTGGGTAATTTTAGGTTGCAGTGGTTTTTAGCTCATCATCTTGCTTTTGCCTGCAGAAATGACTTGGGGATGGGAAAGGTGAGGAAAAGTCATTGGCATTGGAGACCATTTCTTCTGCAGTGTTCACCGTTCTGTGGGGAGTTGTTTTACACTTGCTCCACCCAGGCTGACATTGTTAAGATCCCTTTGCATTTTTATATGCTCCTTGTAAACAGCAATGAGAGCTTCAGTCCTAGGAAAGAGATAGTTTGGGAAGATTCTCAGATACTCTTGTAGAAATGGATTTTTCCCACTCACTGTAATGTAACATCTTTGTGGCCCAAGAACTTGGAATTCTGAGGACTCTGTTACTAATGATATCTAGGAAACATTCACTAAACTCTTCTTTAAAATACTTGATTTGTACTTGTCTAGAAAAAGCAAGAAAAAGGATATTCAGAGTTTTTCCTTCTCTCTGCAATGTGTATGTCCTATAATCCAGGTTCCAGAATTAAGCTCACTTTAATGGTCTCTCTTTTGAGCAGTTTCTCAGATGGGGAAAAATGTTTCATGTTTTGTTCACCACTTTTCCAGTACTAATCTTTGATCATGTTAGAAATGTTACAGGTTCAGTGTGCAAGACAGCTGTCAAGAGGTATCTGTAATGTCTTTCTTTGTATTCAGTGGAGCATTAATCTCCATCATATAAACTAAGAATGGGTTTTAGAAGTCAGTTAGATGTGATGAATTTGTTCCCAGGTGTCATTTGAGCTGCAGCAATGAATTGCACTATGTAACTCATTGTCTCTCCAGATTTTCCTGACTCTGGGCAGACCACAATAGCTTCTGTTTGGGGATGGATTGAAGCATCTTCAAGTTCTCAGTACTGGGAGGGTCCTGAACCACTTCAGCTTGGAAGACAGGCTGAGGGTCTGTTCATAAAAAGCATATTCTGAGGTCACATCTTGGAATGTGACTGCCAGCAACTGCATCCTCATAACTTGAGCACTGCTCAAATGATTTAGGGCAAAATCAACTGGGTGAACTTAAACTGCTTGATTAGATGGAAGCACACCCTTAGGTTGCATAATACAAAGTGCTTGGTCTCAAAGTGAAATATTGTTGTACAAACTGAGAGAGGTGCAATAATCTTTGAATTGTATCTAGTTCTCTTCTCTTGGTATTCCATCCAGACCACTGGTGAAGTGTTCTTCTGCATGGGTGAATTTAAATGCCTTTGCCTGACTGAATCTGTTAAGCTTAAGAGAATTAACATTTAAAGCAAATACGAAATTTTGTGATTTTTTTTGAAAACTGTTGGAGAAGACAGTAGTGCAAGCAGTCTTTGCATTTATAAGGAGAGCACTAATCTTTTTAATAGTGCATAAAGCTCATCTGGGAATTGAAAAGAGGAAAAGAAAGAATATAATAATATTGTTATTAGCTGTTATAAACAGTTATATATGTATATAACTGTTATGAACAGTTGTTACAAAAACTATTTAGTGTAGAATTAGACAGTAACAACAAGAGGTAAAAAGATCATATTCATAAATGGCTTGACTATTAGGAAAACAGCTCAATAGTCAATTATAGTGAAATAGTTTTGCATAGGAAAAATAAATCATGCACACACACTTGAGTTTTTTATGGCTGGATTGGACAAAATACATAGAATACATACCATGAATCAGGGTGTGTTTTCTATCTTTTATTTCTGTTGTGTATTATCCCTTTCTTAAAGAACAAACACAACCCAATCATAACTGCAGCTTTCATGTCTAGGAAACACAGGAGTTATTTTGTGAGCTGGATTCTCACCATTCATTGTCTGCTAGTGGCAGAACCCACACATCACACTGCTCTTTATTTCTATTTGTGCTGGAGAAAACCTACATATGGAGATAATTGTGAATGATCACTCTCCTAAGAGAATGAGCAGCTGACTGAGCTATGTGTAGCACCATTACAGCCCTTTCTCAAGTCACTTAATTGCATATCATAAAAAACCTCAATTTTTTAATCATTTTTTTCAATTTACACTGAAGTTCACATGCTGCAATGAATACACATTTATTCAATATATGTGAATATACAATCATTCAATATATAATTAATATATTCATTCAATAATCAATGTAAACCAGCCTGGTTTATGCTGATGCGTAAGAAGATGAAGATTTTTAGATAACAATTAAGTTCCTGAACAAACCCTTTCCCCCCTTTTCCAACCAACAGTTTTTATTTATCATGATGATTTTGATGTAGTGTCAAATCATATTTTCCAGTTGAGTTTCATGAGCATTAAGAAAGGCTTTCTTGTATAGATACAAGCATTTTACAGTACCTATTTATTTCTCAAATTATGGATATTAATACAAGCATGCATTCAAGGCATAAAACAAACTCAAGGATTACCTTAGGATGTGCTGGTTCTCTGATTTTAATCCTTAACAGATCATCTCACAGATTTTCTGCCCTTCTCTTCATGTAGCAGGCTACCATTGTCACTGGGAATGGGAGCTGGATCTCTGCCTACTTTTGGAAGTTTTACCTTAATAACTAGTGAAAAAGCTAAAAAATTATTCTAATTCACCTGAAAGTACACAAGTCTTCTCAGATGACCAGGCTTTGCTTTGATGTCTTGAAGGCTGATAATCCAGGCCTGAGGCTGTCCATGTGTTGCATTCCCAAAGCCAGTGGTTCAAAACCAGCAAGGCTTCAGAACAATGATAAATTGCTTGTTTTGTTCCCAAGCTACTGCCAGCTTTGACACGATTCTTTTGTCTGGGTTTCTGTATTGTTGTATTTTATTGCTAACCAATTAAAAAAAAAAAAAAAAACAAAGAAAAAACAACAAGAAGAAAACTATTCCTCACTTTGACACAGATCTCAGTCTCTATGTTTCTTTTTTAAAAAAGAAAGCAAACAACAAAAAAGAAAAAACATTGCAAAGATGTATTCATACTTTGCAGCACAGCAATTGCCCAAGTTCCCCAGTCTCTTCACTCACAGACTTAAACAAAATGTTCAATAATTTATTTCTCACATCAGTATAATGTGATGGAGGAGGAGGAAGCACAGTTTCTGTGAAGGAAGAGCAAAAGAACTCTGACATGGGAAAGGAAAAATTTGGGCTGAGTGGTAGGGAATTAAAGTTACACTGTGGTGATGGGGTGAAATCAAGGGGAAGTGGGCTAGGAGGAAAGTGTGGGGGTAGAACATCACTGGTAGAGAGGAGGAGAGGTGGGAAGATGCAAGACACCTCACATGTGGTCTGAGGGAGGGTAGGAAAGGAGAAGAGAGTCTGGGGAGTTTCAGTAGGTCTGCATTTAAGAACTGGATTTGGGATACAGTAAGGGCTTATATTCATATATCTGGTAGGCCTGGTTATTAGCCTCTGGATGCCCACTTGCTCTCTTGCAAAGAGTCCACAAGTCCTAGGAGAACTCAGGTTGGAAGGAACCCCAGGAAGTGCCTAACCCAAGCTCCTGCTCAAAGCAGGATCAGCTTGGAGGCCACCCTGCAGAGAGGAGAGCAGAGAGTGTGTGTTGGCCTTAAACTGCCTCTTTGGGAGGAATTCATGTCCTGAGCTACTGAGTGCACCCAGGGTTGTGAGTGGGAGCACAAAGGAGCTCAGGAGGAGGAGCAGAGCAGCTGGGAGGGCTGTGGATTTCTCACTGGCCTCCTGGGGAGCACTTTGATGTCTGTCATTTGTCCTGCCAGCCAGAAAAGGCTGCAAAGCCAGCAGAAGGCAAAACTGGCAAACACCAGCCTGCATTCCCGGGGCTCCTTTTGTACTCCTCCTTCTTGACCCATCTGCAACAAGACAGTCAGCTCTGGGATTCTTTGCTTTAATCTGATTCAAGCCTACCTCGAAGGATATATATGTGGAAGACTATCCCCAGGTCAAACCTGGGAGCTTAGGCCCCAGAAAACTAACAAAAGTCAAATTAAAATATCACAGTCTCTTGGCCATGCTACCATAACTTACCTAAAGTTTAGTTCTGGAGGTAACAGCCAGAGTTTGTGAGGCTTCTGATCAGTCATGTATGTCTTCTAGCATCTCATCAGGTCTGTGCAACTGTTCTCTGCTTATTCTCTTTTATTTACCCCATTTCCTTTTCTTCTTCACTTGAGTGCAACTGGAGCATTGGCAGCTTACCCCAGAGACAGCTGTGTTGTGTGTTCAGAGTATCTCCTGGGTCTCATTCACCTTGGTGTTGTGCCTCCCTTCCTGCTGCAGCTTTTTCTCTACTCCCAGATGGTCTAATATGTGTTCTTAAACCCTCTCCTATTTTTAGATTCCTCTACATATTGCTCTACCTCATAGAGTATTAATTATACATAGATTCTGTTAAGCTCATGATCTCTGGTGCGGTACCAGCTATCTCTGGAGACAGGGCTTGCTGCATTTGAATGCATTATTAAAGCAGAGGGACAAGTTTCATTACCTGGCTGCATTCCAGCAACTCCTTGTGCCCACTGCCAGCCTCAGAGGCTGTGATCCCTGTAAGCTGACATTTGGGCATAACTCATCTTACCCCAAATTGGATGCCAACAGTGGAATTGCATTTACTAGACCTCTGCTGAAGGCAGAGAGTCCAGACATGGAGTACTCAAAACAAACAAACAAACA
Organism: Molothrus ater; assembly: GCF_012460135.2. NCBI lineage: Eukaryota > Metazoa > Chordata > Aves > Passeriformes > Icteridae > Molothrus > Molothrus ater. The sequence continues at coordinate 130,568,805 of NC_050478.2, forward strand.
AAAAGAACAGCAAAAAAATCACTGAGGTATCTGTGCTTTAAGCAGCAGCTCTTTGCTGTGACAGAGACTATCTAGGTGAGTGGTTTGAGGTGGGATTTGTAAAAGCTGTGAGAGCAGGGAGAGAGAGCAGTAATTAATTCCTGCACTATCTTGGATGCTGCTGCTTCTTTACCAGTTTTTGTCCCTTTTTTCTAAACCTAGGTAGCTCTTCTATTGCCAGTGTTGCCTGGATACCATCAGTGTCTTCACTCCAGCAAAGTCATCCCTGTAAAATTGAATAAAGAAAACCATATCAGGCAACCTAATTTCAGTGAGGCATTTTCAGTTGAAGATCCTTTTATTGTGCTTATTCTGTGTGCACAGATCCCCATCACTCTTGCTACAGTTTAATTTTATGACTTCTGCTCTCTCTGATTTTCTGCTGACTGGAAAACAGAGGCCTGATGCTGAATTCCAGTTCTCTGTTTACCTCTTGGTATGAACCTCTCTAGATTTTTCTAGAGTACATCTACTAGCTAACCACGAATTAAGTTTTCCATGAGAACAATAGAGATAAAGAGGCAAAGATAGTTGTAAAAATGTTGAACTGTTATTTCAAGAATAAACCAAGCTGTAGAGAAGTAGACAGTAGTAGCAGCATTCCATGAATTTTTAAATGTGTTCCTTCACTGTTCCTCCTGAGCAGCCTTCCTTTGAGGTTTCTGAATGAATCTAACATTGCTGATGCACCTCTCACAGAGGACTTTACTCATCTCTTTTATCCAGCCTCTTTTTCTTCTTTTTAGAGGTAGATGTTGTATGCTGGGATAGAGCCATGTCTCCCCAGTCTCATCCACCTAAGTTCAAAGCCCTTCTTTCCTCTCCAGCACATGTCCACACTGAGCTGCTAACCACAAAACGTGCCCTAACCACTGCTGCTGCTCATCCCCCACTGCTGCCCATCCTGAGGAGGCAGGACTAGGAGAAAAGAGAGAAAGTGTTTCTCAGAAAACAAGAAATCATTTCTAGGACTCACAGTTTTCTCCTTCCTCAGTGCAAGTCACTGTGAAAGACCATGGAGAGTGCTCCAATACATGTGTGGGGTTTTCTCCCTCTCTGTCTGCAGCCATCGTGATCACTTAGTTCATACTAAGTGAACTAAGTTCTTGCAGTGGCTTTCCTCTTCTCAATTGTACTGCTGTTACTTTGCTTATAAGCTTCTAATACATTGAAGACTAAAGAAGCAGAATTTTATTGCTCTATGATGCAATTTGCCTTGAGCAAGTCCATACAGTACACTTGGTAGCCAAATGGGCAGTGAAACAGTAAGGTTGATCAGTGCCCAGTTTTCCTGACATTTCCACATATGACTGAATCAGACCAGTTTAAGCAGTGTCCCTGTGTGGGAAATAAGAAGGGCATTGCATCTTTTCAACCACGTAAGAGCCTGCTGGATACATCTGAAATCTTACAGAAAGTGAGTTTTGGTGGCTTGCAGGAATGGACTGCTGGCTGTTTATATCATGGTATGGTGCAACAACAATGCCCATGAGATATATTTAAATTTGTCCCAAGGCAGGTTTTTGCTATAGCACTTGATATTCTAACAAATATATGTATATATAGAAAAGTCTTTATATATCTATTCTAGGTAGTGCATTTATTTCTGTCTTTTTCCTAAAGAAGACCATGAAGACTGCTGATATATTGGGTAAGTAAGCATTTGCTAATTTAGACATGTGTGCTGCCATATGCTTAGCAAGCTGTAACTCTCACACAGCCCCCCACCTTCACACTCCCACTTCCCAAGCAAGTGTTTCAAGGCAGATACTTTCAAAATTGGGAAAAAGTGATAAAAAGGAAGAGAATCTTCAATGCATGAGGAAAAGACTGTATTCCCAAATCCTCTTACAACCATAACTCATTCCTTATGTGCCCTTATTGCTCAAATTTATTTTCATTTTCTAGTTTTGCCTCTGAGGTTGTCTTTAGTATTATCTTTATGAGTTCAACACAGAATTAATAAAATCAAGGAAGTTATTGAGTTACTTATTCAAATATAAGATATTTTTTCCTACTGCATAGCTATTGCACAAAAATTCAAGCTCAATTTAAAGTGATAACTTCCCTTTGGTTTTAGTTTTATCACTTCAAAAAACAAATAATCATATTCTCAAGTGTTCAGCTGGGAAATGTGGTCTTCACTGTTAAAATCTGTCAACTTTTTGCCTGTGTCCAAGATTTTTTTGCATATCAAGACTGCTCCCTTGAAGGCAGCGATAGTGAGAGAAAAGAGGTTTCAGGGTTTGGGCTCTACACCAAGCCACCTCAACTGGGACAGTGCACCTGATGCAGGGCACCTGATATTTCTGTGGGTTCCTAAAATCTAGGCTTGATTGTCCAAACTGTAGTGAGGACAGCTGTTCTCATGAATGTGTTGGAGAGATCTGTTCAGTATCGTTCCAGGAATACTATATACGATTTATTTAGGTTTGGAATCCAAGTTTGCCAGCTCAGCTGCTAAATTCAAAATCCCCCCTCCCTTCACTGATCATGTTTCCCTTATGGCCTTAAGCACTGTGTGTTGCTTTAACTGGTGTTCAGCTGATTTATTTTATTTCTGTGAGTTTGACTTTGCAAGATGGATTTAACAATGTTGCTACATTCCATAAGAATGAGCTGTATGATGGGAAATATGGTGATGGTTTTGCAAGCACATAAATATAACACAGTTCTGCTTTTCCAAGGGAGCTGTTTGAGATAGCAGTGCCAACAAAACCCTCCGGATGTGCTTTGTTTTGTATTCCTGAGCCCTGCATTCCTTACCGATTTATAGGTTTACCAAGAATTTTAAAGATTACTTGAAAAAAAATTGATTAGCTAATATCTTCCTTAATCCAATACAGTTTATGGTCTTAGGATTATCTCACTTCTATCTTGATACTTCAGTGAACATCTGTGTTTGTCACAGGCAGATGTCCACAAGGCAGAACTTGCAGATTTTTATTAAAAGCATAATAATGCAAGTTCGACCTTGAAATGGGGCCCTGGCAGCCTAGTGGCTGAACAGTCTATTGCAAATCATCCTTTTATAAAACAGTTCATAGATCTGCAAATGCAACAGGGAGCAGCCAGAATCTTGGCCCTATGACAGCTTCACTTGAGCACTGGAGTGGCACATGTGTGTTGCATCTGATGCTTCAAGGGCAGGTTGGTGGCTTGTGCAGATCTCTGTGGCCACAGTGACTGGCACAGTCATGTTTATTTACACTGGTTAGTCATCTAGCTGACTGCACTAGTAGGAAACTTGTCCTTTCAGTTTAGGCTAAGTTTGTGTGATGAACTTTGTGCCTTGGGGAAATACAAAGGATTAATTCTCCTTTGTGATACACTTGAAATTGCATTGTTGAGTTGGAACCCTAATTCACATGGCTTTACTGACAACTTTTTTTCACATTTCCAAAATTCTTTGAGCCTTTAGTAAAAATTAGATTAGATAAGACCACAAATGCAAGGCAATCCAATTGACTAAGTATAGATCTGTTTAAATTTACTTAAATTTTCTTCTAGAAACTATTTCCTAATCAGATGGAAGTCAAGTATAACCATGATTACCAAGCACTGTGTTGCCAAAGTAACGTGTCCTTTTCTTTAAAGGAGGAACGCTGACAATAACAGGGATATATCTGTTGGTCACATTTGCTCCAAATGTACCGCAAGAGCTCACAGCAAGACAAGTGCAGAATTACTTAGTGAGCTGGCCTTTTTTGGTATATTCAGTGAGTATCTGGTTCATGCTACTCCCTTACTCAGAAAAACTGGAGTTACTGGGCTTTTTATAGCAATATGAATTAGTGGTAGAAAAACTGCTCCTGAAGATAAATTGTGTGACTTTCAAAGGAGAGAAAGTCCCTCATCATCCTACTGAATCCAAACTGAAAACATGCAGCAACAAAAGATAACTTTTAACTTCATGTCAGGGGAAAGTCACAATTGTGCAGGATTAACAAGAGTGGAAAGATTTTGATATTTGGGGAACTTCAGGGAAAACCTGAATATTGGTACTGTTTAAATTTCCTGTATATGTGTTCATGCCACCTTGTCTGCCTGTACATATAAGTTTCAGGGCTTTTCTGGAATGTGGTGGAATTGTGCTTTTAAAAATTAGGCTATCTATATTCTTGGTTCTACGTTTTGTCTTTCATATTACTCTGTTTTATTCCCATGTTGTTAAGTATGGCTGAAAGGAGTTTTGTATGGAGCTGAGATATGAAGGGATGCCCTACTTCACTGCCACTTAGGTTAATCTGAAATGAGATAGAATTCAAATACAAAAATACCATTTTGGTTAAAGTATCTTTCAACAAACTTCAAACACCATATATCTACTTTGATGTATTTAATTACCATCAGGAACAAGACCAGAGTGAATAGGATGCATTTCTGTCCCTCTTTTCTCTGGAAAGCTGAAAATGTTTTCCTCCAGCTGAATGTAAAAATGCAATATAGGAGCTTCAGAAGCAGTTACTATTTCCCAGAATAAGGACCATTCAAGTTAGAGTCTTAGTGCCCAGGCTTTTCTTAGTAGGAATCTCAGTTAGGAAGCCACTGAGTAGGCAGTTTGACCTTAATCTTTTAGCCAACTTGCAGACTTTACATGCATCTAACTATCCATTAACTACTGATTAAGCACAAATCACATGCTACCATAAAACACATTGATTCTCTCTTTTAATTTGCTGTGCATTTTAAACTCTCTTTCAATTTTTTGTGCCCTTTAAAAGATCCTGGAAGATGCTGATTCAGCTCAGTGCAAAAAATTAATATTCATGCTGTATAACTCACAACATGTACTTTTAATCAGGCAGTAGAGAGGCTTTTGAAGGCAATACCCAAGAGTTTTGGGGTACTCGGTAAGGATAGCTTCAGCATCTACTAGAGCTTCAAGAAGTCCATGCAATCAGCAGAGTAAGAGGAGGAGATTCAAAATAGGGATATCAATGCTCTTTCTTTTCTACTGAATATCACCCTCTACCATGCAGTTCCACTTACAGATGATAAAGTAGCCTGACATTTTAGAGACTGATTTTAAATTGTTGATTCACCCGTTTATGTAGAAATGGTGGAGAGAGAAAACTCCCTATCTACACTGAGTGACACCAGAAATTTCTGTGTGATATACCATTCACATTTTCTTGAAAACAACAGGTTCCTGGAAGAGGGCTTTTCCCCACCTGAGGACTTTTTGAACTTAATTTCAGGACAAGTTTTCAAGAATACAATTGAATGTGTAGGAAGACTGTGCTATATTCTTCTTAGGAGACATTGTGAGGAGATAGTAGGTTCAGAAACCTCTGAACTTTGTTTCTCTTTTATTTCTTTTCCCTACCTCAGCCAGCATCTAAATCTGCATGTATAGCATAGATTGTAGGGAAGAACAGAGCAAATACACAGCAAATCTTGACTCAATAATGTTTAAAACTTTATGTGTTCCTTCTGTTCCGTGCATTCATCTGTGTTGAGCTTCCTCTGACCAAAGAAAGGGGACAAGCAAAAGGCTCCACAAGAGACTGAGATATCAGCCTGATTACCCTGGTATGCTCCTGGAAGATCAAGCAAACCCTGCTGTAAACATCCTCTTTGGGCAGGGAACAAGCTCTTCAAAATTGGTTGTAAAATGCCTAGCACAGGTTGGCTGTTGAGATATAAAAAAGTGCAGCAGAAGCTGCAGAATTTCCAGTCTAAATATACAATGAGGAGACAGTACAGAAGTATAACACAGTCCAATGATCTTTCTAAAAGTAGCCCCAAAGTGTGGTCTGCTGAGAAATACAAAGCTCCAATGGTACCAAATGCTCTCTGTGGGTGGTAAACCATCCCCATGTGGCACTCCACTGGTATATTCTGCAGAAGTAGCCTCTAATTCCCACAAGACAACTTTGAGTCACCTTCTGAGACTCTGCAGTAGCATAATTATGTCTGAGCAAGAATGACTACCCTAGCTTGTTTTTTTCTCTTTTGCTTATGTGCACTTGGAATCTCTACAGAAGGCATAAATCATAGATGAAGCTCTTAGGTTTCCCTAAACAGAAGCATAGTAAGAATTGGGTTGTTAATATTTAATCTCTGCAAAATCATGTTCAAAACACTTCTGCTTTTCTTTTGAAGTGCCTAGAAGACCATCCTCTATATGCCAGAAAAGCATTTGAGGCAGCCAACATGGTATTTTGTTTTGTTGCCTTCTGGTAGAGCTTAGAAACATGGAAAACATGATTATTAAAAAATGTTGATGAAATGTGGGCTTGAGGAGACCTCAGTAGAGATTAGTTGCAATAACAAAGATGATTGTAAGCAGGTAAAGTTCCTTCATTTCCTCTAAACAGAGTATGTGAAGCTGATATAATCTATGTCCTTCCCATTCCTGGACTGCATATTTATCACTACCACATCACACTATCAGGGATGAACCTAAGGTCTGTTTTGGGTAGTTCTCAGAAAACAATTTTAATCAGCAGCTGGGGCACCCAGCTGTGTGAGCCCCTGTTAGGAGCCATGGACTCTGCTTGCAGTGTAACTTAATTGTCACAGACTCTCCCTTGTCTTCTGATTAAAGATGACCTGTAGGTCGGTCACCAAGTGGCAGAGAACCACAGAAGAATAGTTAGGCTGCTGGGCAGCACTGAGAACTAATTGTTTGGATTTCCAGCTTAGCATGTGAGACTTGACAGAGCTGAGTAAACTTAAACAGCAGCCCTGAAAAGCAAACATCATTTATCTCCCTGGGTTTGGCCACGGGACTGCCATCTCTGGCCCTACACCATGGCTGCTCTTGGGGTTTCCCCAGGAGGTAGGGGTGGCCATGCACACAGACCTGTGCACCCTTTCCAGAGCTGTCATCAGGGACTCCAGTGTCCTTTTGATCATTTTGCTTGGCTGTTTCCTTTCAGATGTGTCTTCTTGGTGGGTTGGTTTGCTTTTAAGCAGGAGGAGATGACAGTGGAGCTTTATTGTAGCTTTAGCAAGAGAAGAGATGATGAAATGATGAGGACCAAGAGAAGGGTGATGGACAGAGCCAGCTGTGATGACTTGGTTCAGTCAAAGCTGGTGCTGCTTGGCACTACCTGCCACTACCTGCAACTACCAGGGAGTTGGACTGAGGTAACAAAAAACTGAAGATACAAAAAATGCTCAAAGTTTAACTTTTGCTATAGCAGGAAAGATAAATGACAACAGTTGTTTGATAGCTCAGGGAACTGTCAATTGGTTTTTTTAGCAGAAGATATTTTATAAAGGCATTCTTTGCTTTGAACATACAGAGCAGCACAAATGAGTGTGACATCTCAAAGACTTTGAATGAAGCATTCGTTACATAGTTTCACAGCTCTAACTTTCTTTTCTTTTATTTTCAGATTTTAGAAATTCTAATATTCTGCATTCTCCTCTATTTTTACAAAAGAAAGGCTGTGAAACACATCATGGTTTTGTTAATGATGGTAGCTCTACTGGGTAAGAACATATTATTCACTTTAATGTTCCTGTCTGTTACTTGATAATTCCTTGTCACTCCATCTCTCCAGACACTTAAGATTCAAAGCAGTGTGCTTGAAGAAGAGTCATTGAAATGATTTCACATGATTTTTACTGTGGTCTCTTTCTGAAGAGAAAAGCTGATTTTTAAACATGGTTTCTACGCTTATTGCTGGGACTATTTCTTTTCACAGATACCCTCATATTAATATGCTATGTGTAATGATATTCTGAAACTTGTTTTAAATAAAACTTTAGGTTTTTTATATCCTGGGAAAGTGAACTACTCAAAACTTTGCTTTGGAGAGCAGGCTGTGAAAATCAGTTCTCTAAAACAGAGCAGCTGAAGACCTTCTAAGTGCTCTGTAAACAAGTGCAGTGATATGCTGTGACTGTACTACAACTTCTAATTATCTATGACTATTTGCATATGCAACATTTCATATTTTACAACCTTTCCTGAAGAAGAACAAGAACCCAGTGGACTACTGAAGTTTGTTTTCTATCATTGTCACCACAATCAATAACCAGGGAAAACAGAGGAGATAATTTTATTGGCATCTTTCGATAAAGTTAAACTTGAATCCATTTTGAGACATGTCAGGAGTTCATCTCTAAATCTCCTATGCTTGTAGGGTTATATCTAGAATTTTCACCTCTCCATGTGACAAATTCTCCTGTCCTTGTCTTGTCATTTCTCCATGAAACCCTCATGGGACACAAGTCTTTGGCTGAAGTGAAAGGTGCCATTGAAGTCAAATTATTTTTTCTCTGATTTCAGTGCGTGCAAAGACTTGCAGTCTGCAAAGACTTGCATTTCTAATGGAGATGACCATGAGGGTTTTTGATAAAATAGAATTTCACTAAAGTTTGCCAGGTACAAAATTTGGATTTAACTGAATGTAAAAACCCTCACAGATTTATTAACTCCATTCCTTCAGGGTAAAAACCCTGAGTGGTTTCTTACTCAGCTAAAAACTCAGACTTCCAGAACAACTTTTTGGGGACAGTCTTCCTATGTTGGTTTCCCAGCCCCTAGGAGTATTAGGATCTGTAGCTCTGCAGAAGCATTGCAGGATTTCCTTGCTCCCTGCATGAGGCAGAGATGGAAGAGCCCCCAGAGGCTTAGGTCTAACTGCTGTTGGTTTGGAGGAGGGAAGTGTGAGTGTGGCTATCTCCAGCTCCAGGCAAAGATGAGTGTGGCTATCCCCAGCTCCAGGCACAGCTGAGTGTGGCTATCCCCAGCTCCAGGCACAGCTGAGTGTGGCTATCCCCAGCTCCTAGCACAGATGAGTGTGGCTACCCCCAGCTCCTAGCAGAGATGAGTGTGGCTACCCCCAGCTCCTAGCACAGATGAGTGTGGCTACCCCCAGCTCCTAGCAGAGATGAGTGTGGCTACCCCCAGCTCCTAGCACAGATGAGTGTGGCTATCCCCAGCTCCTAGCACAGATGAGTGTAGCTATCCACCAGCTCCTAGCACAGATGAGTGTAGCTATCCCCAGCTCCTAGCACAGATGAGTGTGGCTATCCCCAGCTCCTAGCACAGCTGAGAGTGGCTATCCACCAGCTCCTAGCACAGATGAGTGTAGCTATCCACCAGCTCCTAGCACAGATGAGTGTGGCTATCCCCAGCTCCTGGCACAGATGAGTGTGGCTATCCCCAGCTCCTGGCACAGATGAGTGTGGCTATCCCCAGCTCCCAGCACAGATGAGTGTGGCTATCCACCAGCTCCTAGCACAGAGCCTTGGAGCTTTGGCAAAGCTCTCCTGAGCTGCTCTGCAGCTCCCAGCATGGCTGTGAGGAGTGTGGAGCACTGTGCACTCCTGAGCAAAGGTCCAGCCAGTCCTGGACTGGGTCCAGCTCCTCCTCCTGCATAACTGGAAGCCTGAAGATTTCCAGATGTGTTCCTCCACATCACTGCTGCAGTTGTGGGCTGGCCCACCATGATGCTGCCCCGAGCACGCCCTGGGGGAGCTGGGCAGTGGGTCTGGCCAGCCCTGCTGCCTCTGCCCTGTGTCCTGCCAGCCCTGGTGGCAAAGGGACACGAGGGACACGCAGAGCGGCAGCAGGGCTGCAAACCTGTGCCCTGGCAGGCACCAACTGCAGAGTCTGCTGCTCTGCCTGCAACCAACCAAAAATACATTTTCAGCTGGGGGCTGCTGAAGTTTTTGCGAGCTTATGCAACCTGAGGAAAATGTGTCATTGTTTCTGCTCTGTTAAAAAAGACACAAACAAGCAAATCCTGGCTCACGGGACCTTCTGAAATACTGACATTTCCCTTGAGCATGAGACTCAGAACTGCATCTGACTCTGGTTCCTGCAGCTGTCCTGGAGCCTGGCAGTCCCCACAAATCTACACTTGGACCACTCTGGTTGGTCTCTGACCTTTCTGCTGAGTGAAGTGATGGAGAGACTGAAAAATTGTCCATTACTTTGCTGCCAGCTGTGTGACACAGGCACTGCCCTTGCAAGGTCCTGCCTGCTGAGGGGGTGAGTGCTCATGGAAGGTGATACAGTCCTGGTGGAGTGTTCATACTCCATGATGTAAATTAAATGTGGAAAGGTTTCTTTACAGAGAGGGCAGCCTTGTGTTTCACTGCATATGCAAGCTACTTTCACCATCAAGAAAATACAGTGGTGATCACAAAATCTGATGAAGTTTTGCTTAGTACAATTCTGCAAATTCATTTGGTGAGAATCATTTTACCTCATGTATACACTCAGTTATCATAAGTTTGGGGAAAACATTTCAGATTATAGTGGGATTTCAGCTGGAAAGTGACATCATTTGTCACACTAGCTTTGAGGGGAGATCATTCTGACAGAGAAAACAACTCCTGGGTTTGAAACTTGTTTGGGAGTTACTTTAACGAAAAAGATAATTTCACTTCTCAAAGAATAGAAACCAACCAACCAACGAAACCTCCTGGTGCTTTCATTTCTGTCTTGTTAATATTTTAAGGTGTGGAAACTGGTCTTTCATCAGAAAAAAAAAAATTAGCAATCTTTACCCTTAGCATGACAATTCAAAATACTAATTTTTTTCCTGTAAATGTTCTTTTAAAATAATTACTTTCCCATGTTAGAGTTCAAATCTCAGTTTTATGTTGATGTCTTGTTGGGGCTTGAGTGTATTTCTTGACTTTGTATCACAGCATTTGCACTACTGCAGGCCAGTGTTTGACCTCTGCTCAGTTTTACAGCTGTGTTTGTTAAAGCACTTCACCTGTTTCCATTACAGAGAGAGAAGTGAAGTGCTGGGGGGAAAGGTTGTCATGAAAACAGTGAATTTCATGGTGGTGAACAGGATCATCACAGGATGTATGCAACTCTTAAACTCCCTCTGAACTTTTGGACTTTCTATAAGAAAAATGCTTGCAATCAAACCCTCAAACCTGCATTCATTCTTCTTCCCCCTCCTTTTCTCCCAACCTTTGGCCTGAACCTTTTGCACAGCACAGGTCTTCTTGCCAATCTGAATGTTACAGGAGGATGAATCAGACCACTGAAATCCAACACTCCTCAGCTCTGCACCAGGGTGGAACTGGATCTCAGCTGGGGGATGCTGCTCCTGACAATTAATTACCTTTCTTCAAAGGTCATCTCTGCAGCCTGACTCTTGAATTTTTCAGGGTTTTTTGAATTTGTTACATTTTATTTGCAGGAATCTCAGACTTCTTGGGTTAGCTTCCACAAACCAAGAGCTCCAAAAGGAAATCTAAAGTAACTCTTAGCTAAACTCTCAGCCCCTTTTCTGAATGATTTCTCTTGCAAAACCTCTCTGAACTGCTGACATGTATAAAACCCATTGCTTGCTGTCTGAAATTTGTTTGTGGTGATACAATGATAGTGATTAAATGGATTGACAATACACTGCTGAAATACTCTTTCTGTGGGATAAATCCAGTAAATGGTCTCAAGAGCCTGGCTCTTGAAATGAAGTGCAGACCCCTGTGTTGTTTGTCTGCTCTTCATATATGTAATGCATGGGGGGAGTTAGGTGCTTTGGGATGTGTTCCCAGAAGTCAACTTTGTCCAGCTCCTGTTTCAGAGGAGAAATCCTGAGGATGATGAGTTATTTGAGGCTCCCAGTGACACATGCAGGCTGCTATAAAGAGGCATCCTAACAGCTTTGAACAGATAGCCAGACCTCTCAGATGTCTCCTGAATACTGTAATATGGGCTCCAAATTAGCTACATAAACTATGTGGAGCTAAATAAAGTATGTGTGGAAGATGTGGAGGCTGTTGTACCACCTTCAACTGGGAGTTCAGTGAGCTAAAAAGACTTAAAGGCAAAACACAAAGTGTACTTAGATCTAAGGCCACTGAGCTTAGCCAGTAGCTTAGCAAGCATTTATCAAATCATACACTTGTTTTAGGTGCCCAAGTCCTTCCTCAGTCTTATTTTAAGTGATCAGTCCTGTGGCTCTGACCTGGATCCTTGTCCTCCCTCAGTGATGCACTGAAGTACTAATCTGAGTCCTGCCCTGCTAATCTCTTCCCTTCCCTTCCAGCATCCCTGACTGTCATTGCTGTTAAGGCTGTGTCCAGCATGATAGCACTTTCTGTGAAGGGGGAAATGCAGCTAACCTACTCCATTTTCTATATCATGAGTGTTTTAATGGCAACTTCTTGTGCTTTCCAAATCAAGTAAGTGAGACTCTATTTACCTACTAACCTTCATGTTTTATATGACAGTTTTATTTGGTACTGATAATGATTCCAGATACAAGTTGCAAATTAAGACAACAAATTTTGGCAGAACCCTGACAGATGCAAAAATTGCCTCCAGCTGGTTGAATTGTTTATTTAAACTTTATTTCTTAGTTTGTAATTGATTGTTATGGACACCACCTCCTCTCATTATCACCTTCAACAAGGTCTTCCCAAATTTACTTGTCTAGTTTTGGCACAGGTCTTAACACACTAAGTGAAATTTATGCTTATGTAGTCGTTTGGGGGTTACTTTTAGAAATCTTTATTGCTGAATAATCAAATAAGCATGATTATCCTCATTATCCATGTCTGTTCCCCAGCTTTATGGCCCTAGTCAGACTGGAGAAGGGAGTGTACCCCAACTTTCTCCCTGCCTCTGTTAAATCTGCATGTTGCACTTTGCTATCCTGCCTGACTGTACCTTTCAAGATCCCCCTGCAGGCCCCTGCTCTGTGAAGTGATTGGTTTATGCTGCCTGTGCAGATTGCTGGGGGTGGCAGCACAGTAAGATGTGTCTTGCAGCTGAACAGAGGCTGTTCCCTTTCTGCCTGTCCCTCTGCTTCTGGTGCTGATAGCAGCCTTCAGTAATCTCATCTAGACTGTTCCAGTGTGAGCCTGAGTAGTTCCTTGCATGATTATTTTCCAGTAGAAAAGCCAGCCCAACTTTTTCATGGCAGAACATACCATTCCCATGTGGAATCAGAAAGTCCATGCATTATTATGCACTGACTCTCCATGGCTGACTCAGGAACTCCCTGGTAACTGATTATAAAGTGATTTACATCCAGCTTGTCTTCTCTGGGAGAACAGCTCAGGGCATTTACAATAGGAAATAAGAGCTTGGTAAATAAGAAGCTGCTGAATTAACCTCTCCATCTTTTTTTTTTTTTCTTTCTTTCTTTTGCTGGCCAAAATTAAAGCAGAAGTGAAACATGCCCATTTCATTCCCTGGGCTCAGCATCCCTTTCTCTCTACTCTTTTGGATTTTCTAACAGGGACAGTGCTGTCAGTCTAAATTTTTCATTTTATTTGTTTGCTCTCTTATTTTATATGACTGTCATTCATTAGCTGAGAACAGCCTGTGCTCCAACAATCTCCTGGATCCAACACCGGGCCTTGCTATCACTGATTTAGTCCCTGTGACCAAGTTTGTTGCAAATGGGAGAAAATAATGAGGTGTTTTCAATGACTTCAAAATCCTGACTATCCTGTGGATATGTAGGATTTCTTTATTTTTAAAGCACCATGGAGACTGTTCAACAGTTGCTAAAATAACCACGCAATTATTTTAATGGCTAAAACAGATCCAAGCTTGGATTTTTACTGTGCGCATATATTGCACCAGAGAAATGTTCAAGTGTGGTTCTTTTTACAGGCTTGAATATAGTCTGCAGACTCCTGATTTTTCTCTCTGAAATGACCATTCACATAGCAGAATATCTACAGGTGCATCCACGATGTCAGCTCATGATTCATCACTCTATGGGTGAATGGTGATAGCTGTGGTCTCTGTACAAGTGGGTTAATGACTTTGCCTTTTTGCAGACTGTGCAGGCTGCTCCCTGGCCAGTGTCTCAGTCCTGCAGGTCTCTGTGCAATGCATGCTCCTGTGGTCCTGCACACTCTTGCTCATGGTTCTGGTGAGAGGTCATGTTGCTTTTCCGAAGAGCAGGGCAGAGAGTTTCCAACCCAAGGGGCTTGAAGCCACCTTCCTGGACTTTCCCTGCAGGACAGAGTGTTTCTGGGTGTGATTGCATGGATAAACATACAAATAGGTGTTTCTGTCAAGCTGGAGTGAGCAGTAGCAGCAATGTGGACTTCAGCAAAGTGAAACAGTTCCTACAAGAACTCACATGTTCATGTCCATGATGCCAATGTACCCTTACACAACCTGTTTGAAGTAGAGCAACTTGTCCCTGGCTGCTTGCAGGCAGCACTGCTTCCAAGAACCAATGCAGATCATAAGCAATAATACCCCAGCATTCCTCCCTTATCTGTGGCAGAAAAAATTTTTCCAGCAATGCTTCAAAAATATGTCCATTGAAAGCCTGTGGCTAGAAGAATCCATGCCAACCTTATTGCTTTCACCTATTCATTTTTACTCTGCAGAGTCAAAACCAGAAAGTAAATTCAGTATGTGTATGCTGTCCAGGGCTACTTGCTATTGTGGTAAGAAATGGTCACACTTATTGTTAAACTGACAAGAAGTGGCCTAACCTGACTTAAAATGCAAGGGATCTCCTGTAGGCATGAGATACAATAATGCTTATCTTTCAGGTTCTTGAATCAAGCAATGCATCTGTATGAAGCAACAGCAGTTGTCCCCATTAATTTTGTGTTCTTCACCACCAGTGCCATCATTTCAGGTTTGTTTCTGACCTTCTTCCTCTACAGAAAGATTTTTTAAACATCAGGTTTTCAAGAACAGGAACCCTGTGAATAGAAACCCAAACCCGTCATATTTATCCTCACAGAAATAATTTTTTCCTAAGTCATAGGTGTTTAGAGTGTTAGAGCTGGATCATCTTTTAAGGTTCATCCCAACCCAAATCATTCTATAATTCTATAAAAATAATCAAATTCTAACCTTTCCAAAATAGATTATGTGTGATTCACTGTACCTTGCTGGCTTACTAGAAGTACCTGCATTTATCCTAGCCTCATACTGACATCCAGTAAATGCATTTACCATGTGCACACCAGTCTCTCCCTATACGAACTGGTAGAGTAATTTTAACAGCCTGGCAAACTACTCAAATGACAACCAGCTGTGCTTCATAGTAGTTAGCGTATATTCTGTTTCAGAAGGTGGAATTCTGGGTTAAGTGAAGGAAATAAAATGACTACAAAAACTTTTTAAGCATTTAACATTTTATTCTGGGTGAGAACTTTGAACTCAGCATTGTTAAAGAGGGACTGCAAATCTTGGAAATGGTGTGCAGTGCAAGAACATGAGCTGGGAGGACAACTAAGATGCTGTATCAGCAATGAGCCAAAATGATCATGTTGTTAGAACATTTATGACTCATTTTAACACACGCTGGGGGCTTTCCTGTCATTGCTGTGCAGGAGTTTCTCATGCAGAGCTGCCATTAATGAGAAGGGGAGTTAGCTTCACGCACAGATTGCCTCAACACCTGTGTTAGAAGAGACCTACACTTTGTGACCGAGAAGAAACTTGTGCCAAAAGGGGGTTGTGTTCCTGTGACCATATGGGGAATTTGGCCAGGTGCCTCCTTATAAGATCAAGTACCTATTCAGGAATGGCTTAATAGCTTTGAGAGTGGATACACATGCATTTGCACCAGGTTAGTTAAACCAGTGTAGGGCTTAGAAAAGCAACCTCTGCTGAATCTTGCTGGGGTGCTTGTAGAAGGTACCCGCTGTCATGATTCCCCCATCCCTAGTTACAGCCTTTGAAGACACAGTCACACTGCAGCTGCACTGGGTCCCACTGGCATTTCTAAGCAAAGCTCTGCTCATCAGTGGTTTTAAGCTAATATACTTGGCTGTTAATAGGGGCAGCTGAGATCCAGATACACATCTGGTTCTGTCACCTCCACTACAGAGGTACTAATTCCTGGAAGCGGGGCGAGCAGAAAGAGCTAGCGATCCCTTCAGCCAGAAAGATTTGGCAAACTTGGCTGCTGGAGCCCTTCACTTGGAGTAAACCTCAGGGACACAGCTAGTTATTGAAAATCTGTTCCCAATTGGAGTTAAGATGTCCACATGCTCTGCTGGAGTAGCTTAACGAAGTCCATGAAGAACCTCTCAGCTGTATTGGTATGTCACTGCTTGTGAGTAAGACCTCGAGTTTGACCTGCACAGAAATTGTTGCTGACAATGCAAAAGATACATGCATCTGTGCAATTACTAACCCAGCATGTGTTCCAGCCTGATTGACTAAATCTTCTCCAGTCCTATGCAGTATCTTGAGAAAGCCTAGCTTATGGAATATAGGACACAAAGTGAACCCATCACAATGTGTATTAATACCTTATTTGGGATTTTTTTTGCTCCGTTTAAGCATGACACTTCTCCTGACCCTCCCAGCTGTAATTCATATCACTTGGAAGCCAGTCAAGATCTGCAATTCTTGTTTCTGTCACATTCCAGGGGTCATATTTTATCGGGAATTCCAAAGTGCAGCTTTACTGAGCGTGTTCATGTTTCTGTTCGGGTGAGTGTATCAGCCTAAAATCTGCACTAAGGTTTGTACTGAAACAGCTTTGCCTTCTGCAATCTCTTCTTTTCTCAGTAAGCAGAAACCGCCTTGTTATTAAAGTATTATGGAATAGCCATTATAGTAGGATAAAAAAAAACATTAAAGAAAAGATTGATGTCTGTGCTTTGGGAGTTTGGAGGCCTGGCTTTGAATCCAAATATGTAAAAATGTGAGACACTTGTGAACTACTAATCTCATGATGGAATGAAAAACCAGCATCATCTGTTCCTTCAGCAGGAAGAAGTTACTGCTCTCCACCAAATATCAAATTACAGGGGGTGCTTTTACAGCTGTGAGACATCTCCTCCTATGTTACCTTCCCCTGGTGTGTCTGGCTGTTTTTTCCTGCCCCTAGGCATGGGCAATTATATGAGCTGCTTGCCTACAAGGCAGTACTGTAATAACTCTCTCTAACTCTATCTGCCTATATCAAGAAAGACACAGTGTGCCTGCAGAAAAATTCAGAGCATGCTAAATGTATTTTTGAAGAATGGCCTAGGTGTTGTGAGAGCAGAAACCTGGGTATCAGCACCACAAAAACTTTTGGGAAAGGTGACTGTTATAATAATGGGCACAAAATGTTTAAAAGATCTCCTAGAACTGCTGGAGGTGTCTTGCACACAGTGCTGCCAAATAAATGGGGCTGATAGCTACAAACATCTTCATCTTCTGCAGTTGGGCTGGAGTAGGTGCACACAGCCACTATCTTGTCTGACTGCTGGAAAGGACACAAAAAATGGAAAAGAGCAACCATGTATTTGGCAGCGAGGAGTTAGGGGTTGTGTGTCCAACACACAGCAGAGAGAAGATGTGTCCAGCCATAGCAGTTTTTCACAGCTCCTGGCTCACAGCCTGCCCCTGAGACATGCAATCAAACAAGAAAAACAACAGAGATGTTGACTGTCCGCAGCCAGACTGAGTTGTTAATGAAACTGCACATGCTAGAGCGCTAACTTGGATGCTCTGGGAAGATTTGCTCAGGGATTCAAATGTTGAGGTCTCACACCCACAGGCATCTGATTAGGTAAATATTGCTGGAAGTGTAATTTTGGCTGTGGAGTCTTTGGAACTGATAATAAAGCTTCAGGAGGCAAAACTAGACTGAAAGAAGCCCAAAATAAATTTACAGAGCTGGCAGGAAGAAGCGTTTCTTTATAAACTCAGCGACTTGGGTTTGGAAGTCCTTGAAAAAGAAACATGGAAAGAAATTCTCATCTCAGATACAGTGAACTGTTTCTAATGATACTATGCCACTGTTATTTTGCAGGTGTCTCCTGTCTTTCCTTGGTGTGATTATAATTGCAAGAAATAAAAAAGAGGAGCATTTACAAATCCCTTTTATTGACTGTGGACATATTCCTGGTAAGTAGGGCTTTTTTTCTGTCTCTGTTTAAATGAGGTTTCAGATAATGGGATGACCTAGGAGAATTGAGTCACAAATATGCTCTAGTCATATTTAATAAATATACTGTTCACTTGATTTCTATTCCTGTTCCCAACAGATTTTTCAAAGAATTTTTCAGGATTTTTCCAAGCTATTGTTACAACCAGTCAAATGAAAACAATGATTAGTGGAGCAAAGAATGTTTAAATGATGGATTGGTGGGGAATTTGTTTTATTAAAATTCTTCACAAAGTTGTTGTTTTTCCTTCTCTCACCACATTTCCTTAGGAGAAAATCTGACAGGCAAAATACAACCAGATTCTCATTGTTCATGCTATGGCACACTGAATAAGGAAGATGACTTGGTGAAAAGTCAAAGCTGAAAGAAGAAAGCACTTTACATGCCAGTTAACAGGAGGAACACCACTGGAACAAGGATCAGTAGCACCTTTTTATTGAACATATTCAAGTGTACATTGAAGTCCTGTATGTTGATGAGACATAGTATTATTTAATCCTAATTAATTTATCCCATGATTGTACCAAATGTGTCCTAAAGATAAAGGAAGCCTTAACAAAAACCAAATCACCATTAATGAAATGGAATATTCTCCTAGTATCAATGCCTCTTGAGGACATTTTTAGAGTTTTAATTGCTTTTAAATGCAATGAGCACAGAACAGGATTATAAAAATTCCCCTTTGGTACTCCTCAGATCTGTGTAAATGTTTAAAGACAAATGTGAGAAATTAGAATTTTTGTAAGTGACTTCCAAGTATTCTGTTATATATATAATCCCTTTTAAACCCTTTCCTTCCTGTTCAGGAGTCAAAACTGTAAGTATATATGCAGTAGACACAAACAGAATTGTGTCTACTAAAAAACAAAAATAATTTTGTATTGGGTGTAGAACAATCCTGATTATCTCCTACCATCAGATAAATTCTCTTACCCTCCAAGGAAATCAGTACTTTTGTGAGCAGTGGGAGGATAGTGTTTGCCATGAACACGGGCACATGGGCACAGGGACACATTTGAGGTGCCCAGCCCAGGCAGGATTAGGGTACTGTACTTGACATTTTACATCCTCCCAGAGGAGTCCTGTGCACTGGGCTGCACTGGGCTGGGCTCTATGATCTTTTAATATAGTCTGGCCTGAGTTTTAGCTTTTGTTTTCAGCACAAGAAGGTTTTAGCGAAGAAAATGCATGGTTCTTCAGAGGAAGTGGGGTAGCCAGGCTCCCTCTCTTGGTATGTCTTGGAAAAATACCTCTAAAAAAGTAGGGCAACTCCCGTTACCACTGGTAATTCTGCATGAGGAAAGGCTGTAAAAAACCAGGACCACAAAGAGTCAACATAATTGTGCAATTTTCTCTTCATTAAATGGTTGTGTCTCCACACTGATTTGAAAAGCCAGCAGTGATGGGAACAATGACAGTACAGGCTTTGTGTTCAGATTTGGAACATCTTGGTGTCTCTCTGTCCCAGTGTCCCATCAAAAAAGCTTCTTCAAGGAATTCCTCATGGGTGCACTTATCCCTGCGTGGTACCATTGATCCACCTCAGCCAGCACAGGGGTTTTGGTCACATCCCCTGCATAAACAAATGAAAGTGCTCTTGAAAAATGTTCATGTCTTGTTATAGGATTGAATTAAGCTGCAGTTATGGGTAGGGGCAGTAATGGGTAGGGGCCGTAGACTGCGTGTACTTTGTTTCAGGTCTATTTTTTTTCCCCAAGTAATTGTTTATTTAATTTTAAACTGAAGATCCATAAGGCAGTTTCATTCCAAATGCTGCAAAGCACACACAGAGCTGCAGTATTTCGTGTGCAGCAGTGTCCCAGGAACTATGGCACTTGGGGACTTGTGAAGCTGTTTTTCAATATGGGGCTTTTCCAGCTGACACAGGACAAGACTCTGTGTCTGCACCTTATGGTACCACCTGCTTGGCTTGGCCTTCCTTTCCTGCCTAGCATCTTGAGTTCAAGTTTCTAAAGATTAAAATAAAAAAAGCACATGACTTTTACATGCTTTCTCCAGGGAGTAAGGACATGCCTGTCTTTCTTTTGCAAGTCAAATTTAAGCTGCTTTCTAAGTCTCAAGTGAGAGTATGTGCTAAAGATAGAAATAAGAGGCCTACAGGTTTTCATTCTGTGACCTGGGAAACAAATGGGTGAAAGGATTTGGTATTGTTGCTTTTTTTTAAATTAATGGCCTTGGGCATCTTTCTGAAATCTGTTTTCATGGCTCAGGAGGGCTGCAGGAGGTAATAGAGGTTACCAGGTGTAGGATTTTCTCTTTAAAGCAATAAATCAAATGTAAAAATCTGGGGCAAAAGTTATTTATTTTAAATTACTGGATTTCTTCTCGAACAATGTTTTTTTTTCTTCCTATGGGTTTATTAAAAAATTTTAAGAGTTAAAGTGTTTTATTTTATCTCTAGTGTATTTCAAAATAATTTGTGGACCAAAACACTGGTAGAAATTATGTGCAATTGAAAGTTGTGATTTGATATGAACCTTGAGATGTTAACATATTCCAACTAATTAATGTATTACAGGATTGGAAAAACTCAGTTATGAGAATTCGTTACTGCTCTGCCAAGAAACGGACATGACTTGTTTCAAGAATCAGTTTCTAACCAATGTTATTTTCAGATTCTGCTTGCCATACTTAGGTTGCAAACACCACAGACAAATGCCTGCTAAAAGAAAAGCCTTTGCACTGGAATAAAACAACATCTCTGGGGCCCTTCTCCTTAATAACGAGTTCTTTTCTTGCAGTGCTTTTCCTGACATCAAAAATGTGGGCCAGATAAGCTGCAAAACTTGTGCCTGCAGTCTGAATTTTCCTGAACAGATTCTCCATGGGATCTGCAGAAATCAAACCAGGAGAAGGTGTGGTAGGCAGGAAGTGTCTCACGTGGTGCCTCAGGCTCCAGCTTGGGATTTGTGACAGACCAGGACCAGCAGGAGTCATTTAGTGCTTGTTCCACTGCTGGTCATGCTGCAGCAAGAGATGAAGTATTAACTGGCCAGGGGCCTGGAAATGGGAGCTCTGGAGCAGAGCAAGACTGTTTAATTTTTACTGTAAAATATCAGGATTCATTTACCAACAGTTTCAGCTGGCAAACAATAAACTAAGTTTGGACTGGATTTGTCTGTTTGCCCCTGGGAGAGGCCTGGTGTTCACCTGGTAGGCTGGTTGCCTGCTACTCACTCCAGCCCAGCTTTTGGCAGACTCACATTTTGCATGAAAGGGCACTGGTCACCTAAAACCAAAGGAAAGAGGACAAACTTTATAAGGGTTGAGTTTCTGTGCTTTGAATCTGTGGTTTCATGCACCTGGCAAGCTGCTTGAATGGATCAGCACTGCCAAAAGGCTCATCCTCTTTTTCCCAGCTGTGAGGTCCTGTGGCTTCCTGGGGCCAGTTCAGCTCACCCATCCTGTAGAAAGCATCTGCACCCTTCTCCTTGCTGGGGTGGCTCTCTGAGCTGACCCAACCAGACTGGAACATGTGATGGGACAGATGTGAAAAGGGGGAGAGGGAGTGAGACCTCTCTTGCTTCGGGGGAGCCATAATATTATTTCTCTCTTTCTGAGGAGATTCTCTATATGCCAAGCATTCTGCTAAGATCACTCTTCTTATATCACCATGCCCCAAAAGCAGCTAAGAGCTTCCTGAAAGTCTCTTAAGTGCCAGACTCATTGGCTTGTGTATATGGAGTGATGAATGGCCCCAGGTGGGGCTAGGATAGCAGCTTGTGGCAACCAGCAGTGTCCCAAGGTCAGCTAAAAGCCCGGACACGTGTCTGACTATAAAGGATTCTGAGGGTTATTTTTTTTATTTTCAGTGACTGTTTGCAATAAGGTGTGTAAACAATGCTGGAAGGATGGACTGAAAGGTCTTCTATACTCAAACTGTTCTCAGCCATGCAATATCTCCTTCCAGGCCTCTTTATGCAGGATCAATGGTTGCTTGCAGAGAAAAATCTCCCTTTTTTTGACACTGGGGTGCAGATGATTAGACTGACCTGTCTGTCAGTGTGCCCTTTTGTTAGTGTCCTCTGAGGCTTGACATTTTTCTCGTTCAAATTTGTTTGTTCATTCCTTCTGCAGAAATCAGCTGGACTGTGTTAGCAACTAGCTGAAAGGAGATAGAGGCTAAGGACCATAATTATTACTGGAGAGCCAAGCTGGAAGATTTACAAACCAAGGCCATTTCAGGAGCAAAATACAGAGAAATGTTTAGTGGTCTCCATTCTCAGGAGTTTGAGAAATCCTGAGTTTTTGGGTTCTGGGATAGAGTCAGGGACATCAGTGAATAAATAGTGATTTCATATAATTTTGTTGTGGTTTTAGTTTGGGTTTTGCTTTTTTATCTATTTCCCACCAGTTTAGGAGTGAAGGATGATTGTTCTCTGCCTAGAGAAGCAGGGAGGAAATACAAAATTCCCTTGGCAGATGGGAGATGCTTCAGCCTTTTGAAGCTGGGGAATTTGTACAGGCACCACCCGAGCACCTGGCTGATGTAACTATTTAGTTATGACATAAAAGGAGGCAGCACTGGCAAATACATCACTACATATTAAGCACTCCTGACCATGTAGGAAGGATCCTTGTCCTCTTGCCATGTGCTAAATCTGTTCAGAGCACATGTAGCCAATCTGGCCCCTGAGGCTGCACATAAACATATTTTTGAGACATGCTAAATGGGATGCCTTGAGCATCATATCAATGCCTCTTGGGCATGTACTGTCTTTCATGCAGAGCTCTTGTTGGGTCTTCCCTTTAGGGAAATTAGACTGTGTGATGTCCATACAACACAGGATTGCTCAGATGAGAAGATACAGTACTGCCAGAATATTCCCATCACCTGGGAAGTGTTTCTAGAGAGTGCTCAGCAAGGAAGTTGTGTAAACCTGCAGTCTTAGATTGCATTCCCTTTGCTTCCTGCTTACCACAGAGTAAGCATGGACAGTTTTGGTATCCACAGAATCTCAAGAATCTCCAGACCTAAGTAAAGGATTAGGTGGCTGCTGAGTAGGTTTTTTATTTAATCTAAATCCCAGTTTTGCAGTTAGGCCCCTAAAGCTTGTCCAAGACTTTCAAAGTGCATTTCATAGTACAAATCTCCAACAGTATTTTGCTTGCTAATGGACTCAGGCATCAGTCCCAGATGAATCTGTCAGTTCCCAAGGTAGCAATGAGAGGGATGCTGTTGGGCAGCAGACTTAGAAATGTGTTGTGGTGGCAGGAAAGTTTTGCATGAACACAGAGCAATTACTCCAGGGGACCAGTAATGTACAGTGGTCTCCTGGGCTCCTTTTTGACAGTGTCAACAGGGCACTTGTTGACAGTTTTCAAACTACAGCTACTGTAAAGGAATGATTAAACAGGTGGTGCTAACACTGACTGCTTTACATGGAGTCAATATATCACTCTAGTCCATGGCACTAATACCTTAAATGTGAAAGGTGGCCTGTGGCCATTGATGAAGGAGCCAATTTCTGTACTTTGCTAAATCACTTTGGGAAAAATAGAAATGATTGATTTAAGCCTCCAGCACAAACATGCACTTGCCAGCTCTCCAGTTGAAGATTTCCACTCTTGGAATAGGCATTGCCTTGCCTAGATGAAATCTTTGGAGTCTGCTGCCAGGTCTTTTGCCAGAATCATTAAACTGCTTGAAATAACAGCACTGTCATTTGTCTTCCATCTGATAGCTTGTGGGCATAAATCCAGAGCAACATGAGCACAAGATCAGGAGTTTTCTCTCCATTTGAAAAAAAAAAATTAAAGTTTTTCTTGAGTTTCAATAGCATGTGTACCAGGTGCAGAGCCTTATGCTGTTTAATGCTCTCCAATGCCCTCAGCCAAGAGTAGGAGAGAATGCTTGCATGGCACAGAGGCTGCCAATTAGGGAGCTTTTACCTGTCACTGAAGGTCGTGGCTGGTAACACCTTGTACAGCAATAGAATACAACAACTACTGGACCTTCTATTGATTTTTCAAGAACTGCTGTTCTGTGCTTTACAATGCAAAAGGGCTGAGGAATATCATTTACTATGACCAAGCATTGCAGTTACCCATGTGTTTATTTTTGCTGACAATATTTAACAGTGAACAAACAGCACGTCCCGACGATGCTGCTGGGATTCCGGGTGCGTGGATGAAGGACTTGATTCAGCACTGGAAATAACAAAGGTTGTTGATATAAGAAGGCAGCTTTATGTCATCTGGCCTGGCCTCCTTTACAGTTCAAGTCAGGCAACCTCCTCCAAGCACTTGTGTGAACCCTTTGACCCATCTACAGAAGAAAACAGCCCATCCTCTCCTACTAGTCAAAGTAGAGGAACCACCAATGCCATTAGTAATTTTTACTAGTGATGAGTCATTGTTTGCTTTTAAACTCTGCCTTATGTCTATTTTAACTTGTTTAGCTTGCAGCTATTTGCCTTTTGCCAGTGGTTTAAAGCACTCGGTAAGTCCCTCTAGCAAAATACAGTATGATGGATTTTTCACTAAGCTAGAGACAAGCCTTCTAAGTCTCTCACCATCAGATATTTCTGTCAGCCCTCAAATTATTTTCTGTGGTTGTTCTCTGCTTTCTCTCCATTTTTCCAGTGTCTGCATTTGGCCAAACACAAAGTAAAAATCAGATCATAGCAGCACTGAAGAAGTAGCACAGAACAGGATGAGACCCAGCATGCCATGGTTGGATGCCTGGCTTCCCCACTTCCCACAGCTGCAGCCCTGCCACCTCTCCAGGGAGGTGCCTATGCTTTGTTTTGACACTGTAATTTATTGTTGGCTGTTTTGCATGCCCAGAGATGCAGCCGCCTCACTTCTTTTCAGTGATTTGATTTCTGCCTCATTGCTGAGTTTGGTGGTGGTCCAAAGAGTAGGTGCCCCTGCCCAGAGGTCTCCAGGAAGTCCAGCACAGCAAGAGGCTTTGAAAGATCTGCCAGGTACCACCATACCTGTGTCAGACCCTGGCCCAGGGTCTGACACAGGTATGGTGGTACCTGGCAGTGGTAACAAGCAACATCACAGAGCTGCCCTTTCTTCACCTGAGAGATTTGAGAGCTCAGTCCAGATGTGGGAGGAGGGTGACTAATTCAGTGACTGTTTGAGGTGTGGTAAGTAAATACCACACTGGGAGGAGTGCCTCAATGTGGGGAGACCCTGCCCAGGTCAGCTGGTCTCTTCTCAAGGATGGTGAGGGTGCACCAGAGAGAAAAGATGCTGATATTTGACAGATGCTAATATATGACAAAAAGGTTTCTGCTCTCTCTGTCCCTCACTGCTCACAGCCTCACAGTGAGCCTGTGTTCTGAAAGCAGCATTTTGGGCATCTTCCCTCCAAGAGGACACAAGCATCTGGCAATGCTGACTGGGACGTCCAAACCCCAAAGAGTAGTGGGATGTGCATACCAGCCCTGGCATCTTTGGATCACCATTCAGGTGATCAGCCATTAATTTACTCAGGCTGTGGATCTCCCCACACTGAGGTTCCCAGGGCACCCCACAGGGTCCAGCTCCTGGGTGGACCCTGTGCTTCAGGTCCTGCCTCCTCTGAACAAGGAATGAGTGTCCCCCAGCCCTTTGGGGGATATAGGAGTTGAAATACCTTTGCAGTGGAGGGAATATTGTAGTGCTTTTACAGCCCAAGATGTCATGTTAAGCCACAGAACAGATGCAGCTATTTTGCTGGCAGCTTTACACAGCAAATAGCTTGGATCCAGTGCTCTGAGGTGTTTGGGGTGGTTTTTCTTTGAATTTTCAAATGAAAAGATCCCTAATATCACCTCAATTAGCCTGAGATAATTTGTGGTAGAGTTTTTCATTTAAAAAAAGTGTCCTTTAATAGTGAAGTCTTTGCAAAAGGCCCTGTCAGAGCACTTTAAAAGTGATTACAGTGACTCACATTTTTAATGGCTTTTTTTTTAATCTCAAAAATGGCTTTCTTCCAAATAAAATCCTACAAGGCCTCATATAACAAACAAGGGTTACTGCTCTTTTCCACACATAACATGAAAAATATCCTTGAGAGGAGCAAACTGCAGCCCATCTGCTGTAGCTTGGCTGGCGTGCGGCGCAGCTCGCTGGCCATTACGCATGGCTCTGGGTAAAGCAAACCACCTGCTTCCTGCACCAGGGCCCACAGCCTCCCCCGTGCTGCTCCGAGCAGGAAACCCATCCAAACTGCTGATGGGATGACAACCTTGGCATTCCCTTTCACTGCATTTGTTCTTGTGCCATTTGTTGTTCACTCAAGTGCTCCGTAGACTTTCGTCTTCTTTTCCATCGAAACTAGAAAAAGGCAGGCTTTGCCAGGGATAAATAGACTCTTACTTTCCTGCCTATTGCGTTTCCTCAATCTCCAGCTGCAGTCAGCAAAGTCTTCAGCTGGGAGCCCAAAAGGGCACCCATGAAAGGGCAGGGAAAGGAGAGAAGTCTTGGGGTAATTTTGTCAAGGAGCAACCAGAACATCAGCCCTTCCTCCCTGATCCAAGGTCTGATGCTGCACGTTTGACTGAGCTGAGCCTTTCATGTTTCCCACTTATGTCAAACAAGTACTCACTTTAATTCCAGAAGCATCCCTCACATGTACTTCCCAGACACATTTCCTAAACACTTATAGCACAGACAAACTGTAATTTTGCAAAGAATATGCTGAGTAAAAAATGGCATTTCCCCCAAGCTGCTTGCCATCATGCTGCAGAGCTCTGCCAGCACCATTACACTGCACATGCTGAGCATCCTCTCATGACCATCACTGTCCATGAAGGGAAACCTCTGCTCACCTTGGCTACTGCTCAAAGCAGATGAAGGATGCATCACCCATCCACCAGCTGCATGGGCAGGGTGCCCTGCTGCCCTGGGCCCAAGAGGTGGGCACAGCTTCAAAGGATGCAGCACTTTACAAAACAAATGGCTTTCTATGGCCTAAGTGAGGTCAGGGTCCTCACTGCTCCAGGTACCTCTTAGTGGTCAAAACATTAATATAAAAAGTACAAGTTGAAATCCTTTCCCAGTCTGAGCTGGAGACTATTAGCAGTGTCTTCAGGAACTGGAAGAGCCAGACTATTGGGAAAAGAGCACTTCTGCTCAGCCTTGACTCTGCTGCAACAGTCTGGAGGGTGCTGTGGCAGCACTTCATATTGCCATCAGGACAAGATGCTTCTTTCCTTCTGTTTTAAAAAGAAATTAAATCCAGTGCTGTTGTTTTGCTAAGAAACAAACAGTTTTCACTACCTCCTTCACTGAACTTAAACCATACTCTTAAATTCATTGACTATAAACAACCATCAGTAGCACCCTGAGGTAAAGTCCTCATATGAAAAATTTCCTCTCAGATGGGAAAAATTTGGCACTTTTATGATCAGCTCAAAATGTGATCTTTACAGCAGAGAACAAAGCAGTGCTGCCAGCTGTGCCCAAGACTAGGACATTTTTCTTCTTGATATATGTGTTATTGGAGAAAAAAATGTTCATGGGTATGTGTGGTTAACTGCATACTTAGGTGGCACTGATTAACATTTAATTTTACTCTCCCTGTCATGTGGTTGTTAGAGTGCCAGGTTCCATGCCTCTCAGTGTTCAGAGTGCACCTTTTTATTATTTCTTTCTTAGAACCAAAGTTGTGCAGCATGCAGTAAATATAATTAAAACTCAGTTAAATTAGTTGTTTATGATGCATAAAAACGTTTTCTAGTGCAAAATAATATCACATTTTTAAACATGTCATTAACCATTGGCCAAAACA
Organism: Molothrus ater; assembly: GCF_012460135.2. Classification (NCBI taxonomy): domain Eukaryota; kingdom Metazoa; phylum Chordata; class Aves; order Passeriformes; family Icteridae; genus Molothrus; species Molothrus ater. The sequence continues at coordinate 130,596,409 of NC_050478.2, forward strand.
AAATCATACCTTAAAAATGCATCATGTTTATCTGGCCAAAACTCAAGCCTATGTTAATTCATTTTGTTATGCTAAATGGTGGCTTTAAACCACCAAGCCACTGGCAGAGTGAGGTGGCAGCTGGGCTGCATGGAACAGGGTAAAATGTGCAACATTCACTTCACTAAAGCACTGGTTATCTCAACATCGAACTACAAGAATAGAGTCCAAAAAAATTACAGGAATGGCCCTAACTCTGTTTCAGCAAATGTTGGTGCTCACAGAGTGCAGAAGCCACAGCAGATACCAGGGCCCCTGTGTTTAACTCCAGCTGTTTAATACCTAATAACCAAACTGCTGGGGTTAGCTGGGGGGTTACTGAGAGGCATTCAGACTCTTGCATGGGCCTGCAGTTACAAAATATTGTGTCCTAGTACAGGTAAGAGACTCTCCTGAATCCCTCACTGCTTGTGGGTAGGGCAGTCTTCCGGTTCTCTTTTCCAAAAAATTGAAATCAGATTAAGTATCTAATAAGTATCTATCTATCTATCTATCTATCTATCTATCTATCTATCTATCTATCTATCTGTCTGTCTGTCTGTCTATCTATCTATCTATCTATCTATCTATCTATCTATCTATCTATCTATCTATCTATCTATCTATCTATCTATCTTAAGCTCTAAAACCTGGCCTCCTCCTTTCTGGAGCAACAACTCCCTGTTGCCTCTTCCCCATGCCCTCCATTTGCCTTTCACAGCAGGGCTTTGGGGTAGTGCTGTGTCCCTGGTGATGAAAGACGCACCAGAGCTGTCAGCAGTCAGGGCACCAGTTTGAGTCCTCTGCACACATTTGTGTTTGACATCTTCTGCTTACAGTGCTGTCCTGAATCCTTCTGGGCCAGCCTCATATGCAGCGTTTTTGAGTGCTCAGAGGCAGCTGGGTGTGTCTGCAGTGCAAATAATTCACTTAGATAAAAGGCAGCTGTGGAAGCTAGAAGATAAGGGGCCAATCTGTATGTCTCAAACACTGATAGCCAGATAGTTATGGAGCCAGCCAAGGATTGTTGGTAATAACCATGCCTGTGAGAAAAAACAGGATGTGTCTGGACAAGGGTGCCATACAGAGGAAGGGCAGCACTCTGCTGGGACAAATGCTCTTGTTCTGGCTCTTGGAAACAAGCACAGCACAGTGGAGTGCAAGCAAGAGAATGAGACTGAGAAGTAGGCATGGACTGTCAACCAAAGGTAGATCCAGTAGAAGTGGATCAAGAACACATCTGCCCCCCAGAGCACTCTGGCTCATTTCCAAAAAGGTCAGAAAGAACAGATTGCTCACAATAACTAATTTGCATTAAATGCAATAAATTTAGGTTCATGGCGGGAAAATATTGTCTATAAAAAGGCACCCCCAGGACCCTGGACAACCCTCATTCCCTCCCTCTTTTCCTTCTTTCCTCTCCCTCACTTTAGTCTCTTTCTCTCCCTCTTCTCTTTCACCCTACCCCTTATTCAAAATCCACCACAGTGTGCTCAGACTAGACTAACTGGGAGCAGCACAGCAATTTCACAGGCTGATGGAGCTGTTAGGTGCAGTCTTGGCTTTCTGCAGCCACAAAGCTGTAATGTGAACTTCTGTCCATAGCAACAACCACCTCTTCTCTTTAAAGGGGAGCTGTGAGGAAAGCAGAAGACTTGCATTTGACTGGAGGCTACATGGTAGCTGAGATATTCCAGATGTGATATTTATGTCGGAAAGGCCAACCTGGCCTACTGCAACAGTGGTAGGAAGGGCTTCAGCAACATCTGAGGTGGCATCCACTAGACAAAAAGAGTGCAGTAAATTAATATTAAACTGCTGGTTTTATTAGTAGTAGCAGTAGCATCTAGTATGCTTCATTCATGAGTATTAAGCACCTGGTGGAAGATGGAAGCCTGATACTGCAATCTGTCATTGACTCTAAAGAGTACAGACAACACATTAGGCAGGTATTTTGTGTCTTCACAAATAAATGAAATAGTGGACAGACTCTTCCAAAGAAATGTTTACCCATGCTCCTTAATCCAAAGTTCCACTAGCTTTTTTGAGGATTAAGCTGCAGACTGTTTGAGCAATCTTAATGTAGCAATTTTCATGAATAACCAACTGAAGATTAGGCTGCCCTTTGAAAGTAGTGACAGCATGGTGTGAGAGTTTGGGCAGTTTTGGGATGGGGGAGGTAGTGGGGAGTTGCTTTGTTTTAGAATTATCTCAGAAACCATTCTCTGAAGTCTTGCAGAAAGGAGTAGTCCCCAGAGCAGAGGTGGAGAAATGCTCTCCCAGGGCAGGGACACAAGAACATCTGAGAGCAGAATTGCATTGTTCCCTAAAGCTGCCAGGTTGGTCAAGGATTGCTTGGACAGCAGGGGGGTGGTTAGACCTCTCTATTGTTATTCACAGCTTTAACTTACAACAGAATGGGAAATAGCAGTATAATTGTTGTCCTAGGGAAGGAAATGTTTAAACTCAGTGCAAGTACAACCCATGCTGGTGTGCTGTAAGCATTTGTGGACAGTCTGAGATCAAGGTTCTCCTGGGTATTCCCATGGTGTGGAATATAAAATCAGAGCTGATACAGTCAATGCCTTATACTTTCTGACTGTGATCATCAGTGATGATCAAAACATGCAGGAACTGAGAGGGAGTGGAGATTTTAAGGGCAGTTGCATCAGCAGTCACAAATGTAAGACTATCTCAAGGAAAAAGGGTGGGGGGCTCTAGATGATAATGACAGTAAATGTATGGATCCCTGAAAAGAGCCAGATTTCTGATGGGTTTCTTTAATTTTCTGGATTGAGGAGTAGTATTTTAAGAGTCTGGCAGCATTTTCTTAGTGCAGAAGAGGTGCTTCAGAAATGAGACATTTAAGGATGTTCTGACTAAAAGCAGAACTCTCTCCTCCATCAAATTTCCTTTCAAATAGTGATAAAATGTAAATATTGAAGTCCTCTCTACTTACAACAGTCCTGCTTTACTTTTTGAGGAGCACTTGGGAAAGACATGCCTTTTTCCTTTGTCTGTAGGAAAGCAGTAAAATTACAGTCATCTGAAAAATACTGGCAATAGGTCAAAAAAGGATTACACAGAAACATGTCAGAGAAAAAAAAAGAAAATTAAATATTTGTTACAGTTCAAGATAACGGAATTAATCTAAATGAGTAGCACATTTATTGTAAATGTCAAAATTTTCAAAAGTAATCTCTTAAAAAAGTCAACAATCAACACTCACATGGTTCAGTCTGTACAGAAAAAAACAGTCATAAAATGTGGGGGTTGAATGTTCTCTGCTTTTCTGTCTGCCCATTGCTTTCTTTCTTTAAATAAGAGTACATGCTTGTGTGTGTGTGTGTGTTTGTAAAACAACACAAGTCTATCAAAGAGCAGGACTTATATATCCCTGCATTTACCATGCTTTGCTGACTCCAAAACTTGCAATTCTGAGCAACAGTCTTGTTTCTCCCCTACAGGAAGAACTTTCTTTTCTTGCCTAAATCATCACTTAAAACATTTTAGGATTAAAACATTACTAAACTTAAACATTTTCATCTGGAGTAAGCATTGCCCAGTAGGTTTGGGTGGTCAGCTTGGATAATTTGGCTTCTATGAAGCCATTTGCAAAGAAGAAAAATGTGTTGTTGTAAGTGATTTAGTTTTTTTCAAAGATTGCTTTCTTGATAATGTCATAAAATAAATCCCTAAAAGCTGGTTTATAGGCCAGCTCCACAAGACAAACAGTGAACAAATTGGCCTGGGCAAGAAAAGCTTTCCTAAGATAATAAAAACAACTTGTGCCGGCACTGTGAGAAAAGAAGACAGCTTTCAAAATGTTTATCTTCAAGCTAAAATACAAGTCCCAAGTCTGAGTTTGAAAAGCAACTGGAAGATTGTTGTCCTTGGTGAGGAGCTGATGCGCAGAGAGGGGCAGGGGGGCTGAGCTGGGAGCATCACCAGGTGGGATTGGGGCCAGCAGGTCAGCTGGGATGGCCCTGGAGGAGCTGGGCAGGGACCTCCTTCCTCTGACACATCCCCCTGGTCTTGGAGGCACATCCTCTGCCAGCTGTGTCACAGTCCCTCCTCACACCACACCCAGCACCTTGAGCCTCTCAGTTTGTTTCTCCCTTTTGATCCCTCCACCCATTAGCATCTATAGATGATCATGCTGTACTATTACTTTGCCTCTCCTGCATTTTCTGTGGACAACCCTACCATTGGGATAGCCAAAATACCCTTTTCTTTGCCAACATATCCTTCTCCTATTGCATCACTTCATGTTGGCTTCGTGCAACTGATTTAGGCAATGATTTACATTAAAACCTAGGGTGAGAACAGAGACCAGCATGGTGAAAAGGCTTAGGTTGAAACCTCACTTTCAATCCCTAACCTGAAGAAGCTGCCACCTCCTGATTCCAGATTTTCTAGTGTTTCAGTTGCCTGCAATTTGGTGGGATTATGTATTTTGAAACATTTTATTCACAAGAATAAAGGAAGTAAAGTTCAGTCATTACTGCATGAGCAAGAAGTGGAGGAAAAAACCCCTCTCCTCATTGAAAAAACTACTCAGACCTTTCCCTGCCTTCCCCAACAGTCCAAGCAGGACTTCAAGCAGAAGGCAGTTTCAGGCAGTACTGGCATACATTTGCTATGGAAGTATGTCCATGGAATGCAACACAGGGCCAGGGTCCTGGAGGAAATTTCTGTTGTTAATTGGATAGTTACAGGAATTTGGATGTCACCTAAGGAGCATGTGAGATTGGGTGTTACTGTCTCAGTCACTCATTAATCCTGCACCTGGTACATTTCTGTGCAGCAAACACCACGTGCAGGACCATCATGTCATGAAATAAACAGTGTGAGATAGCCAAGGGTCTGGAGAGGACAAAGCCCTTGCCCAGGGTGAGCTCTTGCTATGACAAAACTGTTAGTAGAGGTCTCCTCTGTAAGCCTCAGCCCTGCATGTTTAGCTGTTTGCTGGCTGCAGATGAGAGTCTGGATAAAGCTTGTGGGCCATCCCCTGCTCACTGTGTGAGTTCTGCTGTGCCACCTGCAGAGGCTGTTGGGCTACAAAAATGCACCTTGCTCTAAAAAATGCAAACAAGTTGGACATCTAACTAGACAATATGGTCACAGTGGATTTAGTTCTGAAGATCAGTTTCTTTGAGAACTGGGGAATAATAGAGCCCAACAAACCACACAAGGGTACAGTAAATATTGGCAATCTCTTCTGAGTCCTTCACAGAAGAGTGACATCTTTGTGCAGGGATCATGTCTTCTGTCTTTTTTGTTTGTTTGTTTTGTTATTTTGGTTTTTTTTTTTTTTTTGTTAAAAGTGGCATCTCTACTTAGTAAATACCTGATCTGTCCTCAGTGCATTTTGTGCTACTGAACAGCTTTATTGTGACAGGAGATGGCACAGAGGCACAGAAGCCAAAATCTCTTTAGGGCCTCAGAGAAATCACATCAGCTGTATCAGAAATAGTGTATAACATCCAAGGGAAAAAGATTAAACCACCATACTTGTGAAAAGCCTTGCCTTGTTTGTTGCATGGTTAGCAGCTACAGCTTAGGCAGAGTAGTTACTGCTAGAGCAGCTCTGCAGCCCTTCCTTGCAGACAGAGCAAAACACAAATATTGAAGTATGTTAGAGGTCTGTAGCAATATGGGAAAGGGCCAAAATGGATGGTGGCAAATAGTGGGGAAAAGGTCATGAGAAAAAAAGTGAGGGAAGTTGTATTAAGCAGAAAAACAGGGCATGACCCTACCATTTGGCAAAGTTACAGAAATGTTAACCTTTGGAAATGCTATTAGTTCATTGCTGTTTGGAAAGTTGGCTAGAAAGGCAACACTAAGGACTGACTCAGTTCTAGGGTTTCTGCTGTGCTAAGCACAGTAACACATGAACACACCTCCTCCCCTCTTGGAGGCATGCTCATGAGGAACAGCCACTAAATACTGTTATTCCTAATATTTTGCTACCCTAGGCAACCAAAAATCAACTCCACTCGGCATGACATAGCCTGCAAGAACTAGATTGTCTAGAATCAATTTGCTACTCCAGTTGAGTTTGATTTTATGATCTTAACACTTGTCATTTTGGGAAGGAACAAAACATTCACTGTTCCCAGGGTATGTAATGCTACTGGGAAGCCATAAATTTTAATTTGGTGCTTTATTTCCCTCATGAAGAGATGTTGTTCATATGTGCTGTCACAGCTGGGGGTTCCTCTTTTTTTCCTTGTCCCTTCATTAAGTTGGAACATACTCAGATACATGACAGCTTTTGTTTCCATCAATGATGGATGTTAAAGTGAGAGTTTTGGTCTGGTTTTCTTGGACTAGGAATAGTTTCACATGAAATTTTCTGCTGGATGAGCTGGCACTCCTGGCTCCCTCTCCAAGCTCTGCCAATCACTATTTTTTTTTCTCTTCAGTATTCAGCTTGAATTTGAAGTGGCAGGACATAGAGATTGATGGTTTTATTCTTTAGAGGAAAGGAACTAATTCTGAGTGCATGCTGGAGCACAAAAGAGACTTGGGGAAGAAAAATGCCCTGCCAATTTATCCAAGTCTTTTTCAGGAACTGAAAGTGGAAACAGAACACTTACTAAAATATTTGTTTTTTATTTTAATGACTATCTTAACTTATTGGAAAACCCATACCCTATGGAGTCTCCTGTAAGATATATTGCTTCATATTTAGGAAAAAATACCTGGATGTCTAAAGGCTAAGAAAAAGTATCTGCTTTTCATTCTTTTCCATAGTATTTTCCACTTGAAAAAAATTTATCATGACAAAAAATATAGGTACATACAGCAGAAGGCTCAGTTAATAGAAGTATGCCTACAGCAGGCTGTGAAAGAAGACAGGTGTTACACCAAAGAAAATTTTAATGACAGAAGTCAAAGTTCAAAGGACAATCTTTTAGGTTTTCATACAATTCGATGGTATGGAATAAAGGTATATCCTGTCTATAACATCAGAAACCCTGTTTGGCTCCTGTTTGAGAAGTAGACTCAAGCTTCAGTCAGGAGATTGGCTGAAGCTTTTAATATTTTTCAATACTCAGTGGTCTTAGCATTTTGAGGACTGAAAGGAGGAAACGTACGTTTTCCTCCAAGTCTAGGTCCCTATAGAGTAATTTATGTCCTTGAAAGTATGCAAATTAATTTTACAAATGGATTTGGATAAGAATCAAGTTTTAATGGTCATCAATTTCATGACCTTCTAGATAGAAGAATTGACCTCTCTTACTGCTTAATAGACTCTGAAATCCAGCTGACATGTGGAGTTCGCTATGTTCAATGGTGAAAGGAAGTTATTATTTTTGGTGGGGTTTATTTGTTCCCATCCCTGAAGACCACATGAAACCTGGCTACTGTCCTGGGACTTGTAGTTCAAGTTATTGTTTTATAGTCCCTGGAGTTAATCTAATAGCCTGGAATCTTGACTGCAGAAAACATTTGAAGAAAAATGAATTTATGTTGTATTTCCTGCATATTTGTGATAGTTGTTTGGCAAACCTAACAGCATCCCTCCTCTTGTACTGTGGGACAGTAATCTTTCAGCTTTTGATGGTCTTTTACAGAAGGAAATCTGAATTAAAAAATAGGGTTTCAAAATAAAGGTCAAGATTTACTCAGAATAGGATCAAAGCAGAATTTAAAATACATATACAGCATAGAAAGTTTTTCACAGAAAGAGTGACAAAGTTCTGGAATGGTCTGCCCAGGGAGGCTGTGGAGTCACCCTCCCTGGATGTGGCACTTGGTGCCATGGTTTAGTTGAGGAGTTGGGGCTGGATTGGACTCAATGATCTTTAAGGTCTCTTCCAACCTTGTGATTCTGTAAATTCTGTGAATAGATGTAGCCATTCCCTCTGCCGTGGTCTTTACACTTCTACAGGGAAGCTGTCAAACCATGAACCATTCCACACCAATGATGAGGACACAGGGTATGAACTCATGGTGGGAGCCAGGCTGGATAGGGCTTTGAGCAACCTGGTCTCTTGGGAGGTGTCCTTGCCCATGGCAGGGGGGTTGGAGCTAGGCAATCTTTAAGGTCCCTTCCAACCCAAACCACTCTATGTTCCTATGATCTTAAAGATGTTGAAGCCTCTTCTGCTGCTCAGGCAATCAAAAGAATTATTTGCCCTAAGGGAAGCAGAGATTTGAAAGTCTGTTCATTAGGAAGGCCCTTACCTTGCATGTTGTGTATTTGCACACACGCAAAGCCTTGCACAACCACACCTCGTAAAACCAGTGAGCTCTGGCCTCACACCAGCGTGCTGCACCACAAAAAGGGGGTGGTTGCCTAGAACACCACAAACAGGCCTTCAGGCAAAGAAGGAATTGCTCTTTTCTGGATATTGCTGCTTTTGTTGGATAATCCAAAAAGGAGTAAAACTATTCTTCTACATGTCTTCTAACCTAAAAAAGGAAAGTTTAGACATTTTTTTTTATTCCCGCCGCAAATTAACACAGAATGGCAGGATCAGGATCTCTGAGCTTACCTTTCTTACCCTTCCTTCTCCAGCATGGAACGACTCCAGAGCTTTGCATAGGAAGGATTGGCCTCCACAGCTTTTGACACAGGGTGCTGTCACACTGCTCCAAGAGCAGCTTCCACTGAAGTTGTTTCCTCAGGCTCCAGTGTGTGTCCCACTGGGTGCTGCTGGACACCTGCAACACCCCATAAACCTCCTCTGCCCCAGCATCAGGTGTGAGGAGACTTCAGGGGACACAGAAATCTGTAGTTTGGGGTTGCCATTTTAGAAGTTGGGCCATTGTGTGCCGCCTATTGGCATAAAAGTTCTTAAAGACGCCAATACAAATTACATCTATTTTTTTCAATAATTAACTCTTATGAATACAAATAATTAATGCCTCAAAATACAGTAGCTCAGTGAAAGCCCTAAAAGGACTAAGGGAAACTACAATTAATTCTTTTTTAAGACATTCCTCCAACTACTATGTACTAATGCTCATTTTCATCTGCTTCTCTTTGAAAAACAAAAACAACTGGTTACAGTTCTCAACCAATTTCATAAATTTTTGTGCCTTCATTTGGAACCCCCTTCATGTATTTGCCAACTAATTTAAAAGAATTATTGCATTGCAAAAATATTCAGAAAACCTGGATGCAATTGATTCCTGTAAGACACACTGTTCTACATGAAAATAAATTATCTATTTTTAACCCTTTAATCCCTGCTGGGCTGTACCAAAACTACTTCCACATGCATCTTAAAAAAAAAAAAATCAAAAATCACTACATTAAGCAGCTGCCCATCTGAAAAGTGCATTTTTAATTGCAGATTTACTGTTTTTCTCTGCATGCACAGTGGATTTTTTTCAGTGCTGAGGAACAGTAACAGACTTTGATGTGGATGACCCGTCTTTCCCACACAACCCTATTCATTCTGAGCAATTGGCTTTGCCTCTGGGTCAAAGCTTTCTTGGATGACACCTGATACAACCCAGGTAAGAGTTTGAGAAATATGATATTTATAAATAATTACAACTGTAGGCACATAGGATTCATCACTAGAGCCACAGTCAAAAAACTGGGATGTCTCCATGGGTAGAAGGGGCTCACTCCTGAGGTGGCATTTAAAGTCATTTCTGAGTAATAAAGCTCTAGATAACTCAGGTTTTGCCTGTCCAAGTTTGTTTTTATTTCATTCTTTTGTTAGAGACAAAAAAAAAAAAAAGCCTTTAATATTACCTAATATGAAAAAAGAGAGCAAAGCCAGAAGAGAAGTGATGTGAGCGAGCTTTGATGGACACGGATTTTGAGGTGCTTGAGCTCTCCCATCCACCACAATCATTTTGGTCTTCTATAAAAAAACACAGTTTCTGGGCTAAGAACAGGATGCTGAGAGAAGGACTGAGCTGAAACAGCTTTCTCATCCTGGCTACTTATTTGATCTTGAGATGAAATGAAATACTGAATTGCACCATCCTTTCTGGAAAGTTGCAGAAAATCCTCACATATTTGGATAATAAAATTTGAGTTACTCTCTTCTTTCAGACTGCTTTTTCATTCTCTGCTTTACTCTTGTTGTGTCCTGAATGTCTTTTTGATTTTATTTCTTAAGAACTGGACTTAGCTAGTCAGAATAGCAGCACTGCTGTAAGCCCATGATGAAAAGACAACTAGAATGGATCAAGCAAGCTGATGCTGGTAGATGTTACACTCAGAGTGTCTAAAAATGCTTTTAAAAATCATCCTGTGCAGGCATATTGCTACTGTAGAAAAAACTGAATTTCTTTAAGAAGAGACCCAATGCAATAAATAAAAACTGTGCTTTGTCTTTTGTCATTCCACCTACTTTGCAAACTACCTTGAACTCATTCTTTTGACCAATGTCAAACTGGCTCTGACTTTCAAAGCTGGCACAAAATGGTTTCAGGCCATATCCCCTATCCTTTCTAAGTTCTCATTACTCCAGAAAATTTTACTTGCTCTTGAAGGAATTTGATGAGACCAGTGGTGCAAAGAACTGTAGTACAGCTGAGTTGAATTTGCACAAGGTAATTTGTGGGTGCTGTTTACATTGCTGACCTCTGTGAATATCATTTAGAAGCATGGGATTTTGGGTTGGGATTTTCTGTATGTTGATTTCTTGGAAAACTTAATGCAATTGCTCTTCTGCTTTTCTCAGTCTTAGTGCTTCAGAAATTGGCCTTTGGTGGTTTACTCCCCCGGGCTCTGTTCCTACTACCTACCTCACATGGACATGAGAATCCATCAGGTTTGACATATCTGGCTCTTCCAGATTTAGAGCACTGAAAGAAAAATGTCATGCTGAATTTGACAGCTCTTTGTCTGCATATGCCATGATCCCCCAAGGCTTCTATCTCCATCAAGCAGTCTAACACCCTGTCAATTATTTTCCCAGATTTGTTTCAGCAACCCCAGCTGCCTTTCTGCCAGGTAACTTCTCCCATTACCTACAGGCTGCTAAACAGATTGCCCTGAACATCTTTAACAAACACACAACAATCTGGCCCCAGTCCCACCTCACTTCATCCCACAGAGTAATCACCATCTCCTCTGCAACCTCATTTTCTGGATTTGAGATGGTAAAGAATGTGTGTCTTGGAGGCCCTCAGCTTGGTAGGTCCATTAGTCACTGCACCTGTCAGCAGAGCAGGCAACTGCCATGGAAGTTGTGGTTCAGCCTGGGAAAAGACCCCTCACCAGGTGAGTCAAATGCAGCATTTCCACAGCTGCTCTGAGGGAGCCACAAAAAGAGCTACAGGAGCCGTGTGTTACCATTCAACCTCCTCACTGTGCTACAAAGAATGCCAAAATTGCCTTCTGTGCTTCATTTCAGCTTCCAAAAGCTCTTGCCAAGCACAGAACAAGAGCTAAGGGTCTGTCCTGGCATCCATTTTGAGAAAGTTATCTGGAGGATAGCATGGGAACCTGAGAGCTTGTGAGAGCTGCTTTCACCAGGCCAGAGCTTCCTAGGTTCCCAAAAATGCTCACGCATTACAGCCCACAGGAGCTGATCCAGATGCTCTGGGGTAGTTAACCAACGTGCAGCAACTGCAGTAAGAGCAGATGTGTGCTGTAACCTACACCTGATTCAACATGATGAGCACAGGCATACTATGCAGCTGATGCACAGATAACACAGGTTTAATTACCCACAGTCTGATTATCCGGTGTTGACATGGTTTTTATGACTAAATCACCCTTGAGACACACGGAATCTGGAAATTGCAACCACAGATAAAAATTTCCTTGCAGCTACATAAAGTCACAGTACTTTTCTGACAAATTTTGGCTGAGAGTTTTGAGCATTTTTAACTTATCTGGTTTGCAGTGTATTTTACAAGGAGTGAAGTCTTAAGGCATAAATCACTGACTTACAGGAAAACAACTGTGTAACAATATTACAAGATATACAGAACAGGATGCACTTGGGTTCCAGTTTCTGTTCACTGGCTCACCAGAGACAAGGATCATAAATCAAAAATAGAGAACGGAAATCAAAGAAAAGTAACAGGAAGTGTCAAAATGAAAACCTGGCAGAAATTACCAATAGAAAGAAAAAAAAAGGAAAGACTCCAGATGTTGTTGTTTTGTTTTTTTTTAAATAAAAACCTGGGAAAGACTCAGTGAACAAAAGATCTACCAGCAGAAAAGAAAAAATGATAGCTTGGGTAGGGGCTTCTCTTTATTTCTCACATACAAGCCAGGTCTACTGAGGCAAGTAAATATCGATTAAGAAGATGAGGGAGGTGATGAGGGAAAAAAATCATACAAACATCACCTGCCCTCCTTTCTTCCCATGAAGCACAGCTCTGGAAACTGTGATCCTAGAAATATTTCAGTCGGGCTTACAATTCAAAAGGTTCATTAAATCCAGGATTATTACCATGAGAGAACTTGATCAGAGCAGCCAGGCTGTAAAGTTTAAGGAGCTCCTTATTCACACATACCTAGGGCTGCAGCACTCAGAGTCACACGCCAGGAGCGTGTGAATCCCAGCCCTGCCAGAACCAAACTCTTTCCTCTGGGGCCATCTGCTGGCTTTCCTGCAGATGCTTCCCAGGACCTTTCTGGGACCATGATTGCTTTATCAGGTGCATCAAAGGTGAGCAGTGAAGAGCCATTCAGCATGATTTCTCAGGGAGCTGCAATCCAAGCTGTGCTGGAAACTGCATCTTTCTTTCCCACATGCCACCACAACTCCCACAATCCATCTTCTGAAGACTTCAAAAACAAAATCCAGCCCCACTTCCAATATTTCCCTTGCAATCAGATGTTCCTCCTCCTTCCCCATGTGTGTGCCACATTTAAACGGTCCTATATTTTAATAATTTTGGGGGTAAGGCACACTAAATCTTACCTCCAACAACTCCAGCCAACATTAATAAATTTGCCTAAGACTTTCAAACAAAACTGTGAAAGAGGAAATTAAGTTGAACACTGACATTTAGAAAGAAAAATTCATTAACTAATCCATACTTAATTTCTCTAAGAATCAAACTTAGTCAATATACTATTAACTCCAGAATACATTACATTTTTATTTGTACATGATCATTTCAGGATAATTTTACCAACTGACATATATTTGTATCATGCTGCTACTAAACTACAGCATATTACTGTAAATTCCTTTTCAAGTTCCTTAACTCAGGAATAGCTAGATGCTTAAGGCTATCATTAAAACAACCCAAACAAACAACAAAATACCAAACACAAACAACCTACCCACACTACCCCAGGCAAATCAAACACCTTTCTCCCTTTACCCCATAGCATATTTTACAAGTTTTATGATTGTTTGAACAACATTCATGAACCGTACTGTAACATGAAGAAACCTTCAATTCTAGCACAATCCATACAAAACTAAACTCATGTTTTGAGGAACAAAAATATCCCCTATTATTAACAGAAAATATGTGCTGACCCACTGTGGCATTCAGTAGCAATTTGCATCTGTAAGGCTTATTACCTTTCAGACCAGAAAGACAGACTGATATGCTTTCCAGTTTAAAAGCTCCAGTTGCTCTAATTCAAAATGACATAGCTGGTCTATATTTTATTTGTATTTCATTTAAGCATTCAGCTTTCTCTACATAGCTCTGTTGCACTGCAGCCACCCCTATTCAGATATGAGGAATCGGGAAAGCCACTTGCTATAAACACTGGATCAGACTGCATGCAGTTACATGTGAAAGTGCACTGTAAATTTAAAGTCCATCTGAGCAAAGATTTCTAAAATTAACATGATGATTTCCTGTATATTGTTATAGCATCCACTGCTTTGAGGAGAAAAAAATGGAAGAATATGCCTCTTTAGAGATAAAGAAGATCATGATAATGATCTGTTAGAAATCCATAGCAATGCAGACATCAAAAGTAACTCTACTCTCTTTAGGCATTAGTTATTTTCTTGAATAAGGCTGAAAAGCTTTTTAATTATTTCATAGAGCTGTTTGGGCTCAGAATAACCTCAAATTTGAGACAAATCAGAAAGGCCACAGAATACAAAACAAAATTCTTTGGTATTTTTGGCATTCTACAGCACTGCAATGATGCTTAAACCTCAATAGTAAGTCTTGCAAACCTGTACTGTAAAGATGCTGGAGTCCTTAACAAAACAAGCCCTTTCTTATCTGCTGGCTGTTTGTGTAACATATAAATTAACCCAGTCAAGCTAACAAAACCCAGTGCTTCTCCACAGCCTACAGCCAATGAAAAATCCCCTCGAGTGACATACCCCAAGACAGTCCTGGAGCAGTGGGAAGTAACATCTGGGAGAGCATCTGACCAAAGACCGAGAACGAGGTCTTCATGGTCCTCAGTTGCTTCTTCATCTGGAATGCCTGCAGGGTCACTCTCTAGGGACTTCACATCCTTTTTCTTCTTCTTCTTCTTCTCCTCTTTTTGCTTCTGTACCTTGTCTTTAAATATGTCACGATGCTTGGGTTCTTGTGGACCACAAAAGAGTTTGTCTTTGCTGAGGTGCAGCAAGTCATCTTCTGTTGGGATGCAAATCATGGCATGTAATTCAGGGTTCCCCTTTCTCAAGAGTGACAAATTGACCCAGACAAGAGCTCTTGGGTAACTCATCAAAATTGGCAAAAACACATCTTCAGTCATTTCCTTCTGTCCCAGCCGAGAAATAAGGCGGATCCGCCGATCCTTCCCAGCAGAGGGGTAACACCAGGCTGATAGCTGCATTAGTAGTTTCTCACTCCTATTAAAAATTTTTGAAAACAAACATCACAGATAGTTACTAATGAGCAGTTTAACAGAAATCCAGGACCCCACATATTTTCAAGAGCACACTTAAAAAAAGCCCTGGGGCTTTCTGTAACTTTCCAAGCTGGTAATTGTATCACTCTTAGCCTAAAAAGAACTTTGGTGAGTGGAACTCATGAGTTGTCTTCAGAAGGAAGGAGACATTACTTGTTAAAACCCCCAAAGCTTGTTAAAACCACAAACACTCTAAAATCTCCAGTGACACTAATGCAGTCCAGAACTTTCAGTGTTTTCTTCCCCTGGTAACCACACAAAAATGAAAGACCTGTGCTCAGGCACTTTCCAATACTGTTGCTGCCCTCATGTGTTGCACTGGAATGTGGGGGATTCTCTGTTTTCTGGAGACCTTGTTAAGGAGTGCAAGAATCACCTGTGGTGATGTATTAGGGAAGAGAATGCAAGATGATTTTCACAGCCAACAGTCCTAAAGTCACAAATATGAGCCTCTAAAAGCTCCATTGACCTGGAAGCAGACAGAATATCTAAACTCTAAAAACACAGTAAACTCCAAAGTGTTAAACTTAAGATACTTTAAGGAGTTTTCTTTATGTAGCCATCAAGTCTGCTGGAGAAAAGCAGGATTTCCACTCAACAGCAGATTCTGATTTGTGACAAAACTATTTCATCTCACTGTATTTGGATGAAATAATTCTCTCATGTTAATAATCCAGGCTGAGCTCTTCCTTTCCCCAATTCAATACCAATAAAGAAATAAACGTGTGTATAATTTTGTCATACCTGAGAACAATAAAGTCACTTGTCTTAGTTTCGTATCTCTCACCAAAATCTTGGGTGCTTGTAAGATCCTCTGTCTTTAGGGCACCTTCAGAACTTGTTATTTCCATGGTCTCCTCTGCCTCACCATTCTCAGGAGAAGCTTCTCTGACTGCTTCTGCCTTGGGGTCACAAAGGGTCTGCCCTTCAGTTGTGCAGCAGTCAGGGTGTGGGGAAGAAGGACATAAAAATCCTCCTGAAGCTTTCATTCTTCCTTCCCAGTTCTTGGTCAGCTGCCCCCAAGGACAGATGAAAGGAGACAGAGTGCCCAGCTTGACATAATTTGCCCTTTTTGCAGGTGGACGTCTAAATGATAAATCAAATAAGTAGGTAAGAATATTTTCAAAATCAAGTATTTAAAACAGAAAGGGAATGCACTTAACTTTCTAACCTCACTGAACAACAATTTTAAAATTACAGTCTAGAAAATGCTGCTGTATTTATGTCTACTGTGTCTTTTCAGCCATGCTAGAAACATCTATCTGCTGTGACTGACACCACCACCTTTTCCTCTGAATTTCTCCTATTTTCCCCTCCTATCTGGAAGGGGAACCAACACCAGTTGGTGCAGAGGACACTTCCAGCTACTCCAAACTCATGGTTAAAGAGTTCTCTTGTTGCAGTAAAAATGAATGCAATCTTCAGAATGCCTGATATTTAAAATTAGATACCAAAATGTACCTCTTAATTTACTTTATTCTTTAACACTTGGTACATACTTGGACATACTCCTTTGCATTCTCTTTGCTCCTCCCCCATTTGCTGCTTAGGTATCTGAAAATAGTTTTGTTTATTTTATTGCTATGCAGCCTTGTTACAGCTCTATAACTGAGCATGTCTCTGGGAATAGAAGGGTTTAATTTATACGCTCTGTTTAGCAGAGTTAAATATATCTAGGATTCCTAAAACTCTAGTGAAAGATCTCAAAAAGTCCAAGTCTAAATGAATACAACAACAGATAATTAACGGAATATTTTAAGCAGTATTCATTTTTGTCATTCTTACCATCAATTTTTAAATTAATGTTACCGTTTGAATTTTTCAAGAAGACTTGTTTCCAGTTCTTTGGCAAACTGCACTCCTGCCTGGCAGTCTGGGAAATCATTTGGAGTGTGAGGTGTTCTTTGGTATTCAGAATGCTTTAATGCCTCTTGCAAGCCACCGACTCGTACACCTCGATATATCTGTTATAAAAATCAAACACCCAAAAAGCAACGTTTGAACTGATTCCAGGTTCCTAGCTGAAACAAAACATTAATGCTCAGAGGGTACTTCCTTAGAAAACTGAAAGTAACACTTAAGCTTTAAAAAATAAACTTAAGCATGGTTTCTTACAGTTCTAAATGCTAATTTCAACAAAATAGTTATTCATGCTTTATATTTAATTCTGCAAAACTATCAACAAAATTGAAGAGAATTTCACAGGTGCTGATGTTGGACATTGCCCTGGAATGTTGAATTACTTCAACAACCACTGCCCACTGTATTTTAACCATACAATAGGTATCACTGTAACTAAATCCCCTGAACATTCAAAAGCATAATTTTAACTGCAGAAAGGTATAAAAACTGCCACCTAAACACTCAAAGCAGGATGCTTCAAACAGCATCAAAGGAGTATTCAAGCTGAACTCAAACTTGTTTAAGCTCTCTCCCAAATCAGAAGCTAATTTGGTGACAGAGGTGTAGACAGCCAAGCTGGAAATTGATTAGCAGCAGGCACCAAATGATTTCTCTTTAGAGGCATATGCTTGTAGAAACACAGAGAGGTATAGCTACAGCTGTCTCTCCTGACTCCCCACTGATTTGCTGCTTCTAGACTGCCATGTGGGCATAGTTGTACGTGGACACAGCTGTCTTCCAAGAGAAGACATGGAAAGCTATAGTTTCAAGGCCAAGCTTCTGTCATGAACCAGTTCATACACAATTTTTTGAAGTGAAATTTTGATCCTGTAATTGGGAATTGGTTATACAATGTGAAGTACACTCTCTAAAATCAATTAATTTAAACTAAATTATATAAATTATCAAATTTACTTGCAATTTGCCATCAAAGTTACTTACAAAAGGAATCCAGAAAGCCATGCCCCAGCCCTTTGGGAGATAGACATCCCAGCCACTCCCCCATCCTGGTCGATCTTCTCCAGCCATTTTCCCTGGCTGCTGCACCAACAGTATGGGAATCTTAGACTCACAAGGACCCAAATCAAGGTGTGATCCAGGTACCAGTAACTGAGCTCTCATATGGTTTAAATCCTGAGAAGGAGGAGACATTTCCCATAAGTTAATAACCATTCTTCTTCCCTCTTCCAGATACTCTTCCAAGACACAGAGAAAAGGTGAGCTTACAGCTAGGAAAAATATAGTAGTAACACACTATATATTTTAACAGAATTTCATCAAGGTATGAAAAGTTATTTTAGAAAAGAGTATTAAACACCCTTTTTCTCCCCTTCTTACTTCCATAGTCCTTCATAAAGAGTAGGTACAAGGTACAACATAGATGAAGGAGGAAAATCAAGTTTTGCAACTTTGTGTTTATACACTTGTACACAACACCAGATTGAACAGGTGCTTTCAGTCTGTCAATACACAGAGTAAATCTGAACTATATCCAAGGAGAGGGGAAGAAGTTTGGTGATCAAACAGTTTCACATAAAGCATGCTGGCACCGTGGTTTTGTCAATCACCAGTTGTTATATCCCATTGTACCACATTAAAAATATATTTATGAAGAAACAAACCATCCAGCTCCCTGTGTTTTATCAGGTAAACGTTAGATTTCATGACAGCATATATCAGGTAAACATTAGATTTCATGACACTTATATATATAAAGATTGTCACATAAAAAAGGATTGCTCTGGTAACTGTCATGTGCTAGTGTAATATTTTTAAGTACTCTGCTTTTTTACACTATGTCAGACAGTTTGGAAGACCACAAATTAAATTTCAGAAAGAATATTTGAAAAGATGTTTTTGCCATCTGCCACATGTTTTCTCTTTCTGATTACAATGGTGGCAAAAGTTTATCAGCTCTTGGGACTAAATCACGTTTTTATCCATGCACTTTATGGGCTGCCCTCCATTGTCAATGAAAATGTCAAGATGGGAAATTTCAAACCCGCAACAGCAAACTGGAAGTTCTCTACAAATCACAAATTATTGCCCAGCACACCCACATCACAGTGTGCTGCAGTTCAGAAAAACAGGATTTCTTTCCTTTCAGCTTCCACAGTTCTTTCACTCAAAAGAATCGTCCTGCCTACAGCTAAAGGCCACAGCCTTCCTGTGTCACTCTCTTCTGCTACACAAGTCAAGGTGACGTATGAAAATCCAAATCCAAACTTTTCTGTTATGTAAACCTACAACTACAGTCCCACAGGCAATCCAATAAAGCTTTCTTTTAATTGAACCCATGGTCAATGGCTGTGCAAGAACATTATGCAAAGGCTACAAAAAATCACATCATGTCAGCAGCTGGACAATATGACATTAAGGAAGCTATTGATTAATCTTAGATTTATACAAACTTCAAGAGTCTCCTTTTATGGACTCCATGAACCATTTCCTCGATGGCAATCCACCTACTGAGTTACCTGCTCTGAGATTTTATTTTCAGTGACGTTCTTACAGATGTCATGGTCCCAGATAAAGCTGTGAGCACAGTCTGCAGGTACACCCTTCAGGTACAGCTGCCTAACTTTATCATTATCTACAAAAGAAAAGAACCTTTAAAAAAAATTCAAACCATTTTTGTGGTTTAAGTACCAAATTACCAAAATTACCTCCATATCATAATGAGCAGACAACCAAGAAAAGCCTATTAAAAGCTCGACAAGCATCCCTGCTTCTGGCACATCTTACTATTACATGTTTTTCTAAACACAAAATATGAAATCAAGTGTTAGTGTTAGAAAGACTAACCTGGTATCTTCTCACCAGTGTTTCTTCTTAACAAAAGACATGACTGTTGGCAATGTAAACTAGATCTTTACATACCACCTTTGATATTCTGGAATCTGGCCTTTCTGGCAGAGTGTGAAGCTCAACAGATTCAGTAAAAATCAGAAAGAGCAACATTATAAAGCCTGAAATAAGTCTGCCTAAGTAAACTTGTAAGAGAAGCAAGAGTTACCTTTGAGAAATGTACATACAGGAAACATTTGTATGGCTCTGCTTAGCCTACAACAATTATTTAGTACTAGTTTCCTGCTCAGGATCCTTTCAGGCTGTGTGCTTCAACAAAAGGACTATTGCTTATGCCTGCACAAACCAACAGCTGTGTACATTACTGAAGAAAACAACTGCAGCTTCAGAGTGGATTGCTGAAGTATTAAATAACCTATCTCTTCTTCAGTTTTACAATCTAAGGAAAGCAAAGAAAATCTGTACCTACCTTTAGTGATCTAAGGATTAACAGCCTTCAATGTACAGTACACAGTGAATGCTCATCCATTTAAGTAAAGTAATTCTTACCAAGAAACAATACAATGAACCTATTAATAGTTTTGTGATTAAAAACTTAAGGATTGCTCCTCATTTCATCATCCACAAGGTATTACATATTAAAGGAACATAACATGTTCCTTTAATATGTAGGATGTCAGGGTTTGTTTTGTTTTTTAAAATTATTTAAGTCTCTTTAAAAAAGGTTCTGCTAATTTTTCTATGTAATGTAGACAAAGACTCAAAGACAGAAGACTTGGGTTATTCAGTGGTACTAAAAGTACCTACCAATAGGTACTGCCAAACATAACTGCAATAATTATTTCTTTAAAATCCATAGCCTTTAAGATGCACTCATTACAAAAAGTTGCAAAATCCTTCACAAGAAATACTAACTACTGCAGCACTTGTGACAGTTTGGTGATGTTACTGATACTTGCCATGCATTCTTGCTTATTTAATAAGCTAGATTTATCTGAGGAAAAGAAATGCAAAATAAATTATCAGATTACAGTGGCATTCCTTCAAATTAAGAACAATAAAACTAAAAAAGGAATCCTTGCCAATTAAGCAGAAGAATTCCTTCTCTGACCAAGAATTAAGAACAGTAAACTGAGCAGGAACCTAAGAGAGAGCTCAACACTCCTACAGGCAAAGCACATTCTGTCTGGAGAGAAAGCAAGTATGAATGCCTCAAAAGGAGAAAAAGAGCAACAAAACTGTGTGTGGTGCTAGGGAATGACTTCCTGACTCTTACAGATAACCAAGGGGGAAGGGCACATAATTACAAGCATAAGGTAAGGAAAGTACTTTTCCATCTTCTGTACAGAAAGCATTTGTGAACACCAGAATCTCTTTATGTTAAATTACTTGAACATGTTCTAGTTCCTTCAACTGCAAATTATTCACTGCAAAGTTATTTGCTTTTTAAGCATTTCTTTCTATTACTACTGTTCAGGCAGCCTATCCTTGTCATCTTCTCAGAGCTCTTTGCAATTCCTATATTCTATAATGGCATGAATATTTGTTGCCCCACAAGAGAAAGACCTTTTAAGTCAGTCTCTTTTCATCACCACCACTCATCCAATATCCTCCTTATTACCCCAAAATATCCTTCTCTAACTTGGTACATTCCTTCTCTTTGACCCTTGCTGAACCTGGAGAATTTATTCTTTCTACTAAGCATACTATAATTCAAATCATAATCCCAAACCCTCACACCAGTTCTTCTTACCTCTCTCCTGTTTTCTTCAGTCCATATTTTAAGATTTCTGGGGAAATAACCTTACTGATGAATAAGTTGAGGGTAATAGTGAAAGTAAAGGGCTTTACTTAGATGTTAGGGCTAGTACAGCAAATAGGAAGTTGCACTACTAAGCACATGAAGCTCATCAACAAGCTGCTTCTGCTGGTGTCAATAGTTGGTGCTTAGACAATACAGGCAGATAGAAGAAGGCTTTGCTCCATTTCAAGCTATTGATCTGATTTGCACAGCTGATTATCTGCCTTAGAAGACAGGCCTAAGAGTTCTATTTGAAAACTTTCCTTCCTCCCTTTCACAAAAAAAAGAGAAACACAGCCTGGGAGCAGTCTGAGAGCCCTGCGTCTGTCAGCAGGGAGGCTGGGTATCAGGACAGCTGGGGACAGATACCAACACCTCTGCAAGAGGTGCATTTACAGGCATGGACCCAGGCTCTGTGTCTGCAGAAGGAACTTTAGTTCACAAATGTTTCATGGTGTATTCTCCTTCTATGCATCTCACTCACTGATTATGTAGACGTTTCACCATACTCCATGTTGAGTGTTTTTTAAGGCAGTAGAATTTGTTTTCTCTATATGAGACAGTAACAACATATCAAAATGTCAGATGTGTACTTCAAACTGGAGAAAGGAACAGAACTAATGTGCAGTCATGCAGGAGTCTTGACTCCTGCCTGAAGAAGTAATGACAGTTGATTTGAATTAAACCCAATCAGCCTGTGTTCACACAGCTTGCACATGTGCATATGTACTGAAGAGATAAAGTAACTTAGAAAGACTGAAATTACATTTGATTTGTTAGTGTGTTACTGACAGGGAAAAACTACACAGGCATATCTCAGAACAGCATTTTGGAAAAAAAGTAGTATGAACAGATGTGTATCATTCCACAGACTACATGTATGACAATCCCTACACAGAGGTGATGGCTATAACTTACCTAAACTATTCACTCGTTTGACAAACAAACTTTACTAATTTAAAGATGCATTATCTAAGAACATCAGTTGGCTTTTATACAATACTGAAGAACAAGAGAGGCTAAAATACATATGGAACCTGTATGCTAATGTATACAGTGCTATTTCAATCTTACTAGAATTAATCCTGATAGTACTTGAATGTCCAAGAAGCAAAAAAGGGGGAAAAAGCGTGAAATACACCAATTTTATTGCTCAATAAACACGATGTGATAAGACAAATAAATTACTATTAACATTTTTAATAGAGGTCAGCTCACAATATTACTATATCTGAGTAAGGTCACAACACAATCAAGGCTCAGAAAGTTTATGTAATTCTAAGGATCATAAATTTATTTTTTTTCAGAAGGAGGAAACAAAAAGCACTGAAATTGAACTGCAGATCTTAGAGAAGTCTTTTTTTGGGGCAAGTTCTACTGGAAGACAGTGTCTGTTTTCTTTCATCCTTCTGCTTACTCCAATTTTTCAGCTGTGTGTAGCAGTAAGTTATTTAGCAGAACCTAAATTAGAAAGTATTATGCCATTTACCTTTCCTTGCTAGCTGAACAAGGACCTCCTCTTTCTCCTAAATAAAAGTCAGAGAGCACAGAAGCAGTTTTAAGTTCATTATGAAAAAAAAAAAAAGACTCAGAAGGAAACAAAAAAGCAACACCAGCTTTTCTGAGTATTTGTGGTATGGAAGATATTTTGCAAGTGAAGGCAGAAAGATTTTGAAGATGGACATTTCTACCCAGCCAAAGGAAGAAACACAGAGGTGCTCTTGCTTGCCTATCTTACACCATTACCTCTTTACCATGGCCATCCTTCCTGAGGGAAAACCTGCTCCAGCAGTGGGAGAGAAACTACTAGGAGACATTTAAAATACCTAAATGCCTTCTGTTGATCTTGCCTTCCTGAACACATCCTCACAGACATGACAAGCAGAATGAAAGACATCAAATTACTTTCTGTAGCAGCTAACTCTTCTAGCAGCTCAAACCAGTATCTGTAAGCAAGTGCTACATATCTCACCTTACTTCTCAGCAGGAAGGAACCAAAGTAGAGGTCATGTATGCTGCAGCATTTCCAAGAGGAAAACTAATGATGAGAAAGCTAGCTGAGCAGAACTAATTAACAGAAAGGCTGCTCTAGATACAGAGGGTAGAATAGGAGGATGTAAGAACATGAAAATAGCAGAACTTTGCAAAGAGCTAAAAGTAACTGAAGTAGATGTTCAACCTGACTTAAGTGATATGTGAGACTAGATTATTCTAGTGTCTTGCAAACAGACCACCAAGGAAATTCAGTATTTTGAAGTCTCTGGAACTTTCAATTTGTCCTATTTGCTATTGCTTGCTAGCTGGCTATCATGTTTCTCCTATTAGATGAGGCAGCCTGTGTCCAGTCAACCTAACTGGGAATGCCCACACCGTACACAAACCCCCCTAGATCCTGCGAATACTTTTGCACATTTTTAGAGGACATTCACATCCATATGAATTTGAATTTTGCACTGAAACATCGTGTAAGTCAGCACTGAAATGAAAATTTCAGAAGTTATGCTTGCATCTTTCATTTTCTATCATAACCAGCATCTTGGCCATCTGAAATACTAATCCTGCAATTTTTGCAGTGGAATTGCAACTTTCAGCATTGTGGGCCTATAAACCAGAAACAGCAGATATCTTCTTGGAGAGAGAAACAGGAAGACTAAACACCAAACAGAAACTTACTATGGAGCTTTTAGCACCTGGTTGGCCTTGCCAGGATTCGAACCTGGATCATCTGTATGGTCAGACAGAGGCTTCCACTGAGCACAAGACCAGCTTTGGTGCATGTCCCTCCCTCACAACTGCTGTTCTAGAACCTATGCAAGTTTCAAGCTGTTTCTGTTCTGCCAGGGGCTCTGGAAATGGGAAATATTTTGAACCAAAGCCTAGAGGAAAACAGCAAGAGACAATCTATAGAAGATGACAGTAGTAAATGAAAACAACAGAATAGAGAGAAACTAAATCTCTTCATATAATATAAACAAGGGATTTCACCTTGGTATTTTTCAAAGTCTGGCATGGCTTTTGTCTTCTTTTTTGGCAAATTGACTCGAGGATCTCCAACAGTGAGGCCAAGTATTGTACCTGGTGGCATATCTGATGGTGAGCTCATCCCTTTAAAAACACACAGATGAACATTGCCATGAAACCACCAATTAAGCTTTTTCTTAATTGATCTTTTTCTGCACTAGTATTTTGTGCATTTTTGCCTGTAGTGATGTGACACCACTGTAAGCCAGTGAAGCAATCCAGAATACTCTATTTTACATGTTTTGAAAACTCACCAATGCTTGTTAAATCTCCAGTAACAAAAAAGTCAACAAGAGCAGTGCAAGACTTGGTTTGCAATTACATTTACATTTAGCATAAAGTGAAGTCACTGTCACAGACTCAATTCATTCTTTGCATTTGACAAATTTCAAAGAACAACCAACCTTTGTTTTACATCTGTCATCAAGAGGAAGGAAATTTAGAAGTGCTTTGTGAAAGTTTTATCTCATCTCTGCTTAACTGCCTCACATTGGACAGAGAGCTTGAGATCTACTAAAATGCCTTACCTGCTTCAGTGCTAGAAATTGAGAAGATATTGTTAACTTTATGATACTTTACAATTCAGCCAAATACACAACTGTTAATTTAGAAATGAACATATATAAACAAAGTATAATGCTTTGGATTGGAGGCTAGCATTTTATCTGTCGATG
This sequence comes from Molothrus ater, assembly GCF_012460135.2. Taxonomy (NCBI): domain Eukaryota; kingdom Metazoa; phylum Chordata; class Aves; order Passeriformes; family Icteridae; genus Molothrus; species Molothrus ater. Next base: position 130,621,415 of record NC_050478.2, read on the forward strand.
TATTGTACAACTTATTGTCTTAATTTGAAGTGTATGGTGAGAGAGAGTGAGTATACATCAACTGTATATCCCATCAGCAATCCCAAATCTAAGTTCATGAAGATAACAAACAAGATTCAGTTTCTCTATTAAGAGTTTGAACTACACAGAGGATTTTAAATTCCCTTAAATATCTGCAATGTAACATTTTCAATTCTTTGCCATGCCCTGACAAGTACCTAAGCATTCTCAAAGGCATCACTATCTTGATTATCCAATAAATAAGCATGTACAAAATTAAGTCAACTTTACTGGCATGCCAATTTTGACCACTAGATTTTAAGTTTCCCCCCTTCCAAGCACCCACATGCCCAAATACCTTCCAATAGCTCAAAGATAGCACTTTGACATTGATGAAGAGATACTTTTTCAGAGTCCTTGCAGTTTTCTACCCACCAGTTATTCAGTTCTGTTTCTGAATCTGCCATCTCCTGGAAAACAACGTATTTAATTAAACTCAAATGGTTATTCATTATTTTCTACCAGTATGAATTCAGTCTCAGTTTATAGCCTTAAACACTATAGTCACCTTCCTCCTCTTCAAGTTTTAAACCAAAGTAATTTTTTCTTGATGAAGTATAGTCCTATACTTTACAATAATCTCTAATAAGCTGTAACCTGTATTCCAAAAATAAATAAAACAATCCACAATGCTTCCTAATTCTGTCACTAATTATTTCTTACAGAAAGCCAGAGATGTCATGACCTCATCATGTTTGCTTCAAGAGACAAAAAAAAAAAAACCCAACATTAAAACCACAGTGATGCTGTATACCAGGAAGTGGATGAAACACCTAAATCCTGGAGAAACTCCATATTTGATTGAAAACAAGTAAGTTTTTTGTACTTTACATGTCTTGCCCCCTGGTTTTAGGTGCTCTAGCTCATAGCTTGAGAAACAAGATGTGTGGTTTGTCAAAAGGAGGATGAATTATTCTGAACCTCTCAGCAGAAGCTACACAGCCTGCTCAGCACCAGTGTTTGTATTTTCTTCCTACTCCCATTTAAAATCCAGGTGGGAGCTCTTCCTGAGAAGAAGAATAGCATTAGTCAAGAGGCTCAAAACAGAGAAGCCACCAGGGTAATACATAGGTTGGCCTTTATGAAAAGGAAAGCTAGATAATTTATGGGTCTTTCTAGCAAAAAACAAGCTTGCACGTTCTAAGAACATTACCAAAATTACACTAACATGCAAAGTCAATTTCCTTACTGTTTGGACAGAAGCTGCCTTCAGGGTCTCTGTAAGGATGGAGTGTGATAATGGGCCAATCAGCCGGTATCTGAGAATCTCCATGCTTCTGTCACTGAAATGGCAAAGTTTCAGGTGAATGTGCAATTGTACAACACACATTCTTTTCCCCAGTACTGTTAAGCCAAAAATGCAGCCAGTGTTATGTGGTTATGGGCCACAGCTTCTGACTCTCCTGTGAACAAACCTGATTGCAATGCCAGTAGTCCGTGAGATCCAAGAGTAGGATTGGAATGGATCTCTAGTGCCGTCACCAATTATTTTTTTCACTGGCACAGCCTTTTCTCCTTCTTTATCCTCCTTCTTTCTTTTATTGCCAAGGCTTGTAACAACTTCCACTTGTTTTTCCTCTTGAACTGATGCTGTAACAGGCTCAGAAATATAGATTTCTTCAGGCTCTGAACACTGAAAAATTGCTTTCAACTCCTTCAGTATGTCCTTAAGAAAAATGGAGTTTGGATTAGGATGATATGCAGTACACTGCAAACCTTAAGTATACTTTTGAAAATTATACTCCATTATTTAATTTTCCTATGTGGATTTCAAGTAAAAAAATTTAATTCTGCTGAAGTCAAGGGCTTGCTAAGAAAAGCTGAAAGTAATATTAAAGGTTGCTAAGAATTTGTTCTCTTGAAAATTAACATAAGAAAAAAAAAAGAAAAAAGTAAAATCTTGTGCACAGGCAATTTTTTTAAGCTGATAGCTAAGTATCAGAATGTAATTATCCATGATGATACTGAACTTAGCCTGCTGGGGGTGCCAGTGGAAAGGATGTAAATCAAGCAACATCATATTGCACATAAATCCTAAAGCAAGTGACACTAAAAATGTTTTCAGAAGCTCAAACACTAAATACCTCAGCAGCACACACCTTCTGTACAAGCTTTATAAGAACAAGGTGCAGAACATGAATATTGTTAGAGGGGAAATAGTCTTCCAACTTTTAGTTCCTGAAGCCATGTATTATACCCAGTTCTTCCATACTTTTCAGATGACCTCTTTAGCATTAGTAATGCACAATACATAAAGAAATAAGAGTTCAACTATATAGGAAATATACCTGCTTCAGAGCTGGATGCACCCAGATCCACAACTGTCTGTTTTCAGACCCATCCCTGGGCTTCCAAATAAATGTAACAGGACCAAGCATATCCTCAGGATAGCGATCTGCTCGGTAAAGATTCAGGGAACCCTCAAATCTTCCAGACAGACAAGAAGCCTCTTGAAATGTCAATCCTAAAAAAGAAGATAATTATTGAAGAATAAAATAACATGCTGAAATTCAGTCTGGCTGCTGAGCGGCTGATGTTGTAACATAATTAGTTTATTAATAAGCCACTGAAATAAAAATGTCTAGTCCTACTATGACATCTTTTCACTCAAAATCAGTATCAACTCTTACTACTATTGAGTAACTACTACTGATACATTACTAAAAAAGGAAAAGGATGTGTCATCCTTTAGTCTATTCAGAATCTTTATTTTGAACTATGTAAATTTTACCTGTGTCAATGCTACATATTCGAGCAAGTTGCTTCAGAAGCTCATTCTCTTTACCCTTCAACTCCAGGCAACAATAATATGATAAGTCCTGAAACAATATGATAGGGTCAAAGTGAGGATAACTCTTTAAAGTGAGCTTGTTAAGAAAGGATCAGACAGGGCTTCACAATTTACACTTAAGTAGAAATTTTTCATTTTCTAAAGTTTGCCAAAGTGAAATGAGTTTCTTTTTAACTTAAAATTAATAGCTGTAGGAAAGTGGTGAGGCATTTCTCATTTGAGGGCCAATCTGCCTCTCAAACCAACAGATCAAAAAGGACATAGAATAAATTTTCTCTCTTCAATAGCTGCTCAGGTAGATGATAAAAGGATTCAGTTAATGTCTTCACTCCTGAGAAAACTGAAAATGCAGTCTTTCAGTATTTCATAGTTACTGTAAGACTCCTTTTAAAGTCTCATCTTATTCTCTCTGAAACTTGCCACCCAGAATTACACTTATAAAATGATTCATTTCATACCTGGCAGTCTTATTAAAAGCTGACCCAACAGTACTTCACAGAGACAGAAATATTCATTATAACTAAGCAGTTGATTACTTCACCCTGGCAAAATATCAAACAAAACATGTAGAGGTGGTACCTGAAGAAGGCATTGCTTTGTCATGGCTCGGTAACAAGCCCTGTAGCTCTTCTCTGTAGGGCTGTTTCCTAAACAGTATCCCCATTTCTTTACCATATGAAATCTCTTTGCATGCCAAATATGGGTTTCCAGCCAAATATTCTTTCTTTGCCTGTGATTAAACTCTGCTACCAAATTTATGTGGCGTCTTCTAGCTTTGCGGCATTTAGTCTTTGACTGTTCTTTTTTCTGATGTACAGCTTTCTCTGCCTGTTTTTAGAAGAGAGGACATTGAAGTAAATCTCAAAAAAAATCTGAAAAGAAAAAGGCTGAAATATTAGAATACAGGAAGCACTAACATTAAGTTATACTATGTTGGATCACTCTTGAGGGTAACTAACTTTGAAATTTTCTATGCCAATCACATCCACAGAAGTGCATCAAGGTTTGACTGAAACCCATATATAAAATAAAATTCCCACACATTCAGAAACTTAACAGTGAACAGTAAGTGCTGCTACTTCCTGTGTAAAGTTTTTGCCACACATCAATATATTCACATGAATAAATCAATGTAACATGGAAAATGCCTGGAGGTAGGAGCTCATTCAGAAGCAGTACAGACTATTAGACTGACAGAAAGGACCCTGTCAGTTCTACAACTCATAGAAGCTGACAACTGAGGAGTGTGGCAATATCCTGACAAATTCTTGATAACCAGACCTAATCAAGGTCCGGACTATTACATATAGATGCACAACTAGAGAGGAAGGCATGACTCAATCAGTGTTTGATTTTTCTTTTTGTGAAGAAAAGTGGTACAAAGAAATAGGACTTCACCAAGAAATACTTGACAACAGACCACTGGTTATAAGAATAGCAACAGACCCATCATTCATCACAGAGAAGGAAATACAAGCCACTGGATCAGTGGTAGGTGACTGGTTCAGAAAGGCAATTAGAGAAAAAAGAATGTGGCATTGTAGGTAAAAAATATACATCTTTAAGCTTATTGAAGAGATAAGAGATGGTCCAGATAAATGTTTCAATGAATATGGTCAAGATAAAGGATCTAAGACAAATGAAGAAAATGCAGCAGAATTTTAACAGATAATTTTGAAGATGTAGATTAAACACTGAAAAGTAATAGGCAGAACCTGTACAAAAACAAGTAACAGAGATATGACGAGCTGCAAAAAAACGTGAGCCTGTGCAAACACATAAGCCACACCAAAAGACCTGAAGACAGAAAATGTAGCAGAAGAAATACAGCTGCACCAGGGCCAATTAAATAATCTCAAAAATCCAATGGGAGAGGAAATGTGAGCATGTATACAGAAGTCAGAAAGGCTGTCATATGAAAGGAGTTAAAAAAGCAGGACACAAAAGAACCAAACATAAACATTAGAGAAATCTAGATTTAACAAGGATAACACATAACTATGCAAAACAGTCCATGCCTTCTTCCTTCAGTTTCCAGAAAACAGGCCCAAACTGCATCTCTTGTCAGGTCTGACAAAGCAAAAAGAATGTGAACCAAAACAGTAAAATGGGATACAGGTTGTGAAGATCCAATAAAACACCCTAAGAAACATGTAATTGGTGTGTGGCAGAGAAGTATCCAAAATGATTTCTAAACCATGAACAATCGTCTTCAGGAACTCAATGTGGAGCGGGCAAGGTCTCAACTTAAAGACAATACAAAAGAAAAAAAAGAATGCAAAGAATAAATTTGTCAGTCAACCCTAATACAGGCAAAATTTACCAAGTAAACTCAATTTATCACTTTAAGAATTCTGAGACATTATAAAGTGATCAATGCCAAACGCTGGAAAGATCATTTGCCAATAACATCCTGCTGAAATAATTTTTAGTTTTCCTTTTTAAACACACAGGAAGGCCACAGTGAGTAAGGAGCAAGTAATCCCCATAGGCATATTCTGACTAAATGCTGAGATACTGCCACAAAATGAGTTCCATGAGCTGTTAGGACTAGTCAGTTACTAAGTCTTAAACTTCATGCAGTCTGCCAACAACCCCAGTGTATCCCCCACGTTTGAGCTGTAACATTTGAACCATGGCGTCAGCTGTGCTAGCTTGAGGCTGGCACAGTCACATCCTAAAGCTGTGCTGGGGTGCAAGGCAGACAGGTCTTACTGAGGATTCTTGGACCACTTGGGACCAGTGCACCACCTGAACAACCTCTCCTGCAGTGGACTCTTATCACTACTCTAAGAACTTTTCAAGATGTCCAGTAATCACAAAGCCAAGTGGTTAGTGAGACCTACTTGAGTTACCACCTGAAATTGAGGTGTTCCTGCATTCAACCCAAACCTCAATCAAAGTTTAGGGTACTCAGCGAAGTCTGGCAGAAGTTCAAGTCTGAACATTAACAACTGCAGAGCTGAACACTGTGCTTTGGCTGTGCCCACTACATGAAATGCTGTAAAAAACACTTATACCTCTTTCTTGGCCATCTCTTGGAGCCGCCTGGGTAAGCGTTTAACATTGTGACTCATTGCTCGCCTTCGCATGTGCCTGGGCAGGGTCTGGAACACCAGAGAGTTGGAAGACTTCTGTGAAACTGCTTTCAACATGGCACTGATCTCAGCAGCACGAGCTTGAGCAAAGGCAGACACTGGAATGAAAGAACTGCATCAGAGCATGACAAACAGCAAAAAAACCAGAGGACGATACTACACGTAAATTATGGAATTACTCCTACTACAGCAGTCCAATATCTTCTTGACATAAAAGTAAGTACTGTACACTGTCACTGAAGAAATTTCAGTTCTTTATATATCCTGAAGTTTACAGATATGGTCAAGCAAATATTTATACATGAATGAATCTCAAAGATGTTTAACCAACAATTTGCATTTGCATTAAATACTTCTTTGTTAAATTAGAATAGCAATCTTTTCAGGTGGTATTCAGGGAGATGAAAAAAATCTTTAGCATGGAAAAAAACCAGAAGCAGTCACATATTACAGACTGTTTTGAAACAATGAAATAAAAATCCAGAGCTTGATCTCATTTCATGTTTATGGAAGTGTATATACTATCACAGCACTGCCATATTTTGCATAGCTGATTTGCTCTCCTAAATAAACCTTCTGTTAGACAAAAAGCTATATTTAACTTACACCATGAGCAAAATCAGTTTCACTGGGTACATTAAAAGCAGATGACTGTCAGTACTCATTTTGCTGGCAAACAGAAGCCAAAATGCATATTCCCTCACTACAAGCAGGTGTAACTTTTCCACTCCAAAGTCTGAAAGGACCCATTGAACAACAGCTCATTCATTCCAGTTCACAACTACTTCTGTGTTTTGGAGAAAATCAGGAAAAACAGAGAACATAGCATCAGTTCTAATTTTTGCTCTTGCACAAAAACAAAGACAGCAAACTTAATCACCAGCAAATTGCCCTGGACAGATTAATTATGACCTTTTCACATATACAAACCTGTTATGTATTTTGGCATCTCCTCAGATACACTCTGGTGTCCTCCTTGCCATCCTCCTCTTCCTCTGCCTCTCTCTCCTCTACTTTGCCCCTTTGAAAAATATTGGTCTTTCCTGTAAGAAGGCCCAGATGACTGATTTGAAAATTTCTGCTGCTGCTGCTGCTCAGAACGAACATCTGGAAGGTTTAGAGATGAAAAGAGGTTAGAGAAACGCAAATTAGTCTGAGTAACCAATACCTCTATTAGTCTTTCCTCATAAAACTGCATTGCAGACTCCTATTGTATTTACTCCATGTAACTGAAAAAGCCGCCAGAAATCAGAAGAATTACGTTTTTCTTACAGGAATAAATAAGAATTTTACATTGCCCTGAAGCAAACTTGTGGTAGAATAAGTAACTTTTCATGCTCTGAAAATGGTACACAATCCAGACTTTACCTCCAAGAGTCAGAGCAAAATCAGTCCATGCAACATCATAGTGATTTTTAATACTGTCTTGTCAGAGTTTTAGTAACAAAACAGCAAAGTTATTTTTTCCACTTGCTCCTTGATTTTTTTTTCTATAAGCAAATGTTTTCTTGCCTGATATATATTTCTTTTAGAGCAATAATTAAGGTAAGCATGATACATGCATGTTGGTTGCAGTAAGTTACTTGTCTGGTACAAGCAATTAAACCAATACTGAAATTAAATAACTAAAGCCTACAGTAAAGCTTTCTAAAGTACAGACATACCTTTCAGGAGTGCTAAGCTAACCTAGCAAGTACCTAAAGTTTCAAAGGGCCTTGAAGTCCTTATTCAAACAGCAGTGTACATTCAGCCTAACAAATACTATATATTAGGTTATATAACTTTATGTTCAGTTAAGCCTTAATTAGGATTTCTAGTACAACTTGAGATATGGTTCTCAGGCAGTTCATGCTGGACAATCCAACTAAAAAAGCTCCAGACAGCCATTCCTATCACCCCATCCACTACATCAAGACAAGTGCTAGAGAGAACAAGGGACATTAGCATTCAGGGAGCTTCTCTAGTTAAAATGAAAATAATTTCTGTGTGTCCACAGAAATGGAGTGAGAGATTAAAAAAAACAGTTTTCAGGTTGATCAGCTTCTTAAACAAGCCTGTCCCTTTGTCCCAAAAATGCTACCATTGGTGTGAAGACCAGCCAGGAGCAGATTCACATTCAGCAGCATCTCAATTTATGAGACTTTAAAAGGCAAAGAACCTCTTTTTTCCATTTCAAATAAGCAAGAAACTGAAGTTTTACGTTTAGCAGCAGTACTGTTGTAGCCTGCTGCAACCACACATCATGCAGAACTGCAGTAATACTGCAGAAAAAATAATTTGGTGTAGAAACAGAAATTAGCTTTTATGTCCTGACCTGGTTTTACACTTGCCTGAGAGGAGCATTTTCCAGACACTGAGGTGAAGGTGAGAAGGAAATAGCTGGGAAAGAGGGATGGAAGCTGTCTCAGTCAGCAAATCTGTGTAGGCCTACAGCCCAAAATTAACTCATATCACAAACACAAGCTCTTAATGAAGGACATAAAAATCATAATCAGAAGACTGTTTGGCAAAACTATCACTGACTTAATAACTAAAAAAACCTTAAATTATTTTAGCGGCTGTACAGATTCATAATTTTGTAACTCCTATTTAGGATTTTGCTTTTCTGTTTCTACAAAACAGCTCTGTAAAACTGTGATACTGACACTAGAGAAGGATGCTACATGGATAAAAATCCATGCCTTTTAACTGAATGGAAAAACATAACCATGTAATCTTGGAAGTTCCCTGCTACAAATGAAGTTACAAAAATGTATTTAATTTGGCAGTACTCCTGTAATGACATTCCAAAATCCTCAGACATGGCTGAGCATAATTTGCCATGTCATTCTGTCTGCTAAGGAACTCTTCAGTTACCTAAATACACAGTGACGCTTAAGGCTTTTTCATTCAATCACAAAGATGCAATTTGTCAACTTCGAAGGCCTCAGAGTAACAAGTCTTTTTTTAAGTGGTGTTTTTCCCAGAAATAACGTAGGTAACAAAATATCTAAATGTGAAGGTGCTGGTGGAAATTGAGGTCCGACTGAAGCATAGAGGATGCAAGTCAAACCTCAAAGACAAAAAGAGCATCTAGCATACAAATGACAGGATCCTTCCGTCTTTAGCTGCAAAGGTTACCTGCGTGCAAAATGCTCCTGCAATAACCCAGGACACTGACATTTTAGGGACATGCCTTGCTGCCTCCTGCCAACACCCTTCAGATACAGGAGCCATAAGCCCCAGGAGGCAAACTGGCTGGGCACGCAGATCTGAGGGAAAACTGGTGCATGAGGGAAAACATAGCACCAGCAGATTACACCAGCCCCTCCTGCAGCTCCCAGGTCTGGCGGAAAAGCAAGGGAGAAACTGGATCGCGTATAACATCCAAATTCACTTTACGACTAGGAGCTGTAAGGATTCGTTATGTAACCGAAGGGATGATAGAGAGAAGGGCATATTCACAGGGTACAGAATGGTTTGGGTTGGAAAGAGTCTCTGGAGACCACCCAGTCCAATCCCCCGCCAAGGCAGGGTCACATAGAGCAGGTTACACGGAACGGGTCCGGGTGGGTTTGGAATGACCTCACTCAGGGGGCTCCCACAGCCGTACCTGGGGTGGGGCAGGCTCTGCTCCCGCCGCCGCCGAAGGGCCCCGGCTCTGCAGGCAGTGTCACGCTGGCCGGCTGATTCCTCATCTTCTTGGCTCGCTTCTTCTCCCGCGCCCCAGACATCTCCAGCGGGGGTGCGGAGCCTCTCCGCAGCAGGCAGAGGAGGGGAGAGCTGGGCGGGCGGTGCAACCGCAGCCCCTGGCACCAACCCCGACGCGGCGCTCACTCGCGGCGCGGCCTCCACCGCCACACGTGGACACCCACGCCCCAGCACCGCGCATGCGCACTGCCCCGGTAGACCCTGAAGGACTACATTTCCCAGAGGCCCCCGCAGGCGGTGGTGGGCGGGGCGTGCTACGGCGAACGCTAAGAGGAGAGAGTGCAGGAGGGGAGGCCCCAGCAGTCACTACAGCTTCGGGACCAGCTCCCGCCATGGCCTCGCTCGTGAAGAAAATAATCAGCACTACTAAAGCCCCTGCACTGGGTCCCTACAGGTAATGCCTTAGCTCAGAAAGATCTGAGAGTCTTGGTGGATAACAAGTTGATTATGAGCCGGTAGAGTCCTTGCAGCCAATGCTTTCCTGGATGCGTTGGGAAGAGTGGCCAGCAGGTCGAGGGAGGTGATCCTGCCCCTCTGCTCAGCCCTAGTGAGGCCACATCTGGAGAACTGTGTCTAATTCTGGGCTCCTCAGTGCAAGAAAATCAAGGAGCTACTGGAGAGGGTCAGTAGAGGGGCACAAAGATGGTGAGGGGTCTGGAGCACCTGAGGAGAGACTGGGGGAGCTGTTTAGTCTGGAGAAGACTGAGAGGGGATCTCATCAACACCTATTAATACCTCACAGACAGGTGCCAGGAGGGTGGTGCCCATTGACAGGACAAGGGGCAATGGCCGTAAACTAGAACACAAGAAGTTTCAGCTCAACATGAGGAAGAATTTCTTTATATTGAGAGTGGCAGAGCAGTGGAGCAGGCTGCCCAGGGAGTCTGTAGCTTGTCCCTCTCTGGAGACGTTCCAAACCCAGCTGAATGCGTTCCTGTGTAACCTACTCCAGGTGCCCATGCCTTGGCAGGGGGGTTGGACTGAATGATCTCCAGAGGACCCTTCCAACCCTAACAATTCTGTGATTTTGGGAGCGGGAAGTCTCTCAGGAGGTGCAGGAGCAGGTTTTGCTGGCGGGGTTTTGGCAGGTCCCTGGGGGGTCTGTCAAGCAGGCCTGGGCTGAGGTGAAGGCAGGACCCTGAGCAGGGGCCAGTCCTGGTCCCCCCTCCCCAGTAACCCCCAGGGGCACCTGGAGTCCCAAAGCACGAGTGGGGCTGTGGGGCCACTGCAAACTGCAGCCCCATAGGGGGAGGGGGGATAGTTCAAAAAGTTAGTTTGGGAAAATCATTCTGAAATTAGTGGTAAGGAGTGAATTAAAAAAAAAGAAGAAGAATGATTGTTCTCCAGAAAGAGGTGCTTGGCTAGAGACAAGCATGTTGTGCAGGGAAGCTAGAGATGCTGTCTATGCAGGTGATACAGAGTGAAGGCTGAGCCCAATCCAGGTTGAGCTTGGTTAGATGGAGAAATCAATGCCTTGGAATTGAAAATTTCTTTCTTTTTTTGAATAGTTATAAATGTTTTTCAGTCTAAAAACTTAACTGCTGTAAAAATATGTAAGATGTTCAACGTTTTCACAAGTATGTTGCTGTAGTAGTTTTGTATATAATTAAAATAAAAATCCCAGCTTTAATTGGAGAAAGGTTTCTCTTTGCAATTTGGATATGAAAAAATGTTCAGTCAGTATAGTAGATTGTCATAGCTAAAGTACTAAAGGGCTTTTACCAGGATGTTTTCTAAGATTTTTTAATTCTATATTCAGACTTTGTGTTCACAAATAGCATCTTTGTGCCTTCCAGGTGCATTTTTGTCTCCATTACTTTGTGTCCTGAGCTTTCTAAGCTTCAAACTTCTTATAGGCATTATAAAGATGGAAAAATAAAAAGCATAGAAGCAGAGAGGCATGACATGAAGGTTAGCTTCTGTAAACAATAGACTGTTGGGAGATTGCAGCCAGGGGCCTGGCATTGCTTGGCATCAGGAGAACATCTAAGACACGGGAAGGCAACAATTCTTTGTCCACATGCCCACACCACTGTCCCAGCCTTCAACATTGCTTTCCACTCCAAAATGTTGTGCTTCTTGGTAGTTTTTGATGAAATACTGCTTATTGTGCAGCCTGTTACATGTATGACAGGTCTAACATCAATAAGTTTATCACTAACTTAGTTTATCAGATTTTAGTAAACTTGTCAAAGTCCAGAGAGCAGAAGTTGCACAAGAAATAACTGCCACATCTCTGCTGTGAGGTCTGAGCTTGGTTACATGGCAATGAAGGATTGGGATGAATGAGCTGCATTTCTGGTTCTGCTACAGCCCTTCAATATGCTTTTTGGTGACCTATTTTTACTGTATTTTTCTATTTCCTTTACTGCATCCATTTGCCAGTACCTTGAGATGGGTAGGTAGGTAGACAGATATATAAAAAGACACATATCTATGTGTGGGTCTATAGATCTCATTGACGTTATTAACTTTTTAAAGGATACTGTTCTTGTATTAATCCACAATCATTTATGTGAAGATCTGATTAACAGAGCATGGTTCCTAACACCATCTCTCTGACAGACAGTGTTGTTCCAAGGTCACAGTGTCTGCCCAGTTATGCATTTAGGCACACTGAAACGTGACTGACTTTAGACACACATCACATCCCTGCTGATTAATGAGTAGCTATGACTGGCCCTAGTTACAAGGTGCATCTGCAGTTAAAAATTGATTGGGGATTGTGGAGTTGAAATTTTCCCTTAGCTGCACTCGTGCGTTTGAGCGCAGTTCAAGTGTACTCCCTGGCTGGTAAATTGTTCCTAGCCTCAGTGAATGGAGGATTCCCCTGGTGAGCACACCAAGAGGAGGAAGCTGAGCAGACACAATAAGGCTGCTGCTCATGTTGATCTGGCAGTGGTATCAGAAGGCTTCAGCTTGTTCTTTCCCAAGTTATCAATGATTTAGGACTCTCAGAAGGTCTCTGAGATAAACATTTCACTGTCATTTGCTTTGTGATAAACAGTACAAGACAATGTATTTTAGTGGAGAGCACATACCTTCTTGTTGCACAGTTCCCTGTATTGCTTCAAACAGAAACAGAAGGTTGTGCTCTGAGGGCCTCCCTCCACAGCAGGAGTAGTAGGAAAGAAAACTAAAGAAACCTATGTCTACATGCATGCACACATTTCTATCAACAAGACTGTGTCAGCTAGAAAACCATTCGCTGGTTTCTCTTCTTTGTATGGTGTAGTTTTGTGATTTACTCCAGTTTTGTTAGTTGATGACAGAAAAAATAATTCCCATGTAAGACAGTTTACCATAACTGACAAAGTTATGGGCTATTTTTTCCCCTCATGAAATTACAGGAGAATGTAGGACAGGTGTAACAGAAGAGATGAGAAGTTCAAACTGCCTAACCCTGATCATTTGACTGAGTCCCTAGATGAGGTTAGTACCTTGTGAGGTGAATGGATTAAGACAATCCAACTGAGTGAATCTCAGCTGAGAGATGTACTGAAAATGTTCTCTGAATATGTCCCTCTTTTTCCATCAACATTAAAGGGAAGCAAACCTCCTATTTCAGATACTTCAGGGAGGTGCCTAACTCTAGTTTGTGTAGCTTGAGAGAGTTGCTGAATGGTCAAAACAATGCATTTCCTTGTGGAATGAGAAGAGATATGAAAAACAGTGTTGACACACCACAAGCACTTGCAAAAGAATCTTTCTATAATTTCTTTTCAAAATATTTTTAATTATTGGTTGAAGAGAATTAAGTTGTGTCACTTGTATAATGTTTGCTAGGTAGTTTAAATCTTTGCTTTCAACTTTTAACCTCTTTGTAGTAGAGACGTTAATAATTGCTGACTCGACTTCAGCAAAAGCACACTTGACATTTTTATATAAATGTCTTGCAAATAGCTTGAATTTTGCATTCTTCTGAATTAACACAGCAAAGAAGTCACTCAGGTTATTTGGTGAGAGGAGAGTGATTTTTCTGGGAATTGAGTGATCAAGGTGTTTTGCTGACCAGCCAAATTCATTACTCTGGAGGATTACTGCCAGAGAATCAGGGTGCAGGGTCACCTCACAGCTGTAACTCATTATCATAGTGCCTGTTTAAGAAGAAAAATGTTAAATATCTTTTGACTTTTCCTTTTTTTTTTTTCCTTCCTTGCTCTGCAGCTGAATTGTGTTTGAAAGGTATTGTCTGCTTCTCAAACAGGGATGCAATATTTATCTGGGCAGGTGCAAAAAATGTTTTTATTTATTCTGCCTTCCCTCTATGCTGTTTGCTGTGGGGAACCTGTAGCTCAGTTTAGTGTTGTGTTACTGCATTTATACCTTGTGCCTGTGCAAGAAACAGGGTTTATCTCCTCGAGGGCAGAGCTTAGATGGTGTAATCCCAGCTCTTCAAAAGCATAAGCAGATTGATGTGTGACTGCATGTACAGACTTGCACGTGCAAAACTTCAGTCTTCTTCCTGATGCATTATAAAGTACTGTAGAAAATTTGAAATGTGCTTTTGGATTTGAAATTTGAAATGTTTTTGTGGGGGAGCATTAGACCTAACATGGCACTTGTGCTTTCAGCCAAGCCGTGCTGGTGGACCGGACAATGTACATTGCAGGGCAGATTGGGCTGGAGCCTTCCACTGGGCAGCTTGTCTCTGGAGGGGCAAAAGAGGAAGCCAAGCAGGTAAGAAGTCTTCCAGCAATGAACTTGTAATGGAGTTGCCATGTGTCTAATTAAAGATGGAATTGTGAAAAATTGAGGCAGCTCGAGAGCACATCACATCGTCCAGATGGGGGAAAAGCAGGAGGAAATCATTCCATCTAAACTAACGCTGTCTTTTTTCCAACAACTTGGAAAACATGAAGGTCAGGGTAGAAATCTGTTTAATGTAGGAAGGTATGAAAGAACCAGTGCTTGAAGCAAAGGTTCACACCCCAATAAAAGCCCTGGCTTGAGTCAGGGAAAGTTTTACTCCCCCAGCAGCAAAGAGGTGGAGTGAGATAATAGGATGAGATGGAGGTGCATCATGCATTTACATCTAATGAATGGATGGTTTAATACTATTAGATGCTCCCTCCTATTAATTGTTATTTAAGTCAGTCTTTTTTTGACAGATGAGGTTTTGCTGGTTCAACAGTAAAACTTCAGCCAAGTCACAAGTTATATTTACATACTTACATAAATATAACCAGCTGATAGCTAAAAGATGTTTGTTTCACGTTTTCTTTAGGCTCTAAAAAACATGGGAGAAATCCTGAAAGCTGCAGGCTGTGACTATGGCAATGGTAAGTACTGCTGTGACTCTGGCAAACAGGTGGTTATTTTTACCTGAATTAAAATATTAAAACATCAAGTGACCTTTAAAAAAAACCAGAAAAAAGCTATTTGCTGAACATTCAATTGTTACCAATAGCTGGAAGAAACAAAAGAAATTGTGAATTTAGGTTAAAAAATAAAAGAAATGAATCTACATGGAAGTGTTTGCAATGGGTATCAATGGTACACTGTCTTTCACCAAAAACTTCTGGCAATGCTACTAATGTTTTAATTCCAACTGGGGAAGCTTGGATACAGACAATGTTATGGTGACTACAAGCATTTTAAGCATCCTAGGCTTTGCTCCAGGTGAAAGCAGGTTTGTATCTGTGCTGTTAGTATTCTAGACACTATTTTTGGGTGGAGGATTCTACTGGTGAAGCCACACCAGGATTAATGCTGGGTTAGGCAGTCCTGGGAAAAAATTCTAGCACAGAGTATATTTTCAGACCTTCCATGAACTTTTTTTTCTGGCAGCAGATATATATAAGTTATTGCCAGCAGCTGGCTTACAACAGCTGTTTTAATTGATCTGCTTATCAGTTCAGTGCCTCTTGGGAGAATTTGGCTTTTTCAGAGTTAGTCAGGAATGGTTTAATTCCCTAAAGTTTTATTACATACTAGGTGCTCAGATTTTTTTAGGTGGTTCCTTAGGTTGTAGCTCTAATGGTCAATATCTGCAAAACTTTTCAAAATGTTTAGAATACTTGAGAGAAATGTATAAAATAAAAGCAAGAAATGCACTAAAGTTTTTCAATTTTTTATGCAAGTCAGAGGTCTAAAATAACTGCACTTACATAATTTCTAGTTGTGAAGACTACAGTTTTGATGGCAGACATGAAAGACTACAATGATATCAATGATGTTTACAAACAATGTAAGTAGATATTTTACTTGTGTTTTACCATTATGGCTTGTGGAACAAATTATGTTCATGGTAGTCAAAGTGTTTTAATGACTCAGACGATGTAGTTCCATATTCTTTGAAATTCCTGTAGAAATTTTTTAAAAATTTCAAGTATCAGATCAAGCAGTGCCTAATTTCATGTGGATTTGTGTTCTACCATCCCACTAACTAACTCACTGTCCTGTGAAGGTGAGCTCCTGCTATCCCTACAGGTTGATATACTTTGCCTCTTACCTTGCTTGATGTTCTTCTGTCCTGGATGTAATTCTACTGTAGGCAGCCTCCAATGCTGAATTTCAGATTTTATATCTCTATTTCTTTAAAGTCTGTATCTTTGAACAATTTGAGGGCCATTGTTATGGGACAGGGCTCGTTCTTTATACAAGGAGGAGCCATGCTGCTCCCCTTGAAGCAAAAAGAACAATGCTTGGTCAACAAAAGTGAATGTAGACTGAAATAGGTGATTCCAACGAGCCATGTTGTGCAGAATAATTTGGGACAATTTGCATGAGCTCCTTATTTATATAGCTTTGGCTTTTAATTAGATAGCAGCATCTGGTCTTGAATGAAGTCTCATTGAGAAGCAAGTAAGCAAGTCTCCTACTTGTCAAAATGTACTGGGGGTGTGAGTGCTTGAGCAGGGTAAAACCAGACCAGCTGCATGCTTAGTTACTTGTTACCTCCAGCTGGAGTTTGAGCAAACAGTTGCTGCTGTTCTCTCGTTGAGTTTTTTAATCTCAATGCAGGACCCCAACACTTCCATTATTAACAGTTTTGTGATTACTGTCACTAGTAAAACTTTGACTTCATTGTGCAAATTTCTTGGAAGTGCTCAGTCAGGTTGGATGGGACTTTGAGCAATCTGATACAGTGAAAGATGTTCTTGGCTGTGGCATGGTGGTGAACTGGACTATGTAATCTCTGAAGGTTCCTTTCAGTCTGGACTATTCTAATATTCTACAAATTCATCTCTTATGTCTTTACCAGTACCCTTCCCCATGCCTTACCCCTGTTCTAGTATCTGTGATTGTCAGGTCTAAATGGGCCTATTTTTCCTTTGTTTTCCTTTGATATGAGTACGGTTGAACTCCTGATGAGTTCATGTGAATCTGGGATCTTTGCTCATGACTCTTTTGGCAGAGGCCTGTTTCTCTCTCCTGCTCTTTCTGTGAAAGAGCCATCTGCCACTCCCTGGTGTTTGAAACTGGATGATCACCATTCTGATTTAATCATCCTTTTGCAGCCAAGTTGGTGTGAAGGCCCTGCAGTGTCAGCAGAATACAGGTTATCACTGGCTGTCAGGTCACAACTGCAGCTGACTGCTTGGGGATGAGTGGTGGCTTGCTGAGATTGAGAGCAGCCAGTCACTAAAACAAAGAAACAAAAAAAAAACCAAAACCAAGGCCTGCATAGAAGTCTTGTAGCCTTGAACCTGAAACTGTTCCAATGATTTCATTTTATGCAGATTACTTTGAACTGTGTTTTATCAAGCCAAGGTTAGTGATTGCTGGATGTTTTCTGTTTAAATTACAGTTTTCAAGGCAAACTTCCCAGCCAGAGCAGCTTATCAAGTTGCTGCTTTGCCCAGAGTAAGTGTCACTTTTCTATCTACAAAAAACCCCAACATTTTCTGGAATACTACTGAAGCATTCTGACAGCTTTTCAGATTCCAAAATAGCTTTGATTGCAATTATTTCAATAAAGACTCTTAATTAGTTTCTTTTCTAAGTATACCATTGTTATTCCTACACATTGTCAGAGATCTGCATGTGAGACACCTATTTCTTTATGGTGGAGATAGATAAAACATTAGAAATAAGGGGTTATGATACTTAAGTAAGCATAAATTGAGTTTACAACATACTGAATATTGCTAAATCAGTAATACAACTGTCAGAAATATAATCTCTCTTAAATGTCACTCTGTTTTTTATGAAGTTGTGTTGTTCATCCAATTGCTTCATAAAATAGATACATTAAATTCCTAATATGTTTCTTCATTGTTTTGTCACAGGGGGCCAGAGTTGAGATTGAAGCTATTGCCATTCAGGGACCTCTCCAAGATGCTTCAGCATGACTATAAGTAGAGACTGGATATCCTACAATGGCAGTTTTAGATTGAGTTAATACTTCTCCTTTATATCCGATTCCTACAGCTGACTAACAGCAGTTACACACAGCTGAAATCAGCAAACTTACTGAGGAAAGGTGCTTTCTTCAGGACTTAGAGTGAGTTCTTTACTGGCAAACTCTGAAAAGTGCCTGAGTCCTGCTAAAATCAGCTGAGCCAGATTGCAGGACAGGACCTGCCCTTTGTGGAGGTGACTGGATATTCAGGTATTAAGGTACATACCTGGGTGAATGTATTAGAGTTACACTATGGGTGATCTGGACATGGAAAACTATACTGATTTGTAATTGTAAGTCTTTAGTAAAAAATTTTAAATTAAAAAAATGACAGAATTGAGAAAACAGAACATATGAATTGCTTAGCATACATCTTCAGAGGAAGTTTACTGTATTTGCTTCTGAATTTTCTTAACCTCTTTCATTACATAATAGATTACTGTTGGGACTCAGATTTTTTCATATATAAGCAACTGCTTAACAAAGACAATAATAATTTCAGAAAGAAGAAAATTACGATTTTCTGAAGTGGTACCTTTATAAATCAGATGGATATTAATATCTACATGTAACCTTTCTTGTGATCTTTTTAATAGCAATTCAAATTTGACAGTTTTGATTTTAAAAGACCAATAAAATTTAAAAAGTGTTTAATGAGAATAAAAATTGCAACTGCAAAATGTGCTTGTCTATTATGGGAACAAACTTTTCTTTTCCTGATTGTGGTTTGATACTCCATTACAAAAACAGTCTCCAGCTTGCTTATTCAATAACAAATTTGAACCAAGAGAATAGGCTTATTATCTACATCCTAATAGCTAAGGATTAAATTCTCCAGGACAGGAAGCTTTCAGCTACCATCATTACAGTTCTTGTAATTTTTTCCTCTGCCATTAAGGTCAGAAGCATTGGTTTGATGGGGTGAATAAGCAATATTGAGAATTCCAACTGGTGATGGTAATAACTTATCCCATCCCTCTGTGTTGATCTTCTGTCCAGTAGAAATAGATACTGTGAGAACAGTCAGCCCTACTTACCAGTCCTAGATTTGATGTGAAACAGCCATTCCTTCTTTTCACTGAGCTTATAAGTTGTACCATTATAGCAAAAAGATTCATAATGAGGTTGTCACAGCAAATCTGTGCAGATATAAGGATTTTTTATAGTATTACCTTGCTTTCTCTGGGAGATAATTGTTTTTATTAGAAGCAAGATAATGCCTTTGTTATTTCAAACAGCAAACTTCTAAACAGCCTTTGAAAAATGCCTGACTTTTCTCTAAATAAACCTCCTATGCATAAACTTTTTGTCGCTGTTCTTGTTCTGTCTCCTTGGCTGTACTAATAAGGCATCTTATGCTCTGTAGCTCTGACTCCATAAGCAATCCCACCTATGAAAAAACATGGTCAGATATGTTAGGAAGGAGTTAATACTAACTAATATGGCTATGACTTTCTAGGAAACACAAAGCCAATGTTCCTTCATTTTGTTAATTAATAATAATTAAAAATAATGTAATTGAATGGAGTTATGTTTAAACTTTTAAATGGAGTTTAAGTCCTCATTTATATTAGGTTTCTCTGTTACAGTTTTGTGTAGGTGTAATTACTTGGTTGGGATCTATTTCACTGATTTGTAGGAGATTTAGTTCAAGTTCACTGTACATGAGCTGATTTCAATTGTTTTGAACGTGAGCTGTGTTCAGCCTTTTATAACCCCAGTGGTTTGTCCCTCCTTACTGCTGACTGCCTTCCTGCTGTGCCCGCCTGGAACCCAGCGCTAGGTGGCAGCTGCGGTGTTCTTGTGGCGTGCTGAGTTGAGCATTGGCCGGTAAAGTCCATCATAGCCCTCCTTGTGATTTCGGTGGCAGGAGAGTGAATACACCGCTGCTCTCCACAGTGAGGGACAGTCTGAGACTGAGATGTAAATCAAACACCTGGCAAAAGTTCCATGCTGGATGCAGCTAACAAGGCAGAAGGTACTGCTTCCATTAAGTATCAGTAAGGTGCCATTCTGCAAAAACTCAGGAACAGAAATTCCCTTTTAGCTTTATGATTCTTCAGGTGAAGACGGTTGTAGTTTTTAGACTATATATTTAAATCAAAGCCATTCAAGACATTTTCTTGATATGTATTCTTCTGATAGAGGAAGTTTAGAATAACTGAAATAAATGCTCTTATTTACAGGTCTAACATAGTAGGTTTCAAAATAAAAAATCAGCCTTCCACAGAGAAGTGTAAAACATTTATTTTATTTAAGCAGAGTTATATTACTTGATTCTATTCTTTAAAACAAAAAGGCCAACTCCCATGATTCTCCAATATGAAAAGCCTATCTCCTAGGTTAATTTGCAAACTACTAAGTACATAGACATTGAACAAATCCAGTTTTAAATAGAGGTATGTTAAAAACAGGGTTTTGTTTTTCCTGTGCTAGACTGAGCTGCATGCAAAACACAAAGTTGCAATTCATCTTGTGCCATCCTGATTTTGGCATTTAAAATCTGTTTCTATCACATGTAACTAAAAAAACACAGCAAAACAGCTCTCTTTCTGTGAAAGTTAAGCAATGTATAAAGTACTGAAATGTGTACGTTCTACCAAGTGTTTCTTTTAGTAAGACTCTTCTTTAAGTGATTATATTCTCTACAGGTTAAATAATGCAAAAAATAAATTTCAGTACCTAGTTTTAATGAAACTGTGTTTGTTCTCTTAAACCACATAAACTGTCCCAATCTTCTTCTACCAGCACTTGCTCTTGTTGCAGTGTTTACCTAAAAGCAGTTCCTCATTGGGTGAAACAGCCAACCCCAGCCAGCCAGATGTGCTGGGATCTTCTGAGACCCTACAGTGTGTGTATGTGTCTGCACAGAGCTGACAGGGTGAAAATTTAACCTCTTCTAGGGCTGTGTTTGTTGGTAACTAGAAAAAAATGTCTACCAGAAGTTTCTTGTTAGCTTGGAAATTAGGCTTGTTGTTTCAAGTGCACTGCCCAGCACTCCCTTATGTGAGGAATGGTTACTTCTACCTCAGATGAAGTTGAGGACTGAAGATTGTTTAGCTTTTGATAAAATACAAAACAATCCTCAAAAATGCTTGACTGCATTTAAAAAAAAAACCATTTTGCTTGAGATCTGGAGGTGTATCCTGTGAACACAAGTATTTCAGCAAATCCTCCTTTTCCCAGCCTTTAACATGAGAAAGCTGTTTGACAGATGAATTTCTGCTCCTTGCAACCTCTGAGTAGTCCCAGGAATGCAGGGGCAAGTAACTGCAAGCAGTGGCTCTTTATCCATAGTACAAGCTTTGGTAGCTCCCAGACCATGAATACTAGATCTCAATGAAATTTGCATGGTAGGGATGTCTTATTTCTCAGGACAGGAGTGTTCAGCATATTTCTAGCAAGCACATTTTGATAATTTAGGTGATTTAACTTTTCATGTTTAACATAGTATCAAGCATACTTCCTCTTTAGGAGAGGAAAAAGAATTCACCTGTTGTGATTATAGACTTTGTAAGGATGAAGATGATTGAGAAAGACTGCTACTGTTTAGTCACTGCCTGGTTTATATTCCTCTTGTTTTCATCTGCATTGCTTAATGGCCTGAAGAAGCTGAACTGTGAGGAAGAACATACACAGTCACCTGTCTTCCTTGTTACAACAGTGGTAGAAAGAGTGACTCTGAGGTGAGCAGGTCATTTTGACTCCCTTGTATCTTTAAATCTTATTTCCAAGTGCAGTCTCCTCTGTTGCTATGAATACTACTGATCTCTGTCACAGAGCTCTTGCTGGTTTATGCTTAAAAATAGTTTAATGCTTGCCAGACTGCAGTTCATGATCTTGCTAGTAGGCAGCCTGTCTCTGCCGATTTAACCTCCTGTGTTTTGGAGTGGGGCTGTGCTAGTACATGTGCTGGTGGCTGAACTGAATTCCCAGCTCACAGGAGGAAATCAGCTGAGGATGGAAGTGCCTGAGGCATCCTGGAACATGGCTGTACACCCAGCCCAGTCCCATGTCACTTTGGGGTGTTCTCATTCTGCTCAGTACCTGTTCCCCAGCTCTTGAAAGTGCATGGTGTTGTTTTTCATGGCTTCTTTTCATGGGATGGTTTGAGTATGTGGATAAAAACACTGACTACTTCTGTTTGTATTTTTGATGCTCACTTTAATGTCAATAGATTTTTTAAATAGACCTAGCAGCTTCTTTTAGCTTCTCTGTTACAGAAGGCTAGAAAAACTAAAAAATAAATTAAAAGTGACATCCACCTAGCAAAAATTCCCTAAAAAACTGTATGCATTTGGGTTTTAAAAGTTTGTAGTGTTGCCTGCAGGAAGTTGACATAAATGAAACTGACAAGTTCATAAGAATGCTGCTAAGGAGAAAACCTTAGATCTAGTGATACAGCCAAGAACTATCAGCTTATACAAAAGGTTAATAGGCCAAGGATATCAATTAGATTATTTAATACAAATCAGAGTCAGCTGGAGTCAGACATGCATGCAGTATGAAATTATCGTTTAGAGGGGATTTGTATAATTTGCTGGTGACAATTAGGATTTTTGTTAAGTCCTATTATACAATAAAGCTAATAAAAGAGCAATATTGTGCTTGCCATTTTTAGGTAACTGACCTGTTTCTCCATGTCCTACATCTTATGCTAGAGATCCTGTAAACACAGTCCCCAGCAATGTGTTATATGGAGTTCCTTTGCACAGGACACAGCCTCAAGCTGTGCCAGCAGAGGTTCAGGTTGAACATCAAGAGGAATTTCTTCACGAAAAAGGGTTGTTAAGCATTGGAATGGGCTGCCCAGGGTGGTGGTGGAGTCACCTTCCCTGGATGAGAAATAACTGGATGTGGCACTTACTGCCATGGTCTAGTTGACAAGGTGGTCTTCAGCCAACATTTGGACTCAAGTAACTTAGAGTTGTTTTCCAACCTAATTGATGCTGTGATCCTGCAACATTCAGCACCAGAACAAATTTCTACTCTTTATCTGACCCAAAACACAAATCCTATCCAGGGCCTGTTTTCACAGGAAATTTGTTTGAAAGTATTGCCATTCAGCTTCATCTCCAAAATTATTATTTAGCATTTTGGAAAACAACCCAGACAGTCCCTGATAGCATAGAGAAATATAATAGATAACCTTTTCTTTGGGAACAGGCTTATATTTGTCTCTTAGACAGGTTTGTATTTTCTCTCTTAGAAGTCCATTTTAGAAGCCACAAATGCATATGAGGAGAGCTACACAGCTTAAGACAGGTTATTATTGGCCATGAATGTTAACAGCTGTGAAGTTATCTTCTAGGATTTATACAACTAAAACATCCCACTCAATTAAAAAAGCCCCCTGTATCGTACTACAATCCCTTCAAAAAATTTGAATTTAAAAATGGGGAGTAAGCAGCACACAGCTGGGTCCTGGACACTGCACTCTGTTATCTTCTATTTTCTGGAAAACTCCCCTCTGCATTTAGTTAGAGCTTGGTAAATTTCCTCTCCCAGTCCTCTACATGCTGTACATGTCAGCAGCTGCCTACATTGGTAGTCCAGGCACTCAGAGGACCTGCCTACATACAGTAATTGAAGAGAAAAAAGCTACACTCTATTCTTCATGCTATATAATGTTGGTTGAAGGTCTCAACAATTTGAAGCCAGTTAATCTGAACCTGGGAAAAGCTCCTAATTGAAAAAGGAATGATCATACTGCTGTTGAAAAGTTATGCCGCTGTGTATAGAAGGCACTCTGTGGCAGGGAGATGAAAGTTTGAGTATTTCAAAAACTTAAAGTCCTGGCAGCTTGACTTCAAAAAATCTGTATTATATAAAACTTTTTCTGATGCCTCCTATTCATGTGTCTGTAGCTTGTGGTTCAATCCATAAAAGCCTTTATATTTTCCCAACCAAATAAAATTTAAAAATATTCATGTGAACAGAAGAGCAGGCCCAAGAAGAGGACGTTCATTGAGACATAACTTCTATTCCTTGTTATTAGCTGTCTCTGAAACACATGGAGAAAATTAATTTAGCAATTAATTGAAGGTATAACTTGATATTCACTAAATCTGACAGGAACTCAAAGTGAAAGTTCCCTGGAAGTATCACAGGATGAAGGGGGTATCTGCTCTTCTCCCAAATCTGTAAGAATGTTCTGTATGGACCTAAAAGCAGCCACTGGTTCTGCTTCCTCTTCCGCCATCCCATCATACACAGTTACAGTTCCTGTCACAGACATTAACATCACCTCTGTGAGTCACTGCTACAGTCTCTTCTCCTCCTCACCCTGCTGCCTTTTCTCTTAACAACTTTTGAAATCACTACATCCTCCCAGTCAGATCTGACACAGAGGCAGGCATTTCATGGACAGTAAATCCTAAGTAAGGACAAGAGACAAAAAGGGCACAAACTGAAGTGCCCTTTTAAAGACAAGGTTATTTTTTTTCCTTTACTGTAAGGACAGTTAAGTTATGGAAATAGGCTGCACACAATTGATGGAGTCTCCACCCCTGGGGATTCAAAATCCAGCAGAACAACCTGTTCCTGCTTGAGCAGGACTAGACAAGCTCCAGAGGTATTTTTCTACCTCAGCTACTCCATGACAAAGTATGGCTGAGGAACTGTGTCCAGCCCCTGAAGCTACTGTTGGCCATCAGCAGCTGAGAAGCTCTGGGGCTCACTCAATAGCTAAAAGACAGTGCCCAAGGGGGTGACTGGCTGAAATCACAGGGTCTGGCCATCCCAGCTCAAAGTACTCCTTTCCCAGCTAGGAGACTCAGCAAGGGTAGGGAACATGAGAATGTGGGACTTCCTCACACTGAGTTGTGGTGTTCCATGAGGGTGGGTAAGGAACACAGGAAAGGTGGGAAATTTTGCATGGGAATGAAGGTGACCAATAAAAGACATCCAACTGCAGTGATTCTCTGTGACTAAGAAGACTGTTAATATAACATGAAAAAAGCCAAGTCCCTTTAATGGTTTCAAATTCAACACTTAGTATGTTACTGAGCATTCCCTTGTTCTCAGGTGGATATCAGCTACCTTTAGAGCCCTATTTTAAACTTTTTTTGAACTAGGATCAGCTTGTATCCTCTTAGTCATACCCTCCTAGAGACAAAGCTGTGAATGTTTTTGATGTCTCTCAAAGTAAGAATTTTTCCATTCCCTTAAGCAGTCTTGCATTCCTGCCCAGAATCTTGCTTTATTTCTCCAATATCCTTTCAAGATGGAAGAATTGCTCCCTTACACAGAATCCCAGGTTTAAATGATCAGTATTCCCTTCTTAGCATTGTTTGCTCCTCTTGCCTGCAGCTGTTCTCTGAGCTGGGTCAGTGCACTCCCATCATCTGAAATGCATTACAGACACAGAAGTAGGGCTGCTCTTTCTGCTCCCTTACAAAACTGTTGGGGAGAATACTGTCAAAGCATGCAAATGCAGGAAGAATTTCAATAAAGCTGTAATCATCACTGGGTGAAATTTCTAGTAATGTTCAAGACAAAGTTGGAAGGAGCTCTGACCAACCTGATCTAATGGGTGGCATCCCTGCCCATGGCAGGAGGGTTGAAACTAGGTGATCTTTAAGGTCCATTCCAACCCAAGCCTTTCTACGGTTCTCTTACTCCTCAGGAGCAGGAAGATGTTCTTTGAGGTTTCCTAGAACCAAGTTAAGTGCTTTGCTGAATTCATAGCACAGAGAGATGATTCTTTGCAAAAGCATAGGAGCTTTTAACAAAGAACACCATTTCCCTTAGCCCTCTGGCAGGAGCATTAGCAGCAGTGCAACAGCTGGCTTGCCCTAAGGCTGTGACACATCCTAGCACTGGGAAGGAACCAAAGACTGCTCACCCCAGGTGCAAGGGGCTCCTTGGGAAGTCATGAAAGACACTGATGTAAGGTATCTGCCACCCTTTCTGCTGAAGCTGTTCTCTTCTGAATTACAGAAATACCTGCTAGCCCAGAGAGATTTTGAGCATGACCAAGTACTACAGTGATTAGGGGGGAGGGGAGAGGGAGAAGGTGATTCCAGCTATTGCAATAACATTTGCTGGGGGAAAGGGGCAGCTGCATTACCTACTCATCCTTTTCCACATTCCAGCAATACCACAGGGTAACCTGTGGTGCTGGAATTACCATCCCTGGAAGGTGTTCAAAAAACATGTGGATGCAGCACTTAGGAACAAGATTTAGTGATGGACCTGGCAGGGCTGAGTTAACAGATGGACTCAATGGTCTTTTCCAACCTAAATTATTCTGTGATTCTAATTCTGCCTTCTGTGGCATGTGAGCACCTTACATGATAGACTCACATGTGAGGTTCTTAGTGAATGTGAAGGAAGAAGAAGAAATAACTTTTGTAGCAAGACAGTGGTGACAGAATTTTGACCATAATCTCAAAGTCTGCCAGAGGGATAATCTTATCCCCTTTAATTTTTCTCTTCACTGATGTGACAGTTTTCCAGAGGAACTTTATTTGGCCTGTGACTTTTCCTTCCCACCATGTGACTGAATATGCTGTGTAATGTGCTTTCATCACAGCACCACACTGCTGATTTCAGCTGATAAGGAGAACAAGGGGATCTAAAATGACTGGCACAGAATGGAAATCACAAAGCAGCATTAAGGCTTAGCTTACAAAGACAAGCCTGCAAATAATAATAAGCAGAGTCATGACTTTAACAAAGGTTTTTATTTTCCAAGACTGCATGTTACAGTCTACCATTCTTCCCAAAGTGGGAAAAGTTATCACTGATAAGGCTCGTATATTATATAAAGATGACCCATGTAAAAAGCATGACTTCCAATTGGTTGCTTCCAAAAATGTCTTTTACTGTAAAGTATTTTTGATTCTCTTGTGTAAAAATGCAGAAAGCAGCTGTATGCCTACAGGGGAATAACAAGATATGCTCAATAGGGACAGGACAGTCTTTGCTGTCTCTTAAACAATAACCCATGTGGTCCTTCCCTCCTCTGTCAACATACCTATCTCTGTCGCTGCTGCACTATCCACAGCTTCTCCTGTTTCTTCTTCTTTTGTTTCAGGCCCTTCACTTACTGTCTCACTGAGCAGCTCAGTTTCCACCTGTTCTCCCGTCTCACCTGGGAATGGTAACCATGGAGATCAAATTAGGATCCACTAAAAAAGCACCAAGTGTCCCAGCTTCTTTCTGTAAACCTGATTCTGTTTTGTAAACGCTCCAATGCACATTATCAAGGTATCCCCTGAACGAACCCAGAGAGAACAAACAGGAAAACAAACACGTTTCATCATCCAGCTGAAATATGGTTGCCTCATGCTCATGAAGTTCTCCTAATGCTTTCACAAAATCCCCTTGATGCTGTATCCAAAGGAAATAATGAGTATATTTCTGCTCAAATTATTTTTTCCTGTATTTTATTTCATAGATGTGCAGTTTTATTTGCAATTGGAAAAGAAACAGAAATAGAAAACATGGTAACATCCAAGTCTGGCTGAAACCCTGCTTTCCCAGGGAAGCTGCTGCCTAACTCATTTCCTCCCATAGCTATGAAAGCATAAAGGGAAAGCAAAACAAATGCTAAGTCTCATATGTACCATAGCATCAAAATAGAAAATCCCTTCTTCCTCAGAAGAGAGGAAGAGAGTGAACACAAGTTAAGGCATTCCTTCTACCATGGAAATAATAGGAGCAAAACTCTTTATCCCCAAAAGCTTCATTCACTCGCCTTGCACACATGACTTGGCGCTAGAAGCCACACAACTCATCTTCAGAGAGACAGACAACTGTAAACATGTTTCTACTGATGAGATGTGACAGCACAAGGTCCAGGGTGTGCTGCTCTGCCTCTGGCACGGTGCTCAGGCTTACAAATGGTGAATAATGAAATTGGAGTTTGCAGCTGGGCAGGATGTGTGTTTAACAGGTGAGCAACCCGTCATTTACTGCTTACATAAAACAAGGCTTTATTCCAAAGGATAGATGATTATGTAGAGGACAAAACTCTTCCATGAAGAGACACAGGAGAGAACAAAGCACTCCAACAACCATGCTCAGCTACAAAGGATGAGCAAAGACTGGGATTCATAGAGCCAGTTCAGAGACAAGCAGCACAAAGCCACAGGAGTAGTGGCAGTGCGTGTAACTGGCTCTGGAATTCACATGGATCAGTCCTTCTGCACCTCGCACTTCTGCAAGGCCCAAGTGGAGTGAGGATGTCTCCCTGCAGGGAAATACTCCTCATGTGCTTCACCTGCTTGTTCCCTGAAGAAGAGCTACCCCAGGAACGCATCTGATTCCTTACTGAGCTACTTTGTACCTTTTAGGAGAAATTTTATTCCTCCTGTGAAGTGTTCATCTTTGGCAAGTGCAGTCCATGTCCTCTGGGCACTAGCCCAAGGAGGAGCATAGCCTGCAATTTCCAGGAAGGAGCACACCTCCTGCTAGAGGTCCTCCACAGCACATGGAAATCCCCATCACCTCAGACACCACTGCTTCCCCACCCAGTCATCTCCAAGCATTGGTGCAAAAACAGCCCTATATCTCTCCACTACTGCTTCTATTCTGCTTGTCTTGTAGCCAAGCTTCAAGGACACACTGGAGATGCCAAGTGTCCAAGTGTGCATCAAAGAGATGCTTTTTCTTCTACATCCAGCTTTATGTGTGCAGGGACAGTTGACACACAATTAATAATTAGTAATTCATAATTTAATATATAGTACATGTGACTAAATAATTGAGCCTTGGGCTGAGCAAATATTAAGGAATGTCTCTGA
This sequence comes from Molothrus ater, assembly GCF_012460135.2. NCBI lineage: Eukaryota > Metazoa > Chordata > Aves > Passeriformes > Icteridae > Molothrus > Molothrus ater. The sequence continues at coordinate 130,650,152 of NC_050478.2, forward strand.
GCTACCCAGAGATACAATGTTTTAAATGAGGGGTATGGTGGGACATTTTACCTGCTAAGAATAAAAAGGACATGAAATTAAATAGAAGATGTGGAAATGCTGATTAAATTTCTTACAGCTTGGACTTGTAAATCCGAGGCTTCCCCAGCCACATTCTTCTATGCCTCACATTGTACAGACTCCCTGGACCAAATTCTGACTCCAGAAGCTCATTTGAGGCTCTTAGTACAGCCAAGAGGACCCACACAGAAGTCCCTGGAGGTAAATTTTGGTCTCCTGAATTTATGAAAGCACAAATATTACCCTCAGCGAGGTGCTCCTCTTCAGTAATATGTACTTTCTCGACGACTTCCACTAGAGAGCTGTCACTGCCCTCTACCAGCCCACTGTCCTCTGCTGGTTCTGGAGATGGTGCCCCAGCATCTTCTCCTGGTGCCGGTGGTGAGGGGCCCCTGCTCTCCTCTCGCCACACAGAGGGCAGCTCGGAGCTCTCCTCCTCTCCTGCAGGCAGCGGCTCGGTGCCCTCTGGCTCCTCCCTTTTACTGACCGACTCTGTCTGTCCCTCCACGTCCAGGAGCGTGGCTGAAGCCTCCTCTCCCGGCAGCTGCTCGCCCGGGCTGCTCTCCTCCGAGGCAAGGCTCACACGCTCTGCTGGCTCCAGCTGGGCTTGGTCAGCTGCAGTTCCATGGTCATCTGCAGTCAGGGTGTTTGCACCTGAGGATGCTTTTAGTTACAGCAGGGCAAGGAAGGAAAAAGAGAATTACAGATAATTGGTGAATGGGCACATAAGCTGGATGACAACTAAACCCACAGTGAACCACACAAGCAGTACCTGACAAAGAGCTCCCTCCTGGCTAGGGAAAACACTCCCTCACAGGTCTGCTGCACATATCCACACATATCCAGTAGAAGATGGTGTGGCTCTTACAGTAAAAATAAGTTTTCATTTGATGCATGCAATACATTTTTATATTAAGAGAGCAGACTTGTTTGCAAGTCAATGTTCTATTACATTTCCCCTTTTGAATCTGCAGTGTGCAGGTGGTGTGCTGGTGATGGGATACTGCGAGGAAGCACCTTTTCCTGCCCCAAACCAAGCACAGCATCAATGTGGGGAGTGTGAGGGAGCTGCTGTCCTGGGCTGTGTGTGAGAAGTTCTGGTGGTACCTTCAGGTGAACTAAATAAAGCCCCTGAAAGCCCAGAGGATGAGCAGTATTCACCTCTTAAAACAAAAACCACTTTGTCTTTTTCAATACTAAACTACTATTCATACTATGATTTGTCTAACAAAAAAAATCAGCAACAGGAAGCCTAAACAAATTAAGACTTCCACTTCTTTCATCTTTCATCAACTTATTGGCTAGCAAAGCAATGGGGTTTGGCAGAAAAAAAAAATATGAGTAAAGAATTGACAAAATTACTTTGACAGGTATTTAAGGATAAAAGCTGAAGACTCAAAATGAGCTATACCTACCTATCAGACTGACTTACTCACATTCTAATGAAATTCAGTTTGACAGGATTTTGTACTTAACCTTTTCCTAAAGAATGTCAGGATGAAACCCCTGGTAATTCAAGCATGAAATCTGTTTACATAATAATTACAAAACTGGAAAAACTGTATTTTCTGAAAAAAATATGATTGCAGTGTCAAAGCCAGTAAGCAGAACCATATGATACTGTTCACAGATGAACACATCTACACATGTTCATATAGACATAGATGAACAGGAAAAGAAGTAGTACACCCTGCTCTTAAAACATCTGCTTGAATACTGCTGCCATTAAAGTAAGTTTAGAGTTCTTTCAAACAAAACAGCTCCCCAACGAGAGTCACCTTGTCAGCATGTACCTACAGACCCAGGGAAGGATGGCTAAGCCAGAAGAAGAGCAAGAATTGAGAATCTGGACTGTCGAGACAGACAGAAGGCAATTTTGACTATGAGACAGATAAAGTCTCATTTGTCCCAGGAACTGTCAAATCATCCAAGTTCCAAACAACCCCTCCAAATCCACAGTGGTATGGCAATTTAGAATGCAGCAACAGGACGCAAACTCAGCAATGGGTCTCTGACAACAGACCCCCCCCAGGGCAAGACCCTGCCTCTGAGAGCTGCCAGGGGCAGGGGGAAGGGCAGAGGGCCCCAGCCCACGGGGCTGAGTGTCAATCTGTCAGTGGAATTCTTCTGTCAACCTGTTCAAGCCCCTTTGCAACCTGTTTACACTCAGTCTCCACTATACCCAATGGGAATGAGGGCTGCAGCCCACTCACACCCCCTGTAAAACACATCTTCGCTGGTTTTAAGCCTGCTGCTGGTCATTTCATCAAGTGGCAGTTCTTGCACTATGAGAAACAGCAAATATATTTCCCTGGTTGCTTTCTCTAGATCTCTATTACACCTTGTCTCCCAAGCACTCCTTTTCCTAAAATGAAGTTCAAAGTGAAACAGATACCAAATCAGAATAATAGTGAGTAAATGTTTAACTTAAGCTACTCTAAGCAGTGATTAAAAAGTAATGTATGCTCAGAGACCAGAAATTTGATGTTTTCATTTTTATTTTTCATCGCTTTAGACACTTTTCACACCTTCACCTTGCTCATTGCCAGATGGAGAGAGATCATTTAAAGCCTACAGACAGAAACAAATGAGCCATGAAAATTAGCATGTTATACAGAGTTTTAATTCATGTTAGCAGTAAAAGAAACAATTCAAATGTATTATTACTAAGAATTTCCTGCAGCTGCTATAAGCACCAGCCCTATAACTTCCAGCTAGCTCTCTCTACATCAAAATGTTTTATATAAATTGGATTATAAAACACTGCCATGCAACAAGATCTGCACTGCTGGAAACCCTGGAAGCATTCCTGTGCTCTCATTTGAAATGCAAAGAATTCCCTAATATGGAAAAAATAAATCCTCTCAGTAATCTGTTCAATATCTTTATCCCCAAGAAAAATGAACATCATGTGGCAGTCAGCATTCCTAGGATTCCTTTGGTTTATTTTATTTTTAAATTTAAAATTTTTATTTCTCCTGCTGTAGACTCTTTTAGCTGGAGAAAAAAAGAAAAACACAGTGAATGTATGTGGACCATGGCTACAGTATTTTCTCTTTGACTTCTTTCCTTTTGGAAAAGCCTCAAAGTTTTATGAATTACACATCAATGGAAGAAAATGAAATACATTTTCCCATTTTCCTCTATTGACTTATTTAGAGAAAAATAAGAAAATTATCTTTTCTTATTAAAGTAAATAGCAAATTGTTAACATATCTGGTTAGTGATTGCCAAATTAATGCAGATCTTTCAGCTGTAATTACAAACTGCATTTCATCCTTGCCATGAAATTAGCGTATGTATTTAGAACATTTCATGACCCATCCTGCCATGAACTTGCTTTTATACAGAATAATTAAAATACTCAGAATAAATGACTTCTGCTGTTTCTTTGAGCCCTTTAGTGCTCTTGTGCAGGTATCATTTAGTGGAGGTTGGAAAGGCAGAGCAATTGGTACATTGACCAGGTGACTGAGACAGCAGGTACAGCATAAAGAGGTTTCTCCTGATACTTTCAGCAGATCTGTGCTGGCTCTGTGGGGGCACAGACAATGCTCAGCCCACAACCTGCTCTCCTCTCTGCAGTCACAAGCCACAGCACCACAAGACAACACACAGAATATAAACCCATGCAAAAACCACGGATGCTGCAGGCAGAGAAACAGCAACAGATCATAACTCAAGAATATAGGAAAGAAATGCAGTAAAATGAAATGCAAACAACTTTTTGGGTCTGCCTTCGAGATGTATCTTTCTGGAGAGGACAATTCCTGTAATTGCAGCATTCAGGTTCTTACAGAAGTGTTTCCAAACCTTCCTTGGAGCAAAGAGTGAAATATGATGAATATGGAAACAAAGTTCTGTTTAGTTCTACTGAATAGCAAGGATATTCTTATGGAACATCCCGCAAATATACCTTGCTCACAAAATTAGTCTGCTGTGACTTGAGCCAATTAAAGCCACAGGAACATTGTCGATGCTGCACACTATGTCGGGGTGGATTTTGTAAGAAAAAGGAAGGACAGCAGGGTCAAATATTGCCAGTTCATTATTCTTTTAAAGAAGGAAAGAAAGGGCACTAGACTGGCAAGGTACTACACAAAAAGACCAACAGCAGGATGTATCTGGAAATTAAACAAACAAACAAACAAAAGCCTGCGGAGCGGAGTGGAAGTGACTTGGGCACTCATTCACAAGAAACACCAGTTTCGAAGCCATCACTCGCGGGGCGCAGCTCCCTCCACGGCGCGGGCAGAATTAAAAGCCAAGGGAAGCCCGACGGGCTCCTGGCCCCGCTTCTGGGGTTTCTGTGGGACGCGCACCCGCGGCGCCTTCCCCGCGACGGGACTGAATGGAATGGACGGCACGGGACGGAATGGGACAGGACGGATGGACGGGACGGACGGACAGGAGGGAATGGAATGGGACGGGACGGGACGGAATGGGACAGGAGGGAATGGAATGGGACGGGACGGGACGGGACGGGACGGGACGGGAGCACCTGAGCGCAGCGCGGCCCCGCATCCCCGAAGAGCTCTGCGGGCTCCCCCCGCCCGGCTCGCCCGCCCCGCTCACCCGGCAGCTGCGGCGGCTCCTGGGGGCGGCTGCGGGCGCTGCTGGAGCAGCCCATGGCGGGGCCGGCGGGCTCTGCAGCCGCTCCCGACGGCCGGCTCGGCTCGGCTCGGCTCGGAGCGCGGCTGGCGCGGCCCTGGGCAGCACCGAGCTGCGGAGCCGGGGGGCGGCCCCGGCGCTGGAGCCTCCCCCGGCGCTCAGGCCTGGCCAGCTGCCCCGGGGCGGATTCCTGCGCCGTGTCAGGGTGCCGCAAGGTGTGAGTGGCAGCCGCAGGGAAGGGACTGCAGGTCCGTGTGCCCCGGAGTTTAACCCTGGGGTTAAACCTCGTAAACCAGCTTCGAGCCACGATAGCAGCGGGTAGAGGAGACCTGCAGCCCGGCTGAGAGGGTGCAGGTCTGGGCAGCTGTATTAGACGGACTCGGAGGCCACGCCGGTGTTCGGCGGTCCGTGAATGTGGCTGAGCTTGTGAACCTGAGACTGAGGGTGTGGGGTGTCTGCAGGGAACCCCAGACCGGACCCGGGGATAGGAGCAGCAGGGCTGGGTTATCTGCACTACCTGTATGTGGTTTGAGCATCCCGGGGGTGGGCTCCTACACACACAGGAGCCGCAGCCCCGCTGCCAGCCCTCTCTGCGCACAGGAACAGCTGCGGGATGCACCCGTGGGATTGAAAGGGACAGACAGACGGATCCCTGGGGTCTCAGCAACTCGGAGGCAAAAAGGAATCCCTGGTTTGCGGAGTCCTCTGGGTTCAGCGGCCACCTGCAACATCCTTACCATCAGCCTGAAAGGTAAAATAAAGATAATATTTTTATATTTGCTTACAGGCAAATCAACAGATGTCCAGGAATGCTGAGGTGACCTAAAAACTTCCCAGAGTGTAAGAATGAAGAATCTTTGCCACACATTTGCTTGCATGAGCAGATAATGTATGTATTGCACCCAAGACATAGAACATAATTTGATTATGTTCTAAATGAACTTTTTTTATCCACCCATAAATTTATTCAGACAAATCATATTGTATTTGAACATTTTTCCAGGGTTTGTGATGTTCCACAGCCAAGGTACAGCCGTAGCAATTACTCCAATAATTTCTGCAATAGTTTCTGCTTCCTCAGTTTGAATTAATTTTCAGGATGCTTTTAGAAAACAACAGAAAAAATATCCATTGCTCTATAGATTTCTATGTAGCTATAAATAAGATTATTATGAGACGCTAGACACTGAAATGCTGGTAACTTTACAATTAGCAAAATGCGTTGCTCTGTGACAACAAAAGCAGAAGTGCAAAAAGGGGCTTAGCAACTTGAAAATTAATTTCAGAAATATTTAACATTCATGCTGCTGGTGTGAAATCCTTACTGCTGTGGTGGGAGCGAGCTCAATTCCCTACACAGCATGTGGGGATTTCCTGTACAGCACAGATGGAGACACCCAGGCATCCCACTGCTCTGCCGCCACAGGTAGGAAATAGAAGTGCCTGGGACTCCAAAGCTGAGGAAGCCTGACATGCCAGGAAACAAACCTGATATCCCACCTTGCTTCTGTGACCTTTCAGAGAAGTAAGTATGGAGCATGGGCTGCCAGGACAGGCTCATCAAACACTGGGCACTGAGGGAAATAAGAAAGGGAATTTTATATTCAGTTCATTCTCTTGCCTGCAGTGCTTTATACCTGCTTCCCTCCTGTCCCAACTAAAGGGTGAGCTGTGCAGAGTGCATCTCCCATCCAGCTGACTGATGCAGCAGAGAAAGGAACTCAGGGTTTACAAGGCCAGAGAGAGGAGCACGGGTCAGTGTGTGCTGGCAGCAAGGCTCACCGGGGGTGCTCTGTACTTCATGTTCTTTAAACAGGCCTTGGATAGGATACAGAAATAGAAATGAGAGCCCAACGGCATTTTGGCAGGTGACTCCCACAAACACTAATTAACAATGTCATGGTCTTCCCTCTTCCTGTGTGAAGGAGAAGTTGCATCTTTTGGGCAGGAAGTCTGGGCATAACAGAGCCAGTGCTGGAGCTGGGCATGGGCAGGGCCACGCTGGGACAGGGCTGCACCTCAGAGTTTCGGCCGGATCGCCACGGCCAGGCCAGGCTTGGCCAACGTGTGCCCTCTGCAGAGCACTCAGCACAGACACATCCCCCAGGATAGCTACACACTGCCTCTCTGCCACCCTCCCACCTTCTGGGAGCACGGGATTGCACAGACCTTGTACAGAGTCCCAAAGAAATTCATGCAAGTGACACTGTGGCTGCAGCATGATGTTGGCAGATGAAAATCCTTGGTAGGTTTTCCATCCCATCCCTTCCCCTCGGCAGGGCACCTCTCCACAGACTCTCTGCCTCTAATCCAAACCACCCAGGTACTGCCCCAGCTGAAGGCAGTACCAAGGTAGTGTGAAATACAAAACTTTGTTTCGTGTCAGGTACAAACAGGTGACGTGTGTATTTGTGAATGTGAAGTGTGTGGACCCCGACAATGGGAGAGCTGTGAATTCTAATAACTGAGGAAAATAAAGCATGGAAAAAGGCCTTTGAACCTATCTTTTGTTTGCAATTAACCCTGATTGATTTAGAAGCATTGGAATTAAGGTGTTAAGGATGTTGCTTTTTGCTTGCATTTAATCCATAAAGAGCTCTGCAAGAATAACCTTTTGAAGTATAGTATTTTAGATTTGAAGTATAGTAATTTTAGAATATTACTTGTATCCTTGAAACTATAGCTTTGGAATATAAATAAAGGAAATATGCTTGTGTCACGGCTTATTTGAAGCAGAGAAAAACAGCTTGAGAAAGGAACATGAACATCACCTCAAGGATTTATGGTTTCGACCAAAGGGAAGCTGGACATTACTGTTGTTAGATTTGTAAGTCTCTGCAGTTAAAAGGTGGACCCACATCTGGGGAGCTGGACTCCACCAGATGGGATTTGTCTTTCTTCTTTCGGAAACTGGACCACCACCATCTGGGATCCTCCTTTTGAGATACATCCTGAGAAACTAAGATCGCAATAGTGTATAGAATTGTGATGTAATAATTTGGAATAAAAATTGCTGATGAGAAAAAAATTGGAAATAGAAACTGCTGAAAAAGCTGATGAGTACCCCTATAAATACCTGTAACCCTCAATTATCGGTGTGCAGTTGGAGGGAAAACTTCCCCCACTGTACCCAGCGCTGTATTGCTCATACTTTACCATATTAAATAATAAATTGATTGCTGCTTGAATATTGGCCTAGTCAAGCTACTTATTCATAACAGTAGCTAAAAAAACCCCCAAACCTTTAAGAGCAAATAAATGAAACAATTATATTAAGCTAGTTATTTTATTCAGGAATACAAATTGGGAAATTAAAATTAAATGTAAACTATGAGTATTTAGGGATAGCTGTATATCCAGAGGCAAAGTAACAAATACCTATGACCCATTATATACAATCAGCAATCAGCAATACACTTCCAAAAGCAAACTTCATGAAGATTTCTCTAAGGCCCTGATAATTTTTAAGTTCTCCAGGCCAGTACTATATGACCAAACTTGTTGCACTTATTTGAGAGCTCACTAGCTGTTAAGATTTTTGAGTATTTTAGATATTATTCCTACAGCAGCAATTAAATTTATATCTATTTTCTGATAGATATAAGAAAATCTTTTATCTATCAGAATCTTGTTACTTTCCAAATCACAGTGATTTTTCAAGACATTATGTTAATCAAAAGTTTTCTTTTTGATGACTTCTTTTCTCAACTCTTTGGGTACAGGACGACCAGTACCTAAACAAGTAATAAAATATTCTAAATTGTTTATTGTGTCAAGTAATTCAGGCCAAATGTTTCATTGTTTCAAATATTTGTAGGTCCATTGAAGGCTGTTCTGTGATGCTGATTTATGAACTGCAGAGAGCTGCCTTCTGAAACAGCTATTTTTGTTTTGCCTGGGATAGCAATGACCTTGAAACTTAGCTCCTAGTACATGCCTTGTAATTTTCTGGAAAGGAGGCAATCTGAAGATTTTCTCATCAAGCTAATTACTGTCTTTAGAAATCTGCACCTGTGGATTTCTGCACAATTTGACCCTTAGAAAATGCAGTTTCTCATTGTACTGGCACTGGATTTAAGCTGGCTACACATAGAGGTATAAAAATGTGTGTATTTATACATGTATATTTTTATGTATGTGCACACACACATCCTTAGCATGCGTTTATTGGCTGAAAATCTATCCAGGTCTGCAGATATCCCGGTATTTGCAACAGACAGTATTTAACCTCAAGGTTTTCCCTGTTCCTAATGAGATAGCCTTTCTCCACCTGACCCATTTTCCTCCACAGCTCTTTCCTTTCCTTTCCTTTCCTTTCCTTTCCTTTCCTTTCCTTTCCTTTCCTTTCCTTTCCTTTCCTTTCCTTTCCTTTCCTTTCCTTTCCTTTCCTTTCCTTTCCTTTCCTTTCCTTTCCTTTCCTTTCCTTTCCTTTCCTTTCCTTTCCTTTCCTTTCCTTTCCTTTCCTTTCCTTTCCTTTCCTTTCCTTTCCTTTCCTTTCCTTTCCTTTCTCATAGTAAACCTGCTTCAAGGGTGGCTGAAGAAAGGTTTTAATTCAGATCTTACTGTGCCTTACTGTGATTCTAAATTCCCAGTAATCTGAAACAGAGAGCTGCATTTGTCTGCCTGACAATACAGGGGATAGTTCAGTGCATGGCCCTGTGAAAATCAGATGAACATGTTTGCATTTGCTATAAATGCAATGATTATCAGAGAACACAATCTGTCACTTTTAATAGCTCTGATGTGCAAAACTAGAAAATAATGGCTGCAGGTGTTCACATAGCATTCGTGTGTAATTGTGCAGAGACTTGACCAGACTATAAATCAAAGCAGGACTGTATTTTTTGCATATTTTCATCCTATTGAAAAAATATGTTCTGTTCATATTGGTAAAGTGAAGATATAGGCCTAGCTTGTCAGAAGATCAGTTTTCTTTTTTGAATTGAATCTCATCATTCAGGGTTAGCATGTGACCTGTGGCACCTGAAGGATGGCTATGGACATGCTGTCTCTTTTGCAGTGGCTTTAGCAGAGGTTACAATCTGAAATCCCCCCAGTCACACCACACATTTACTGGAGATTCCTGGTAACAGATCAGTATTATTATTAAACCTTGAGGTTAAATACTGTCTATTGTGAATACCTGGATATCTGCAGACCTGGATAGATTTTCAGCCAGCAAAAGCATGCCAAGTATGTGTGTTTGCACATAACAGTAACATAACAGTACCTGTTACCATCTCAGGCACCTGGCAGCTCTGACAAGGAGCAAGTGCTGAGTTCTACACATTGCCTACTGACACTCAGGGGAAGGGGCTAAGCAGGGGTACAGCTTCAGATGTTCCTCTGCATCACTGGCTGCCAGAGTGATCCCCACTTTCTCTGAGGATCAGCAGCGCTGCCACTTCAGCTTTATAAAGACCTCAGAAGTTCAGAGAATTTAACAGAATGATCCATCCCAGACTGTACCAGAGGGTGCCCATGTACTGCTCATTTTTCAGACTTCAGAATGAATTTTTCTCATTCTTCTCTTTCTCTTCTTTCTAACCTTTTCTCTCAGTTAACTATACACTGTCTACAACAGCACACATAATTAGCACACAAACCTATTTTCTTAGTACCTCATTTTACTGTTCATTGAATTTTCCAATGAGTAGTGAGAAAAGCTGATGATATTATTACCACTGCATTTGTGGGGGCAGTGCTTGGGGTTCTATAACACAGAGAAGAAGTAGCTTTGGGATTTCTCTGCAGAAAGGCATGCTGCTTGGATGAACCCACATAGGCACTATGTCCAGTGATGATTCCTTGCAACCAAATTGCTGCAAAAGACTCCATGGACGCTGACCAGCTCCATGAACTTGCTTATCTGTCCCCAGGTGTGTGTACCCCTGCCACCATGGCTTGTTGGCTGATGCACTGGCATTGGTGTCAGTGCTGCTGCAGGAGATTGCCTTGATGCTTTAGGATTTTAGCTTTTATATTTTTCATATATTTCTAATCCTGCAATTCTTTAGTGTATAACTTTAAACTCCATATAGAGTGTCAGCTACTGTCTTCCTCATTTTGGTCAGACAAAACAATTCCTCTCTAGGCCTGGGAATCAAGGACACCTTTCTGTCTCAGGCCCCAGGAAATGTAAAACAAAAGTGAGTTGGGAGGGGAGCAAACGTGGGGTAAATGACTTCATTACCTGAAGTTGTAATTGGAAGATTAACCCCCAATATGCAAATGGGAGAAACTTATAAAAGCATGGAAACCATGACAAGTCATTAATTTTTTTGGGTGTGGGTAGACAGGGTGGACTTTATCTGCCTAAAGTGTACCTGAAGGCTTTTCAATAAATATAACCACTTTTTATACCCTTAATTTTGTCTGGCCTCTGTTTTTAATTAATCCTAACAAGGCATCACCGTGACTTCCCTTTTTTAGATACCCTGAGATGGTTTCATTCATCCAAAATGAAGTTGCTTTCTAATTTTGGGGATAGATCAGTGTTCCACTACTGACTTTTCTAGTAGTGCTCTCACTCTTCTACCTCTTCACACCTCCAACTGGTGCTTTCTTACACAACCTTGTCAGCATTTTAGTGGGGAAAAGTGGTGAAAGAACTTCAAGACCACTGCTCTCTGGATTAAGTTCTCCCTCTGTGTTGGAAACCCTGCTTCTGGCCTCTCACCAGAGATTAGTTAGGCCAGGGTGAGGAGTGCTCCTGCTTTCCCCAAGTACTCTGCATTCCCTGCATGCTCATCTCCCCTGCCAAACTGAGCCCCAGAGCCAGGGGAACACCTGGCTCAGCCTCAGAAGGAGCTGACCTCCCTGGCTGAGCATGGTGGGGCAGGCAGGGCAGCTGGATGAGACCACAGTGCCTGCTGCTGGTGCTGGGAGAGTAACACTGCTTTTCCTGAGCTGCTCCCTGGGTCACTCCATCTTGAGACTTGTTTGTTGGAGAGAGAGACATTGTCTGCTGCTTCCCTGCCTTTCTTCTATTTCTGCTGTATCACAGCCCCGTTGTGGAGGGGAGCTCAAGATCCCTGAGGGTGCTGAGGGTGCCTGGGTGCCAAACACCCTCTGATGTGCCTTCCCCCATTCCTTAATCCTCAAACAGCTGCTGTCAAGGCCCATGCACTCCCAGCTGCAATATTCCAACATTAGACAGTGGCTGTATAATACCATTTAAGGATTTTTAGTGGGGCCTAAGCCTTTTCTTTCTTCTAGTGTAATTTTCATCTGGTTTGGACTAGCCCTTTGTCTTTATGAAGGACATTTTATGGACCACAGACCCCCAGGAGAGGCCTTCACAGAAGGGAGATCTGGGGGCTGAGAGAGACAATAGTGCCCATTTCTGCATGGATTCCCACCACCCCCAGCCCAATCCTTATTCCACCTAGATTTAGAACAGAATTTGGGGTCTAATGACAAAAGCGTCTATCAGAAAGTTTCTTTGGAAATGCGGAGATTTTTTAAAAGCACGTTACTAGAAAGACGTAGTTATATAAACAGCTAAAGAAAGTCGCTCTCCTAACCTGAGCGGAGGCTGTAAGGGTATCCTTGGAAACAGCTCCCTCTCCCGGAGCCATGCAAGGCTCCCGCATCTTGCAAGGCGACGTAAAACCTGGAGTAGTCCAAAGGAATGGCACCGAGGACTTCAGGAGGCCCACTGAGCTTTATATTCCCTTGCCAGGAATTTCAACAAGGATGAAAGATGAATGTTTCACCAGACCATAAACAATCGAGTAAAAGTATAAAGAGTTAAAAGCAAAGTCACAGTTTGATGGGGAATAACAGCAATGCACCTGAGTGCTGAGACAAGGGCAAAAAGTGGAACAGGAAAAGAAAGAGACATAGAATGGAGCTTACTTTTCAGTTGCCAAAGAAAAGTTTGAAGTATACTTCAAAATTTATTTAATCATACTCTGTAAAGTATGGGATAGAAATGTGGTTTTTCTTCAATAAAAGATATTGGACTATAGAGACACGTCAAAATGTAACATGTTCATATTATTATTAATATACCACATGTATAATTTATGTGCTTAACATAGACATTATTCCTGAAGAACTTTACCTTTAGAGATGGACAAATGTTAGTTTCACTTGTGATATTTCAGCTCCATTTAAGTTTAGTACATTTTTTCCAACATACCTTTGTCTCAGTGTTACTTTAGGTCTTTAGATGCTTAAACTGATCTGTCAAAACCCAAGGTTGTTACCCAGAAAAAAATGTTTGGGGTGATGGTTTGCATTTTGACCAAAGGCTGCCTGTCACTGAGAAGGATATCCTGTTGGAAATATTTTTGTTAGGTCTGTGATCATACAGAAGAAAAAGTTACCATGGAGGTAGCCATAACAGGAGAAGGGCATACGGTATATTGCTATGAATTATTTCCCTCATTTGAAATAATACCTGTTAATAAAAGCATACTAGAATAACTGAATGCAACATATTTTCTTTTGGCTTTTTAGTTTGTTGCTCCATACTCCATATTGATAAATGTGTCACAGTTCCTAAGGCCAACAAGCCCACCAGTTTGCCATGCTTGTGCTAACCTGGGTGAGTGTAGCAAAGCTCCTATGCTGATTTTGTAATTTCATAAGAGATGTACACACTGTGATGCCTTTCTGGGGCAGTGTCTCAAGAGCATCAAGTCACACCAGCAGCAAACCTGTTGTCCTGTCCCCAGGCTGGATCCCTGAGGATCCTCTAGGGGGATGTCATAGGCAACCCCCGCTGCTCACACTCAGAGCATCCACACTGCTCATCCCTGCAGGCACCAGCTGAGCTGCTGCTGCTCCCTCTCCTCCCTGTGCCAGCCTGGCCTGCTTGTTCTAGGATGGACAGCACTGTGGGATTGAGAACAAATGTTCTCGGCCTGAAAATGGCAGGCTCATGTCGCGGCCCTGGTCCTAGACATTGCAGTGTGTGTATGCTCAGTGAGATCATTTTCAAGCTGTGGTTTCCAGAGTGCATGGAGGACAGGAGGAAGTTTCCCTGCACCATCAGTCTGGCACAGCCAGGGACTGAGCTGCTTGAGGACAGGGCTAAGGACACTGCACAGACACTGCACAGCTGGTGGGAGTGCAGAGCCATCGCCCCGGCAAACCCGGGAGCTGCACTGAGGGCACCCAGAGCTGAACCTCTAACATAGGCAGCGTCAGGCCCAAGTCTATTCCCAGGCTCAGTGCTGGTTTCATGAAAGAAACCTGTCTGTGGGCTTGGGCTCATCCCGGAGCTGCGTCCCATTGGGACAGGCCAGTCATGCAGGACTGGGGCCTGCCAGGGGCTGTCGTGCAGGGCTGCTTCAGCAAGGCAGTGCTGACAGCAGGGACATGGGGCAGACCACCACATGTCCCCTGTGCTGGTACCTTGCATTGCCCAAGAGATTTACCTTCTCCATCCCACCATTTCCCCCGTCAGCCCTGTGTCAGAAGTGACAGTCCCCAGGGACACTGTTCTGGGGACATCCCAGCTGGAGTACTGTGCTCAGCTCTGGGGTCCCCAGCACAGGAAGGACATTGACCTGTCAGACCGAGTCCAGAGGAAGCCACCAAGATGATTAGAGGGGTGGAGCTATGAGGAAAGGCCGAGAGAGTTGGGATTACTCCATTTGGAAAAGAGGCGGCTTTGGGATGACCTGATTGTGGCCTTTGGGATGATGTGATTGTGGCCTTCCAGGACCTGAAGGGAGCCCACAGGAAAGATGGAGAGAGGTTTTTTTTACAAGACCATGTACTGCTAGTGACAGGAGAAAGGGGAATGGCTTCAAACAGAGAGAGTAGGTTTACATTAGATACTGGGAAGAAGCCCTTTACTGTGAGGATGGTGAAGACACTGGTACAGGTACTATGGATACAGCCCAACCCTGTGAGGTATTCAAGGCCAGGTAGCATGAGGCTCTGAGCAAGCTGGTTTAGTAGATGGCATGGCAGCGGGGCTGGAACTAGGTCAGCTTCAAGGTCCCTAGCAATCCAGGCCATTCCGTGATTCCATGATGGGAGGCTCAGGCCGCTACGGCTCTTCCCGGATCAGCTCCTGAAGCCTTCCGCGAGGTTGTGATGTGTAACATGCGTTAATGCCCCTCTGCGGAACAACGGAGGCGGCGAGGTTGGGAAAGGGCGGGAGCCGGCCCCGCCGCCGAGCCGGCCCCGCCGCCGAGCCGGCCCCGCCGCCGAGCCGGCCCCGCCGCCGAGCCGGCCCCGCCGCCGAGCCGGCCCCGCCGCCGAGCCGGCCCCGCCGCCGGCCCCGCCGAGCCCCTCACACAAGCCCCGCCCACACACCCCAACCGCCGTCTCTCGTTCAGCCAGGCCGCGCCTACATTAACTCAAGACCCGCCCCCACTCAGTGTAGCCCCGCCACTCCGGACAAGGCCCCGCCCCTCCCGGGGCCGCCGCCGTGGTACGGGCGCATTGGCAGCCGTGGGGCGGGGTGGTGTGCGGTTCTCGCGAGAGCTGTCGCGGTCTTCGCGCGGTGCTTGCCGGGCGCTCTTTCCTTTCTGGCGGCCCGGCCATCTTGGCGGCGCGTCTGCGGTGAGCGGGGCCGGGCCGGGGGCGCGGGGGCCGCTGCGGGCGCTGCTGCCGGGTTCTGACCGCTCCCCTCCATCCCCCTGTGTTCCAGGTACCGCCCGAGCCGCGCGAGGCAGCAACATGGTGGCCGCCAAGAAGACGGTGAGTGAGAGCGGGGCCGCGCCGGGCGCACGTGGTGGCGGAGCGGCCGGGCAGCGCCCTGGTGCGCGGGGGGACCCCGGCGTGGCCTGGGTTGGGGGCCGGGGGTGCTGGGAGCCCTTGGGCACAGCCCATCGCGGCCCTCAGAGCTCGGACCGTGCCCTCCTGCCACTGGCCGCGCCCCTGGGCCGCCTCCCGCTGCGCTCGGTGTCCTCAGGTCCCTCCCGTGCGATGTCCCGGGGGCTTGCAGAGCTCCTGAGATGGCTGCAGGAAGGGAGAGGTGGTGCCGAGGGGGTCCTAGTGCGGGTGGAGTTCAGGTTTTGCCTTTCCTGCCATGTTCTGGCCTTTCTCTTACAGTGGTTCTGACAGATCTGAGTTTCTTGGTCAGAGGTGGTGATTTTGTCTGTCAGATGCGCCTAACCTGTTCATGAGCATCACGCTCCCATGTTGTAGTATCAGTTCGATATCGCACAGAACTCTTCTTTCTGCTTCTCCATGTAACGTTGTCAGTGTGTGCCCTGGGGAGAGAACCTGGCTTAGATTTGCAAGGCCTTGACCAGCAGAGCTTGACAAGAGCTTGTCAGATACATGCAGATGTCACTGATTTATGTACATAGCAGCAACAGTGCTTTGAGATGTATTTTTCTATTGAGAGATGTGGGGATAAGAAAGAACTTTCTGAACTTGGGAAAACGCAGTATCAGCAATGCCCCTGTCCATAAGCTTTCTTATACTCTGGTGACTGACTGGCCTTTCCTATTCCATGTTTCAGATTATAGGGAGATTATGAAAAGTGCTCATATTTGAAATTTCTCTATTGTGTTTTCCATTGTTTTGAAAAGCATGAAGTAACACAATAACACTTCTCTACATCTTTTTCAGAAAAAGTCCCTGGAGTCCATCAACTCTAGGCTTCAGCTGGTTATGAAAAGTGGCAAATATGTGCTTGGGTACAAACAAACTCTGAAAATGATTCGTCAGGGCAAAGCCAAGTTGGTCATCCTTGCCAACAACTGTCCTGCTTTGAGGTAAGCAGATGTGGGAGAAAACAATTCTGAGATGGGCTCTTTGTACAAATGCAGTGTGTGCTTCATGCTAATTGCTCCAGAGACTTAATACAGAGGATTTTGCTGGCATATTCTAGGATGCTCTGAAATTTGTTTGGTAGTTTGCTGTGTAATGATTTCAAGTCTAGAAGTGTTGAAATGCTTCCTGGTGTTTTTCTGGCTTTCTGATTCAAGGAGTTTGCACTAGAGAAAGTCTTGGAAGCTTTTCACACTTGATAGCGTTCACTAAGAGTGTAACGGGGCTGAATTCCTATGTTTTTCCAAAGTAGTATATTGGAAAATAATTTTATAGCTAGAAAAACTGATAACAGATGTAAAATATTTGAAGCACTTTGTCAAAGTTAGTTATAAATTTGGGGTCCTGGCCAGTGAAACTGATTTCTTGAGAATGTAATTTGTACTAGTATTATGATGTTTTCCTCATTGAATACCTGGGCCCTTTCTGTTGTTGAGGGATATTGACAGGCTCAAGACAATGTCAATGCACAACCCAGAAATTGGATACTTGAGAAATAGCAAGACTGTTGCAGTGGGCAGCAATCCCCAATATTAGTGGGGATCTGAAAATGGTTGGGAAACAGTATTGACTGCTAGACTCTCCTAGTGGAAGTCAAAAGAGAGGGCAGCATAGATGGACTTTTTGTTTTAAATTAAAATACATGGTTCCTTTCTCAGCTGCAACACCTGTGTCTCTCTGTTCATCATCTGGTCACCACTGGCCATCAACATTAACTCTTAGTTTATGCACTTTGGCACATAAAGAAAGGCCTTCCAGAGGTCTGCAAGTGCTGAATCCTACCATGTAAAAAAGAGCCTGAGTAGGAGCAGCCTGAAGGGTTTGTTGTTACAAACCTTCAGCAGACACCTAAGTAAAGGTTCCTGAGCCACAAGTGTGGAGTGATGCTGCCTCACAAGAAACAGCTGTGTTTCTCTGGGTGAGAAGGAAAAGTTAAGGGTTAAGTGTGGTAGGAGTTAAAGCTGCTCTCTCTGTATTACAGTTGGTCAGAATTGTTTGTGGTCCTGTTAACACCCAGTTTTTGGATTTCAGAAAATCAGAGATCGAGTACTACGCTATGCTTGCTAAGACTGGTGTCCATCATTATAGTGGGAACAACATTGAGTTGGGCACAGCGTGTGGAAAATACTACAGAGTGTGCACACTGGCCATCATTGACCCAGGTAATTCCCTCCTGCAGTGTAGGGGCCAAATGAGGAGGTGTCTGTGGATCCTCCCTTCTCCTGTGAGTAGCAGCACTGAGCAAGGAATGAGCAGGAGTGATGACACACTTCACTGCATGTTTCCATCAGGTTTAACACTTAAAATTTTCTCTGACCAAGATCCTGTTCTTTTGTGAGTGCAAGGTTCTCAGAACCTGGAAGCACTGCTGCTTCTCTTGCACATAGCTCTTTTACTGCTGAGCCCTGTGAGCATTTTGTCAGTCTGTAGGGAGGTTTTGGTGTCTGGGAAGCAACTGTATGGGACCTGTTTCTGAACCCATCAGCTAGGACATGAGCTTGCACAACAGCTGTTTACAACAGCCCCGTTTGACTGTTCTTAGTCTGAGACAAAGGGTTGTGACTTGTCCTGCTTCCCAGAATAGTATATAGAAAAATAACCAATAGGCAGGTGGATATTCATCAAGGGAATGAAAATAATGTTAAATGCTTCATTTTAAAACTACATTTGTATGTAATTACTATGGTTTGGTAACAGTCTTTGCCCCAGAGAGTTGCTCAGATTCCTTATATAGAATGCTAAGTAGGTGACTTCCCATCCTCTTTCCAGAATGTTTTAAGAGAAGAGTCAATCCCTTGTTCTGTTTGTTCACCAGAATGCATACACATAGATTTAATGATTTCTGTAATGACTTTAACCAGATATTCCCCAAGTCACAATTATTTGAATTTCCTACTGCTTCAGGAAACTTTATTTAGCTTCCTTGTATTCAAATAGTAGCTGTAAACTTAATTGTCAAAATGTCACTTTCAGGTTTGGTTTTGGGTGGGGTGGGAGCTGTAAGTCAATCCTAATGCTCTGGAGCTGACAATGCGAATATTCTCGCTGTCCTGATATCTCTGTGATCAGGGGAGGCTAGACATTCGCTAGAGTAAAACTATGCATTGTGTCCTCCAGGACTAGATTCTTGTTTTAGTCCTGGCTTTGTAAATGCTGGTAACAGGTGTGTAATTATTGGAAAATACTGTACTTGGATTAGAAAAACACAGTTACAAGTATTGTTATCATCAATTTTATCAAAATTATTTGCTTTTTTCCTAAGCAGACTGTCTGTTCTTTTAAGTTGTTTTCTTTTTCTAGAATCACTGTGGTGATTTTATGAGTAGGGGGTGTTTTTCTTACTTTTATTCCTAAAATCATCTTTCCATGGGTCCTCTTCTAACAATACATTTTTGTTTTACAGGTGACTCTGACATCATTAGAAGCATGCCAGAACAAACCAGTGAGAAGTAAATGCTGTAAAGGTGTTATTTCTACAATAAAACTGGTTACAGATCTCTTTTAAAGAAAAATTTGTATTATACTTTTGTTGGTTTTAGGGAACAAACTATATAAACGAAGATTCATTACCACTGCTGTGCTTCTTGTTCTGTTAGAAATAACCTTCACATGGCCAAATTTGCCCTTCTGTCTGTAGGCATTGTGGATCTTAAGAGGTAAGTGAAGGAAGGCTTGATCATGGCAAGTATGGTGCCAAATCCCAACAGGCTGAGGCTCCCTTAGTGTTTGCTTTTGGAGTGTTAATGCAAACACAAGCTGTAACATAAGGGACAATAGCAAATTTGGGATGTTGGTGGGGAACCCTAAGGGTTTACTTATGATAAATATTTCACACTGTTTTTACCAAGTGAATCAAGTACTAATGTGCATCAGTCCTTTGTCTTTTCCATCCAAGAGTACATACCTGTAAAAGGACAAACAGGATATAGCTTCTAGGTGTGTAGTATAGGCTTTCAGTAAGATACCAGTTAACTTCACAAAGCTGTTTTTAAATCAGTAGCCTTTTTTTTAAGTTTTCTGAAGATAATGGAGACAGATGAGCTGGTGTTCTCAAGTCAGTTGCTGAGAATGTCAGTATCTTAGAGATTTGTGCCTGTTTTGTTTGAGACCATGGCTGCAGGATCTTCCTTATTACTAGGGATTGTGAATTGAGGTGGCAGTGATTTTCTGACATGGTAAAAGCAAACACCTAATGAAAATCAGGATGTACCTGTAACCTCTCAGAATTACAGAATATGCCAAAGCATGAGGTATCTTTCAAAGCTTGCTGTTGTATATCCATGCACACTCACCAGCTTGTCTGACATCACTTAATCACTTAAGTTTTGCTGCAACTACTTCTGTTATAAAGTGAATGAAGTTTGGTGTTTCCATTTGGAGATAGTCAAGAGGCAGACTCCGAGGTGTGTCAGAGCAAAGGAGTAAGTGCTGGTATATTTACCTATTAAACCACAGATCTGGATGCTTGCAGTCAAGGGAAGGGAGTGAGACTTGAAGACACTTCAGGTGGCCAGAATAGAAGCAGTTTGCTTGGTTTTGTTTGTGTTTTAGTGTTTGACAGGTGTGCAGCTAGCTGAATTGACCAAGTAATATTTTCAGAATTAATACACTACTTGCATTAGTGTGAGAAAAGTTAGGAAAGTTAGAGAATCAGTGAATACTGACCAAAGGACAGCAGGGAGAAGTTGAGTAGTCTAGACATAAGGAAAAATTTTTGAAACTTCCAAGTTGTGATGCCCTGATAACCCAGCAGACTTCCCACTTTGATAATTTAATTCCATCATAGTTTAAACACAAATGTGTAACTACATTTTTACTTCCTACTGATTCCAGTAGTAACTTTTTTGAAGAATCCAAGTCAAGCCTAATGGCTGTGAATACTGTCTCACTTGTTCAGTGTATGTCTGTACATAGAACTATATATATACACACACAATCTGTGTGCTTAAAATACTAGGAGTGGAGGAGGGAAATACAGAAAAGCAAGTCAAATTCATACCCTAAAAATACTTCAAAACATGGAGGTTTCATTTCAAAAAATAACACCATTTTATTTTTTTGCATAGCTTATTTCAGTTGTTCTGCTTAATTAGAACTTCTGCTAGTTACTAAATTGTTTATATAAAATTATCAACATTTCTTATCTGCAATCAATGCAAGACAACACATGGCATATAAATGCAAGGGTCCAGAATATTCTTTTCAACTTCAGACACAAAGATGTTATTTTACTTCAAATCAGTTTAAGAAAATAGCTCTGACAAGTTTGTATGTATAAATATACAGTGTAGGGTACACTTCAAATTCTGATCAGTATTTTAGTCTGTTTTCCAAGTCTTCCATTCTCCTTGTCATTTCTTCCAGTAGATAAAAGTTAAGGAAAGAGAGCTACTGATAAAATGCATTAAAAAGTCAGCTACCTGATTGCTATGGTCCATAAACATTCTCGTTTCTCCTCTTAGAATCCCACTAGTTTCTCATACAATATTCCTTTATTTTCTTTTGATTTGATCAGCTGAGTTGAGAAAGCTGTGTGAAGCCCCATTATTTAACAGGTTTACCTTGACATGGAGTTCAGACTGTAGCTTATTAAAAAGGCTGGTTCTACAAATTGATTGTTTTTCTCTATTTTAAAGTGAAGGTAAATATCTAGTTAATGCTGTTTAAAAATGTTTCACTTAATCATGTGGAAAACTGCACATAACTAGTAATAGATTATAGAATTATGGGGCTCTGAGACCCCAGTAAGAATGTCTGCTCCTCATGATCTGTTCCTGTCCACAGTTGTGACAGTGGTTTCCAGACAAATGTGGAATAGAGCACAACAAAGTCCATGGGATCTAGGGCTGGTTCCAGTTGCAGTAAAAAGCTGTAGCAATACAAAGTAGTGTACAGTATCCCTTTCCTGATAAGCGCTTCCAGTTGGCAGGAATGCTGTCTCCTGCAGGAAGATGTTGGACCAGTACTGTTTACTTCAGTCCCTCTCTGAGTGCCATGGAAAGGCTGCAGCCAGGGGAAGCTGAGAGGAAGAGGAGGCCCAGCATCAAGTGAGATCTGAAGTCACTGAGATCTACCTCAGAAGGAAGAATTTGCTGCACCCCACTCCTTGCTTGTTTGACTAGAGTCTTGATTTCAACATTTTAACATCTTGCACAAGGGAAAATGGAGAACTGGGCATATAAATTGGGATCTTTGACACATTGCTGTTAGGAATTTTTTAGGGCAGACAGGCAAATAGAATTTGGCCTCTAGAGGTTGGCCAGAACAGCTACTGTCCCCCTCATTGTCAGCAGGAAAATCTCTTGCTAGTTAGGAGCAAGGGTGTGTATCTTGCTTCTGTGGGTGTTCGGTCTGCTGTGGACATTGGGTTTGGTAATTGCTCATCTGTCTGCTGTGGCAAGGTAACTCTGCATAGGAGCATCATGTGAACTGCATTTTCTTCAACAGCCATATTTCTCAAGTGTTCACAGAGGCAAAGTTGAAACAGTGAAACTGCACTCAACTTACTGATAAAAGTTAATGTAGCTGACACAAAACAGTTTGGACTGGTCCCTCTGAATTTGTATTGTGTAAGTGGAGCTACTTCTGTAGCCAGTTCTCCCTCCCCCACTCCCCAGATCTCTGGATGAGGACTAGCCAGCAGTCTGCAGTTACCAGGGCCTAGTGTAGCACCTCATACCTGAGCTTGCTCTTGAGATAAGGCAGAGAAATTAGGTTTGTAATAAAGAGGAAACTGGATTGTTCATACTCTTCAAAGCAGCAGCTGCACAGTGCTCTGAGGAAGTGCTTAGCACTATTCCTATCAAAATTTCTAGTCTCTGGTTTGGTATTGACAGGTTTTCCATTACCTTGAGCCATCGGAGTAAAAATCCCAGTTGCCTGCTCAAATGGTAAAGCAAAAAAGCACACGTCGCTAAGCTTCTAAGCTTAGTAACTAAGTTCTTTGAGTAAGCTCAGACCTCCTCACAGCTCAGCTGCAGGAGATTATGGTAAAGAGCTTCTGAAGGGGCAAGAATTGGTCTTTCTTGTCAGCATGCAGGCTGGAATGCTGCATGTCATGTAACAGTAAAGGATGTGGGAAATAACCTAGAAATTTTTCTCCAAAGTTGTTGGAAGAAGTCCTGTCAGAGCAGTATGTGTGTTGATGAGCATTTGAAGCACCTAGCAATAACCTTACATGATGGCTTTCTCCTCTTTTATGAAATCTGCTTTGCATGGAGTTATTTAATAAAGTGATTAGAACATAATTCCTTAAATGTCTGCCAAAGGATTCACTTGGGAAGGTGAGAGATAGGCTGGCTGTTGCAGGTAGGCAATGTTCTGCATCAGGTTACCAGCCACCGAGGGCTCTGCTTGCCTCCCTCTGGACTGACTGTTCACAGTCTGAAGCTGTTCTGTCTGGGAAGCAGTGATGAGCTGTTGGTATCACTGCACTCCTCTGTGCAGAGGAAAAGTGCTTACTGCTCTTGCACACAGTTACACAACTCAAGTAGAAGATGTGATGTCTTGTTAGGGTTTATTTGATCAGAAGCAGCTTTCATGAAGAAGACAGGAATTTGCTGCATAAATAGTGCACAATGAGTTGTATTGCCAGTTTGCTGCTGTTTCCTGAGATGTGGATATTGCAGGCTGGGTAAAGGCTGCTGCACTAGCAGCTCCCTTGAAATAGACTGAGTGGCAGAAGCTAGTGATCTGCACTTTGCTAACTTTTATCTGCATTTCTTTTAATGCAAGATTAACCAAACCTGAGTCCTCTGATTTCCTCCTTATCTAGAGTATGGTTTTAAATGACTCTCTGCATATGTGCCTTACCAAGGAGTTCAGCAGGGACACAGCTCCTGTACGCCTGTAGCCAGTAAATACTATTTCAGTAGCATCTGAAGAAGTAGCCCAAAGCAAAGCATGTTAGTCTTGAATTTGACCAGTTGTTTCTTTGCTACTCCTGAAGGTGTTTACTGTAAGGAGTTACTAAAATTCAAGATCCTTGTTAATATTTTGGT
This sequence comes from Molothrus ater, assembly GCF_012460135.2. Classification (NCBI taxonomy): domain Eukaryota; kingdom Metazoa; phylum Chordata; class Aves; order Passeriformes; family Icteridae; genus Molothrus; species Molothrus ater. The sequence continues at coordinate 130,673,569 of NC_050478.2, forward strand.
TCCTTCTATGAAGGAGAAGCAGATCAAAAGTTAAAGGCGTTGCTTATTGGCAACTATTACGTAGTTTAGATTTTCATAACAATAAACTGTTATAGCTATGGAGGCAGTTTAGCCTTGATCCAAGAACATGTAGTTTGTTTTAACCTGCCTTATCTTACCTGTAAGAAGCAGTTACTCAGAAAGGATATATCGCTGGGTGAGTTTTCTTACTTCACTGGTTGCATAGTTCTGGAATGTCACAAGGTTTTCACATTTGCACTGGTCATTGTCTTTTGAGGCTTTTGCTGAAAAACAGAAACACTTAAGTATAGGCTAAACGCTGAATAAATTGAATAGGATGGGGAGGAAATGACAAGGCATTATAAATGCAGAGCAGGTTTATTATAGCTGCCTGTTCTCAAAACAGGTCAACATCCCAAGGAACACCCTGAGGCAGATTCTGTTGGTACTGGAAAACAGTACACAATGTATATTCCTCCATGTTCAAAGAACAGTCTGGGTTGTTCTAAACAAAGGAACCCAATTACCTGTTGTTGAGTGGATGTGACTGTCTTCAAAAAGATACTTGTGGTGTACTGCAAGATGTGGACAGTCAATGACATCTGTGATGGCTATTGTGGTTGATTCAGGTCCTGCAGGAAACCCCCCCAACACTCTAAAAATCAGACCCACTAAATTATAATTTTTTTTCCTACTTGCATGCACTGAGTTCTCCTTAATTAGTAAGTAATCTCATTCAAGGAAAGGATTAGGGATACAAAGCTATGAAGGAGCCAGGCTGTTAGGCTGTATTTACTATATACATGATATAAGTTGTGGGTTGCAAAACTGAAAGGGAATTATGAAGATTCCTGTGAAAAACCGAAGTGATTGAAAGCTGAACATGCTTTAAGTGTGAAGCCCAGTGTTGAAATACAAGCCTCCCCATGAGGTATTTAATTCAGATGATGTAAGAAGCATGCAGCCATGCTTTTCTTATAGTGAATCTCCATTTTTCACATTGCAGGGTGATTCAGAGGGGCGAGGAGGCAGGGACATGGGATAAACCATTCTAGCTGAATTGTGAGAGTTCTCTACAGAAGGCAGCATGAAAAGGCAGCAGGAGAGGACACTTGAGTTAAAACAGCCAACCTGAAGGCTGTGGACCAGTCCTATGAAGCCTCCCAGATGATGCATCCTGCTGGTGAGGTGACTCTCTCAAGGCTGGTAGATAGAAATTTCCAAAGGAAATGATATCACAAAAGAGCAATAAAAATGTTCACATTCCCTACAATTGATGTTTCTTGCCAGTAGCTTGATATTTGTCTTTCATAACACGCAGAGAATGCCTCATACCTGTGTAATTTAGAAGAGGTCCAGTGTTGAAACTCCACAATTTGCCCTTCAACTCAGACTATCAGAATAATTCCTCCAAAACCAAAGTGATTATTTAATAATAGTGAAGCAATCTGAAATGACAGCAATCTACTTTGTGTCCTACAGTGAAAATTCTTTCATGTTTCATTATCATCCATCATCCTTTGGGGTGAACTGAATAAGAACATTGCTTGGAGAACGAAAAAGTTTCTTCCTGTCCTTCAGTTTTCTTCTTTATAATGGGAAACATTGATCAGGGAGTTGGGAGTTTTTGGGTGAGAAGGGTGCAGCAGAGTCTATTTGATACACTACAGGGAAAAAATACACATTTTTAATTCATGAAGCACAGCCTTTAAAATGTAAGGATTTATTTCAGAGTCCGCACCCCGATCTTTTCAGTCAAGAGATGGAGAGGAAACAGAAACCTGTTGGGAGGCGGAACCGCAGCCATTGTGTGCCCTGCCCCTTTCTTGCCGCCAGAGGGCAGCGTGGAGGCGGCTGCGGTTCCTTAGGCGTGGGTCCTTCCCTAGGAAATAAACACTCCACAGTCCACTGACTCCGGGGCCCTTCATGGCCCAGATGAGCTGAAGAGCAGGTATTTAACAACTGCACGTGACCCATGATGCCAGGGTGATGGAGCATCTGGGACACAGCCAGACCATCTGGAAGCATCTGGAACCCAGAGCTCCTTCCCTGAAAGTGAATGCATGGGGGTAAAAGGTGACAGTGCAAACTCGCATGATGATGATGCCATGAAGATGCAGTAGGGAGGTGGAAGATGCTTCTGTGACATCCAGGTTTGCTATAACTATTGGAGTCCCTGCTGGTTTAGTCAGTTTTGACAGATGCATAATAATATACAGCTGTGCTAAATTGCACTGGGAAGGAGATGAGGCCCTTTTGAGTGGAGGTTGAAATTACTGAGCATGAATATCAGGGAAGAACAGATGAGTGGTTGATAAGGAGACCAGAGACCAGGCAGCAGAACTACAATATTTATATAGAGAGCTATAGTTATCTCAGTCTGCATGGGAACCAGCTGCTGGAAGGAACTCAGAATTCGGAGAAGAGTTCAGGGCAGACAGGTGTGGGATGAGATCACAAGGGAATGAAACAAATGAGAAATAGAGTCTAGCTGAAGAATGATCAAATGGGAACAAGGATGGTGAAGATTTCTGTTGTAGGAGCAATAGAGCAGGTAAGATGAATTTTGAGTGTTTGACCCTGGTTAATGACTTGCTCTAGAAGTTGTTTAGGAGCTGCAAGCTAATGAGGGGCTTGTTTAGGAAGGACAGAGGAACTGACCTGAAATGTTTGAGCTTTGGACACTGGGCTGGTATGGACATGTAATTAGGGACAGAAAAATGACAGATGCACTGGTAGAGGTGTGGCAGGAGGTCTCCATTTTGGAATAGCAGTTGGGCACTTAAGAAACTCCTCTTCAGGCTTGAAGAGTAGTTGGGGCTCTAAGATTTCTGATTTCATTGCCTCTGTGAAGCTGAATAAACACACAAGTAGTGACAGAGGCTGATCACCCTGAATCCCTTGGTGAAGTCAATGCAATGAATAAATTTGTTGGGGAACAATGCTGAAGTTGAATGTTGGTTTTTAGTGTTCTGTTTTGTAAAAAAAACACTGATTTGTTAGGAGGAGCCTGCGAGAGTGTCATCAAAAGCAGTGTCTGAATATATGCTGAACTGATAACGATCCACAATTTGGAAGGAGAACAGAATGTTAACCAGCTGGCTGCTGAGTACTGTCATCTGATCAGGGCTGGGGTCTTGTGACAAAAATAGTATATGACCATGTAATTAAAAGCTCCCACAATGCACATGCCCAGGGCTGAAGCTGCAATCATATCGAGTGCATATTATGTATGACATTGCTGGAGCCTCGTTAGTGCTTCCAGTCAGATGAGAAATTAACATTAACCAAGGCACTGAATGGGAACCTTCCAACTGAATTCCTTTTAATAAGAGGCAAGAGGAAAAAAAGCCCCTCCTTTTTTGCCTTTACTACTAGTCATCAAGAATAATTAATAGTGATCAGCAGCTATTTTACAAGGCAGATCCTTTCTTGCAGAATAAAAGAAAAAAGCCTAACCCTCAAAAAAACATTTGGAGAACTTCTACTTTAGTTGGAAACATGCAGTGCATCCACAGCTGGGATTAGGGATGAGAGGCTCTGTCAGTGGAGTCCATGAGGACAGGATCTCCTACTGTTCTCACAAGGTGGAGCCTCAGAAGACCTCAGCTAAGGACCAAAGCTGGAGTAAAGATAAAAGTCATTGCTATTGCAAAGGAGGAGAAAAACTGTGCTGTATACAACAGAGGGAATAAAAAAAAAAGAACTTTTAGATTGTGTAACAGGTTTGGAGGCAGAATTTCTGGTGGAGTGAGTTGATGAGTAATAGGTAGCTCTGGAGTGTCCAGAAAAACAAGGCTTGGTCAGTCCTCAGTTCACAGGTGTGAGGCATTCATTGACTGTTGTTGAGAGAGGGGTAGGACAGAAGCTGAAGCATCAGTGCTGCCCAGTTACTGGAGGTGTAGACAAGAAACTGCCACAAAGGGGCAGGATTTACTTATTTTTTCATATTTTAAATAATGTAGTTAAAAGGAAAAAAAAAATGTGGTTGCTAACCACTGTTGTGGGTACCTGAAGGATGCATTTCCATCCCTGAGCTCTGGGGTTTGCTGGTCAGTGAGAGTTATTATACTGGGGTTTGCTAATGAGTGAGAATTATTGTTCGGGCTGCCAGATAGTTTTGGGTTTGGCTTCTCCAAAAGCTTTTAAGATGACATGCTGTCATTGGAAGATTGTCTGCCTAATAAGGTTAATTGAACTGACTTGGTTTTATGTTATCATTTAGTATTTCAGAAAGATGAAACTAGGACTTCTTAGGACTGAAGGACAAAGAGTATGCAAGCTAAGAAACATCCTCAAAGTCTTTTTTACAGATTCTTTCTTGAGATCTGTATAAAGAAATGTCCTGCAGCTAATTTTATACAATAATGTAAAAGAAAAAAAAGAAAAGGCAACACCTGTTTGAATTTAATTCCAAGAAAAACAACCAGATAAAATCTAGTGAAAATTAAATAATCTTGCACAATTCTAATCTTATGACAAACATCATTCCATGTGTTGTTTCTGAAGTTTGCTTCAGGTACCAGTTTGAATGTGCAAAAAAATACTGAGTCTTGGAAATGTGTGAGTGGGAGAGATATGCTGTCCTCTCTCTGGCTCCATAGCTTTCATCTCAGCTCAGATTCCCCCTTCCCCTTGCAAAACTTCATCTGGGAAGGTTTATATAAAAGCTGTTTGTTCCAAAGTGAAGAAGGGTGCTTTCTGAAACAAATCTTCCACATTTGTGTAGCAAAACTCAGAGCTTATGCAAAACTGACATCCACTCTTCATAGCTGTGAATGTATGTTCAAGGAACTATTTTTAGTCTATAAATACACACAACAGGTCTTGATGATTTATTTTGCTGTGGTTTCGGTTTTTGCTGCTGGTCTTAGGATTTTTTTTTAAATTTTCATTAAGGTATTACAAATTCCTGATTATTTTCCCATATTCCTAATGAAATACATCATGTTTATTTGGTGGAGTGGAGTTCATTGCATGGCTGACTTAACCAGAGAAATAGAAAAGAGAAGAAGCGATTAATTCTTCTAGGCATAGAATTGTACATTTTATGCAACTTTCATGAAAATAAAGGGAAGATAATTTACCCAGTGATGGATTAACAGTATATATTCTTCATGTATTCAAGGGCAGAAAAATCCAAAAAAGCAAAACACCTGAAAACATTCACTTCTATAAGGAAAATGGAATTTTTTTTACCTTCACAGATTTGGGCTCTTAGCTCTTCACTTATGTCCTCCAGAGCTGTGAAATCCTCAGCATAAAAGAGATGTTTATATGATGGCTCAGAGGCAATTTCCAGCAGTTCTTCCTCAATTGCTTTTCCTATTCCAATGGCATAGATGATTATACCTGGATTCAAAAGAAATTGCACATACTTATTATTTCAGCAGTTCTAACTCAAAGCACTTGTTTGTCCATGAAAGGAAAATAAGAGAGAAAGGGAGAGCCCAATAAATGTATATTATCTATAACTTTAAAATCAGTGAAGAGGCTTAATATGTTGTAATTACTGGGAGATTTGCAGAAACTCTCTTGTTTGCTGTAATTTGATATACAGTTTTTGTGTTAAAGAGATGACACTTGCCTGGCCACTACTGATAGTAAATGGTCCTAGAAAGAGTATTACAAACAATCCAAGAGAATCACACAGTTCAGCCTCACAATTGCACTGCAAGTCCCTGGTTTGTGTGTGTCTGTAGGGTATATGCAATGCAGGGTTGATGGGAAAACCTGTTGCATATTAGCAAATGGGGCAGAATCCTGAAAGATGGCGGTAATTTTTCAGAAAAATGCCTAAGTGCTTCATTGAAATCCTCGGAGCACAATGAGACTTGATTCTTGCTCTCTGAGGGGCACTAACAGGCTGGAAGGCCCATGCAGGGGGGTAAGAATGGGAAAACAGAAATTTATGGGGCTAGGAAAGAAAAAGCCTTACAACAGGGATGCTAAGGACAAGTATTTCCACAGCAGATGTGCTAGGGAGAAGGTAAGTGAGGATGTGTAGTTTTCTTAACTGTGGAAGCAGGGAAGGAGGGAGTGATTCAGAGCCCTCTCACCAGATAGATTTTAAACAAGTAATAACTACAAAACATAGAGATCTTCAATAATCTCTTTTCCAGTAGTTATGTTTTTATGCTCATGAGCATATGATCTGATAGAACATTTCTCTTTATATCAGTTCTGGCTTAGAAAGTGTCCACAACAAGTACTGATTTTGTGATTCATAGTACAGCTATGAGCTTCATAGCTCTTACATGATTCAAGAGAAGAAGCTGCCTTCTCTGGTTGGTTTCAGATAAAACTTGAGATGAGGAGGTTTGATATCTTTATTTAACATGAGATGATAACTGCTGCACACTCACTGAATTGCAACTTTTAACCTTTTTGCTGAAGAATCGTGGGCCTGATAACACCTCAAAATATGCATTTTCCAAGTTTTTAACTTTTAATGTATCTCCTTACTTTTCTTCATGAATCTGCCTACCACTGCACTTTATCCAGGAAAGGAAATTGTCCACCAGAAGCTATCTCAATTTAATGGATGCACCAGTTATTGCTGAAGTTATTGCTATTTAAAGACTTGGGGATATCAGTGATAAAGTATTCAAGGTCCATTTCATATTGAGCATTACTCTATTGGTTTTGCTGCAATTACACAGGGAGTGGGTTTGGTTTGTAGCATTGCAGTCAGTGTAAGCAGTCCAGAGCTGAGGTTTCATTCAGCAAGTAGGAAGTTGGTTTGTACTTCTTTCCTTCTGTAAATCCTCCATGTAGTTTCATCTCACTAGCAAGCCTGTAAATGTTTGGGGGTTTTAAAGTTTTTAAAATCACTTTATCTTTCTTTGGAATGCCACTCTTGTTAGCAGGTGCCCTTCTCATATCCTTGGGTGTTTTCCCCTTTTCTCCTTATAGAGAGGTATTGATCCTGATCAATGCTCTACTAATCATGTATCAAATTTGATTAATATGTCAAATCAATAAAACAAGCACAGAAAAAAAGATGTGGAAAATCTTTTGAAGTCTGGCTATTTTCTCTGTGTTGTGGCCTATCAGCCATGGTTCTTAAAGCAGTTTCTCATAAAATTTAAAAAAAATGTTTAGCAAAGAAAAAAGAGATAGTTTATTTTCTTGACAAGTTTTGAAAATTTTCAGTTCCCTCTGCTAAACAGATGAAAAGATTCTGATTTGTGGTACAGGTGTTCTAAAGGATGGATGTCTGCCCAAACATATTAGAAATTAAAAATCACCAGTTTTCAGTCATATTTCAGCATATAAGCATGTAGAAACAGTAAGATAGACAGCACTACAGTTATCTTCTTTCCAAAAGAGTCATCTTCCTTCCAGAACACCATTAGTGCTATAAAATTGGTTAAAAATAAAGAATATACCTTATAAACATAAATATAGCAAATTATTACCATAGTATTTCTCACAAGAATAGATTGCTCTATTTTGAAGAGACAGCTTGGGGTTTCTTTTCTTGTTTTCCTAAAATTTTTGATGAAGTTCCCAGTGTTCCCATGTCTCTATACCTAATGTCTATCCTTAGAGAATACACTCAGGGCATGCCAGGTGGGTGGCACCACTACCCGTGGTGAGGCATTCCCCAAGAGTCCTGCTGTGGGGAGGATGCACATGCCTGGCAGCAAAGGCCCTTGTGAACACAAAGATCTGATGGCCACTGTCTGGTGGCCACTGTCACTGTACTGGCCAGACTGCTTTGGCAAACACTCTCTTGATTAGACATCCAAACTGTTACTGCATCTTATTCCTAACAATATTTGCCTTTTAGAATGAGACAATAAAAACATTGACACCAAACATCCACTTACCACGTTGCTTTGCTCTGGTAGCCCACTCAGACACTTCATCCTGGGCCCGTCCATCCGTAAACACAATGGAGATTCGAGGCACATTTGCTGAGAATGGTCTTGCTCCTTCTGTCTCTGTGAAGCTTCTCTCAGACATTTGCCTCAGTGCCAGTCCTGTCATGGAACCTCTGCCCATGTATTTCATTTGTGACACAGCTTTCTTCATGTCTTTGGCTGAGCTGAACTGCTTTAATGTAAACTCTGTACGAACCTCAGTGGAATACTGAAGCAAACCAACTCGAGCAGCTTTGGGTGAAATCTCAAGTGTATCCAAGACTCCTGAGACAAATTGTTTTACAATTTCAAAATTATCTTCTCCAAGACTTTTTGATCCATCAATCACAAACACCAGGTCAATTGGGCCTTCAGTGCATCCTGTGAAAAGAGCAACAGAGTGTACAGATCAAGAAAAAAGTCCACAAGACTGGGAAAGGGATCCAGATACCCTGGCAAAAATTCAGGGATCATTTAAAGTACCCTGTTCCTGGCTGTTCCTACTGTCAAAATGTGTCTGAAGATGTTGTGTACAGTCTGTCTCAAAAGCTAAGAGTGGGCCAATGACTGAGAATTTAACAAAATTATAACCACAGCAAATATTTACTGAGACATATTCTGCTTTGCAGAATACTACATCTGTTAAAAATGCTTCAACAATCAGCAAATGTTTAGAATTACTCTTCAGTGAAGAGAACTGAAGAACATAGCTAGCACATAGACAGAGTTGCCATAATTTTCTTCCAGAGATAAGCCTGTATACTAAGCTTGCATTTGTCAAATTTGTCAGCACTAAGAGAAATGGAAGAGAATCACTGAAGTTGCATTAGTGTTGCAGGAGTTATAAAATAGTTTTAAAACTATTTAATTATTGAGAGAATCAGTATTGGCGAGCTAAGGGTTTTTTTGCTTGTAAGTGTCTACCAATTTTGTAATTATGTAGAAGACTTACGTATTGCTGCTGTATTTCTGGTTGACCCATTAGAGCTGGGAGTTTGTCAGAAGACAGGCAAATTTGTAAAATTTGTATTTCTCATACTTTTTTGCAAATGCACATGCAAAAATCAAAGTAGTTTGTAGGGCATCAATAACAAGGTTAGGGATTTTAGAGATTGGAGAATGTCTTCCAAGCTGCAGACTGCTTCTGCCAGGTGGGTTGTCTTGTTTTGCTTTGTTTTGTTTTAAATTCTGGAGAGGAATTGCCTTCAGCAGGCAGAGATTAGTGTTTTGTGCAAAGGCTAGTTGCAGGACTCCTATTGGAGCTAGTTCCTATTGGATCAATGTAGCTTCCAGGGAAAATATGCCATACTAAGGAATGTAAGATTTGCCTCTTAGTCTGGACCAAATAAACTTTGACCTCCACTCATCTCTGATCTTTGTACAGGCAGAATGCTGTAAGCACTACACAAAAGAGAATTATTCAGCAGAAATCACTCTGTAGAAATTATTGGAGATATTTGTTACCAAGTCAAAGTACAAGTAACGGATTTTCAGCTTTCAAGCCTGGACTTCTCTTCTTAGGAAATATCTATTTTAAAACTGCTCAAGAAATCCTTCAGGCAGTCATCTGAGAAAAAGACACCTCACATGTACTAAGGTGATGAAAATGCAATTAATATACATATCAGAACCACCTCAATACCACTGCATAAGTCAAGAAAGGACAGCATCGTGCATGGTGTCAGTTAGGATCGAGAACAGCCAGAACTTGTTACCGTTCTAACCACAATCTCCTCAACTAAGGCATCCATTTTTGGCAGAATAAATGTTTTTACTCAATTCCAGTAGAATTTCTCCTCCAAGTATTAAGAGATGGTGAGATAAATACATGTTATGTTGGAAGATAAGCAAATAAAATTAATGAGATTTTAAAATGTAGTACATAAAGATAAAAGACCCACAGTATATGGACCTGATTAAAATGTACATTCCTTAATAATAAGATTCCCTTTTGGCTTTTCCCTGATGTTTCAAAAGAATTATTATTGTACTAAAACAACTCTTCCAGTTTGATAGATTTTTGCTTATGTGAGCATCAAGTTAATTGTTTGTGACATTTTCTGCCACACACATATGCCCTGGGATTTCAAATATTATATCATCTTTGAAATGAGAGGTTGTGGCAGTGTTCAAAGCCAAGCTGTATTTGGCTTGGAGACACCTGGTCTAGTAGAAGGTGCCCTTGCCATCAGCAGGGAGATTGAACTAAGTGATCTTTAATAAGGTTCCTCCAACCCAGACCATTCTATGATTCTATAATTTTTTTGAAGGGAGGTAAATTAATTTTAGAAATAAAAGAAACAAATGCTTTCAAAATAAAATATACTTACTTCTGCATGTTTTCTGATCCTCTTTTAGTACATACCCCTCCTGGCATTTGCAGATATAGGAATCGCCATTATTAACACACGCATATTCACAACCATGGTCAACTGATTTACAGACATCTTTACCTAGGAAAAATTGGAGTATTTATCTGTATTCTATTTAACATTTTATAAATCCAAAGACCCCAAACAGGATCTCTGAAGAACATATGATAAAGGAGTACAATATCTTTGCTAATTTATGTAGCAATGCCAGAGAAGAGGGGCTGACAGACATAATGAGTTACTTACTTCGACATGTCCTCCCATCTTGTCGCAGGACAAAGCCCTCATGGCACTGACAGCTGTATGAGTTGTTATTATTAATGCACACATGTTCACAGCCATGGTCAATGGATTTACACAGGTCTTTATCTGAGAATTGTTAAGAGAATCCCCTTATTAGACTATTTCTCTAATAGAAAACTGTCAAGCTTTGAGTGAAAGTAAGTATGTTATTTCTTTTAAGACTGAAAAACATATTCCCCATAGAAGTTTCAGCTACTCACTCCTGCATGTTTTCCTGTCTCGCCTCAATATAAATCCCTTGTGACACTGACACATGTATGAATCGCCAGTTGGAACACAGACATGTTCACAACCATGGGTGACTGTTTTGCAGACATTTTTACCTTGGAATAATGAAAATTGTATTTAGCACAGTTAGCTAAGTAAATAAATTTCACAAAATATAAAAAATTTGGCTATGATTTTCTATGAAGGAGCTCACATTAAGCTGATTCTATAACAAGGACACAAATGGCACACTACTGTTGCATAGTGTGTTTCATTAACAGATCAGGAAGTACAAAACAAGATTAAATAACTTACTCCTGCAAGTTCTTCCATCTTCCCTCAGTATGAAGTCTTCATGACACTTGCAGACATAGGAATCACCGGTATTAACACAAATATGCTCACAGCTGTGGTCGACTGAGTTGCAAACATCCTTATCTGAGAAAAGTGGATGGGGTTTGTGAGGTGAGGCTTCTTAGGGAGAGACGGTATCTTTTTTTAAACCAGCCCAAATAGTTGGAAATCACAAACATACATGTGTGCACTCACATCCACAACACTTGAAGACCTCAAATAAAAGCATACTTTTATAGCTCAGGCTACTCACATCTACATGTCTTTCCATCTTCCTTCAGTATGAATTCTTCATGACACTGGCAGATGTAGGAATCCTCAGTATTCACACAAACTTGTTCACAGCCATGGTCAACTGAGTTGCAAATGTCCTTGTCTGCAAACAGGAGAGTTGGTAGTCAGCACACATCAGCAGAGGCCTTGATTACTGAATGTGTAATTCATCCAATTAAGTTCCTGTGCTGCTTACTTCTGCAGGTTTTCCCATCTTCTCTCAGTAGGAACCCATCACGGCATTTGCAGGTATATGAATCACCAGAATTAACACAAACATATTCACAGCCATGGTTGACTGATTTGCAAAGATCTTTATCTGAAAACAGATGACAGCTTTTGCTGGTTAGCCCATTTCTACACGAGCACGAGCTGTAGATAAAGAGTATGTTGATAAATATCAGACTACTTACTTCTGCAAGTTTTTCCATCTTCTCTTAGCTGGAATCCCTCCTGGCACTTACAAACAAATGAATCACCAGCACTAGCACACACATGTTCACAGCCATGGTTGACTGATTTGCAAATATCCTTGCCTGGGAATAGTTAGATAATATTTACATGGCTTGTTAGTTAAATTATTTTTTTTTAAATAAATACAATGACTGGGGGATCAATCCCATGAGCAAAAAGAGATGGAAGCTTGCGAATTGAAAGCAAATCTCTCTCACACTAGTTAAATGATGGACATCTTAGCTTACACTGAGTATCTATTCTTTATCATCTGACCAGAACGTCATGGTTCGGATGACCTCCAACTGAAAATAAACCATTTTAGGATTAATCTGACTAGATTAAGGAAGAGGAGTTTACATTAAGAGCACCAAGAGTGAAATGAGGGAATAATTTAGTACAGTCATTTAGCATAAATGCATGCTGGTAAAAACAACACTAAGAAAAACACCATTGGACATGATTTAACCATAATTCTTGACATCCTTATATCAGTGCCAAGAGTCTGCATAAACAAAACCTGAAAGAACAGGAACTACTTATATAAGACAATAAACAAAATCTAACTGGATTGCTGAAAATTGATGCGAGGACTTGTATGACTGCAATGTTAAACCACTTAGTTAACCACTCTTCAAAAAGGATAGATGGGGAGAAAGTGCAGAAGAAAGTGGAGCCATCTACCAGCATTCCCTTTTTCTTCTTCATGCCACACAAAAGAAATATCAGTTTCTAATGGAGAACTACCTTTACACAAAAAGTGGCCTCCTGAGAGCCAAGTTCAATTTGACTCTTGAGGTTTGTGTTTTTAGAAGAACTTCAACCTGAGCCAAATTTCTTGGGGGTCTCCTGCTACCAAAAGAAAAATTCCAAAAGCTACTACATAAGACAATATTCTAACTCAAAAATAATTATATTTAAGATATGGCAATCTAAACTAGATCTGGTCACAGTAGATAAGGGAGAAATTACAACATAAGTAAAAATTAGCATCTGCTTATACACAGCTGTGCACAACTCAGAAACATTTGTTTATAAACAGAATAAAATACAGACCAGCAGCAGACATGACTATTACTTCAGAAGGATAAATTTTATGTAGCTGAAAGTAAGTATGAGCCAGACTATTTTGGGATGCAAGAGGGAAATAATAATAATAATAATAATAAAAACCGTCAATGATTGCACTATTTAAGGTTATTTTACTAGACACCCCCAAGAAGCCACCTACACTGGCTTGGCTTGGATTAACTCTGGCTAGAAAGGGCTTCAGAACCAATTCTAGATGGGCAACTATCAAGTAACTTTCCTTCTGAGAATTCGCTTTGCTTCTCTACTACTTAATATTTTTATGGACAACCCAGAATAAGCACAAAATAATAAAGTTTGTAGATTACTTCTGAGAGAATAGCAAATAAATATAAAGCAGCTGCTGATAAAAGGTAACATGAATCTTTTTGGATAACAGCAAATCACATGTATTTTAAAATAGCCAGAATTAAGGATATACATTTAGAAACAAAGAATGAAGGCTGTACTTACAGCCTTAAGGACATGGGACACCTGTAATTCTGAGAATCTTAAATAACTTTTGATCATGGTAGATAACTAATTGCGTGTGAGTATTAGCAGAATATTTTGGTCAGAGACTAACACTGTCTTTTGGCAAAAAAAAGATTAAACAAAAGATAAATTATTTTTAAAATGATAGGTAGATTCAAATAAGAATTAGATGGGTTATTGTTCCTCTGCTGTGGATCCTGCTGAGTCTCCTATTAGAAGACTTCCTTTCACTGTGGTGCATCCACAAGAATGCTGATAAACAGCAGAGGTTTTAGGGGAGCAAGAAGAGAGTTATAAAAAGATTAGAAGACATAAAAAGCCTGAAGGAGTTTCATTTGCTTATAATTTACAAAAAAAACCCACAAACATGCTAAGAGGTTACAGAACAAGTTAAGTCATGATCTGCATGAATATAGACAGAAGAACACAGTACAGTAAAATGTAGCAACATACTATGCTCAAGATTAAAACTCAATATACTTAATTTGGAAATGAATGTCCAAATTTCACATTTTAAAACCTACATTCAAACCTTAAACTTGGCTGATTTTTCTGAAATGTATCTTTAATTCAAACAATCCTTAATTCATACAAGTCTTATGGTCTATAGATAAAAATATTCTATTCTGGCTACTATGAACCAGTGAATAATATTCTAACAAGACAAAAAATACATTTCTTCTTTTATTAATAACCTACTTACTTCGGCATGTTTTCCCATCTTGCCTTAGTACGAATCCATCATGGCATTGGCAAGTGTATGAATCATCACTATTAACACAAAGATGTTCACAGCCATGACTGACTGATTTGCAGATGTCTTTATCTAGAAATAATTTAGATTTTATTTACTACAGTTTGATGAATAAGAAGACTTCCAAAACTTTAAAGACTAAAAGTAGTAAACCCCTAGTAAACAAAGAATTTATTCTCCTTTTTGCAAGGAAAAATCTCCTATAAAAAGAACTGCCTCTAAATAATATATTTTTTCTGTAGATGTCTGAATATAATAAATATAGTAACATTAAAATAACTTACTTTTACATGTTTTCTTATCGTCCCTCAATACAAAACCCTCATAGCACTGGCAAAGGTATGAACTATCAGTATTCACACAAATATGCTCACAGCCATGGTCAACAGAATTGCAAACATCTTTATCTGTTAAAAAATAAGATTTCCATATTTAAAATATATCTCCAAATGCGCAGATTATAAAGAAATCTACTAAAGAGAAGGAAACTTACTTCTGCATGTTCTTCCATCTTCCCTCAGTGCAAATCCCTCATAACACTGGCAGATGTAGGACTCATCAGCATTAACACAAACATGTTCACAGCCATGGTGAACTGAACTGCAAATGTCTTTATCTGAGAACAGTTGATGATATTTGGTTGAAGAACATCTACAGCAAATGGATCATATTTTCTGTTTCCAGTTTGTTAGTTGATCTATTAAAAGACACTATTTTTGTCCATAGAGTCTCTTACAAGTATTTGGAAGGTCTAAATGTATAAATATATAAATACTATTCCTATATTATACATATGAAGACTACTCCTTTATCATGACAATAAACTCTTGTATTTGTTTGAATGCTTCTCAGATGTACATTCTGTAAATAAAATTCTATGAGTAATTCTCAGAGTACTTACTTCTGCATGTTTTCCCATCTTCTCTCAGCAGAAAACCCTCATGACACTTGCAAACATAGGAGTCATCTTCATTAACACAAATATGCTCACAGCCATGGCTGACTGATTTGCAGATGTCCTGTCCTGGGAATGATTGATATCAATGTAGGTTTTGAATGAAAACATGTTAGAGAAATGTAGCTGTCAAAAGGAAGTTTGTTGCTTCTTTTCCAATAGGAAGTAAAAAATACCCCTTTCCTTCCTTGTACATGCAAAAGTGTTCAACAGATACCAGTCACTCACTTCTGCAGGTCTTGCCATCTTCTCTCAGTACGAATCCTTCACGACACTTGCAGATGTAGGAATTGTCAGCATTAACACAAATATGCTCACAGCCATGGTTGACTGATTTGCAGACATTTTTACCTGGAAATAATTTAATATATAAAAAATTCTGTCAGTTAAGGGGAGTAAGTTCAAAGTTAGCTTGCTTTTAGTGTATCCTAACTTTTTGAGACAGGCAGAATCTGTCTGTGCACAGAATAACAAAAGAGGGTGATGTTGTGAAAGAGCAGCTAAGAATAAGAAGCTTTTAATTCATCATGGTAATACCTGGATGCCTTTACTTTTTTTCTGTAAGCATTTTTTAACAGCAGATGTTGATATTAGATATTATAGGGATTGCTGCTAGAAAATACTGAATGCCTGTGAGTTTTTCTGAGACTTATCCATGATTCTTCTCCACTTGGTGACTTATGCTATAAAAGTTGAGAAAAATTTGCTATTAGTTTTTTTCCTTGATATCTGACACTCATCACAACTGTGTAATACAGTCAAATTTGTAACCCAATTATGATATTTCTGTTGCAATCATCTTTATCCTATGTTGGACAAAATGAACTTTCCATTAATGTTGCAAGCGTCATACTGGGTAAGACTTTATAAACATTATATATTTTTGCCTTGAAATTTTAGAAGAAAATCACAGTTGTCCCAGCTCTGGATAGTTTTGGATCCACAACTGTCCAATTTCAGGGCTATTTTTTAAATGTCACTGATGTTTAGGATGTGATTCAGGTGCCTAAAAGTAGGCATTCAGTACTATTTCAGATGCCTCTGCATATTCAAGATATCACCATACTGCTGGCAAATATGACACCAAAGGGGAAATATGACCTCTAGAAATCCTTGAACATTTAGGCAATCCAATCCTACCTTACAGATTTCTTCTGTGTGTGTAATATTAGACTCTGAGTTGCTGAATAATAACTTACGTTTACATGTTTTCCCATCGTTACGGAGCCTGTATCCTTCAAAACACTGACAAGTATAAGATCTGTCACCATTTACACACAAATGTTCACAGCCATGATCACTTAGAGCACAATGGTCAACTCCTGCAGGAGCAATCAAAGTTATTTAAAAATTTAACCAATAATGACTCAATTATTTTTCATCTCTAGTGTTTGCATTCCATATAAGCAAGTAAATATAAATACACTGAATTGCCTAAACAGGAATTCAATTTCTCATCCAATTATAAAGCTTCAATAAAATGTAAGAGGTCCTAGTGAGGTCCTAGGGGTCCTACTTTTCATTTACTTTAAGCAGAGTTGAGAACTCATACTTTTTTGTGTTTAACATAACTAAACAGAGTCCATGTCTGGATTGGATTAAAGCAGATTAAAAAAACCAAAATATTTTGGCAATGATTTATATAAGACACTGGCAAAGACATAAAAGCTACCTTGTGAACATTCTTTTAATAGTCTCTAAATGGCCTGAAGTGAAGGTGGCAGTCCCCAGAACTCACTTGTGGACCTGACCCAGTTCCTGTGTCAGCAAGAAGAAAACTATCTCTCAGATGTCAGTGGGATTTGGCTTGGACTATTCAAGATTTTACAAAGAATTGCAAATGACAAGTACTATCAAATGTGGTCCACTTTTCATCTCGAATTTCCCAAGTGTTTCTATGTCATGTAAAGACATAGGGCTCCTCCCCACAGGGCAAACAGGACTTGCTTCTGTCTATTGGCTACACACACTTATTTTTTTGTAATGAGTACTCAGAGTACAGATTTGGTTACCGTTCAGGTGTTCCCATAGCTTTCTTAAGATCCTTGAGCCAGTGTATATAATACTAGAACATCCCTCCCAGATGTTTTCTCACAAGGACTGGTGTATGTTAAGTGCTAATCCCTTCCTTTCAATTTATCTTTCAGGAAATTGCAAAGTGCCAAAACTTTCTTCATGGTAGCCTTAAAATTTTCATGAGGTTTCAACATCTCATCTAGATCTTAGGAACAGAACAAATCTTTCCTAAATATATATGAGGATAGGGTTATAGGGTTAGCTATTCAAAAAATAGTTTCATTGCACTCAACACCATTTTCATAGAATCATAGAATATCCTGATTTGGGAGGGACTTGCTAGGACCAATCAAAGTCCTGCTACTGGCCTTGCACAGGACAGCCCCAAAACACACACCATCTGCCTGAGAATGTTGTCCAAATGCTTCTTGTACTCTGCTGCTGATAGGTTTCCAAGTACAGCCTGGAGAAAAATAACTCAGGAATGAAAAACAGTCTCTTGTTACTAGGAAGGAAAACGGATTTTCCGTTTGCAAGTTGATAAACCTCCATTATTTGGCTGCTTCTAAATTTTCAGTGGTACTACAGATGAATATCTAAAAAAAATGTGTTTAGTAGACCCTATTGTTGTTACATGTACACTAATCATACTTTTGTGTTACTGTCGGCCCCTTTCTAGAGAGTTGCAGTGGCAGACAGAAGCAAAGTCTGTCAAGGTATTGGATGGGGCTAAAGAGGTTAGTGTGGAGGCAAACACAAGGATAAATACAAAGGCAAATTGCCTTTGCTGCTTTGCCTCACTTCTCTCTAGATATTTTTTGTGACTGAGGACTTGAAGTTTGACTTCTCTTAAAACTTTGTGCCTGAGAGCAAGAAAAAGGGTGAACTCTGGAGCTCCTCCAGCTCTACAAGGTTGAAAGATAATGTATTTCCAAAATCTGGAAAAAGTGGACAGAGCACTCTCACCAAAGAGGTCCATAAAAAGTCAACAGGTAAAATGCAGTCATATTCTTATTTTTTTTTTTGGCATTTTCAATACATTATTTTTTCAGTGAAGGAGGCCATTCAACTGTGTGTGAAATTGTATAAATTTTCAATGATCATTTGATTTATGAAGAGTGGAGGGCTGCCAGGACAACTGCTCACTTTTTAAGGGTTTCCATGCTAAATGTAAAGCTCAGTGTGGGGCTCTCAGTTCTCCTCCTGCCCCAGGTAAGGTGGGGCACTTTGCCTTGGGGACACTGCTGTCCAGATGACCTGTCAGATACATTTGTCATGTGACTGAAAAACTGTCCTCAAACCTGGGGATGAACAGGTCTCCCAAAGCTTTTCTGAAGTCCTCAATATATGAGGACTAACAGTTATCTTGACAAATATTCTTTCCTAAATACTTTTTCTGTTTCTGCTTTCAAATAATTACTAAAGTATTACTGAAATGCAGACAGAATAAATTGAAGGTGAGTCTTTTTCCCTGTATGAAAACAAAATCCTTTCCCAAGGGAGTTGAAGTAAAGGATGTTCTTGCAAGACTCACGTGAGCAGGTTTTTAGGTCCTCATTGATGACAAATCCTTCAGTGCACTGACAGACGTAGGAGTCACCTGTATTTAGGCACAGTTGCTCGCAGCCATGGTTGCTTTCAACACAGTGGTCCACTCCTATTGATTTGTGTTAATGATTGAAAAAATCACATTGATGTCTTAGATACATAAACTATGACACTGTAGCTAGCACATGATGCCTTTGCAGAGCAAGGCAAAAAGATTAGTACAGCTTTTTATTTATGCAAGTATCCCCACCTACTTGAGTAACCTGAGTTGATTAACAACACCTAAGTGGAATTAATACAATACTACAATGAGTAGTCTAAAATACACGTGGTATATAGCAAACTTGGTGAAGTGCAGATTTCCTTTGCCAAAAATCACAACGTGATTGAACTAACACAAAGTGGAGAGAAGGGAGAATTCTGAAGCCCAGTTTGGTCTCACCCACAGAATCATGCTTTCCTTCTTTAAAAAGCAGGCCTCTCTCCTCGGTTCACCATTAAATTTTCACAGCAAATATTAGTATTAGTAATTTTTGAAACAGAAATTATGGCTTTCAGATTGTTTCATAAAGATTAAATTCTTTTCTCAACAGGATAAGAAATCACCAATTTAGAACTTTAACTGGCCAACAGGTTCAAGTAATTAAAGACTCATGGGGGACAGAGAGAAATTATGAGTGAGAGAGTGTCTTAACATGTTTCATTTCTTTGATTTTCCTATTCCTATTCCAAGTAAGATAAAATGGAATATGTCTTTTAAGTCTTGTATGCAACTAGTTGTGTGAAAGACAAAAGGTGGGGGAAGGGAGAAAGGTGTGAACTGGGGGTTTAAAAAATACATGTCCTCACAGTAGACAGCAAAGCTGTAGGGTGAAATACATGCACTTGCACATGTACTATACAATTTGCTGTCTCTGTGAGTTTAGAAAAAGGACATTTTAGGAAAAAAGCTTCGAGCTTCCTCATAGTGTTTTACTGCTGGTTTGTTAATGGCTAGTTTTAGTTATATAGGCCCAAATCACTTTAGCTTGAATTGATCAAAAGTAGTGGAGCTCCCTCAGACACACACACATAGTCTCGCATGTCTCCTTTGCAAATCATTTACAGATGTGAACAGACAAGTCTTCAACAATTTGTTTACATTAAAAAAAAAATCTGTACTTAATATTAAATCACTTATTTTAAATATTTCTGTTTATTGGTTTATTTCACTAAGCAACGAGGTTGCAGTAATTGGTCCAGATTTGCCATTATGCACAGAGAGACAATGTAGGCTTGAACAAATGAAGCTGAGGTGTCAGTTTCTACTAGCTAAAGCAAGTTCCAGCTGGAACCTCCTCCTTTTTCCAAGAGTTCACATCATCATGAAGGCTTGTGTAACTTCTCAGAGCATACAAAAAATGTGGAAACAAAAAAAAAAGAAAATACCCATATTCTCTGTGAAAAATTACATCTGTTTGGCTCCATCTTTTCAATACAAACACCCACACCAATATGAATTTTTAACGTTTAAATATTTGGGGGTCTTGTGCAGAATCTTGTAACACACTCTTTTGAAGAGTGCAGTAATCACAAAGGTGCTAATTACCAGGCTTTGGAAATCATTATAACTGTAAATGTTGTAATCATATGTGCTTTATTACATGTGTAAAAAAAATGCAAGCTGGGGAAAGGATGAGGAAGGCTCAGTGTTTTTACAAACAAGGAATGTCTTGGGATATATTAATTTTTAGAAATTCAACTTGAGATAGTCTAAAAGTATAATTGGCAAAAAGTTGCAACTCATCCAGGTTACCTTAAATAGGCCTTTATCACAGTTTTTTTAAGAGTGATTATTCCCTGTCCTACCAAGTGTTTTAAAAAACTTCAGTGACTGAGTATTCCTTTGGAAAAGTAGGTTG